>NC_135235.1:127405209-127714508 GCF_051348905.1 Ranitomeya variabilis | reverse complement strand
GGTTGCTTTTTTGCCTTTGGCGGAGTTCGCCCTCAATAATCGGGCCAGCTCTGCCACCTTGGTGTCCCCGTTTTTCTGTAATTCGGGGTTTCATCCTCGATTTTCCTCCGGTCAAGTGGAATCTTCGGATTGTCCTGGAGTGGATGCTGTGGTGGAGAGGTTGCATCAGATTTGGGGGCAGGTGGTGGACAATTTGAAGTTGTCCCAGGAGAAGACTCAGCTTTTTGCCAACCGCCGTCGTCGTGTTGGTCCTCGGCTTTGTGTTGGGGACTTGGTGTGGTTGTCTTCTCGTTTTGTCCCTATGAGGGTTTCTTCTCCTAAGTTTAAGCCTCGGTTCATCGGCCCGTACAAGATATTGGAGATTCTTAACCCTGTGTCCTTCCGTTTGGACCTCCCTGCATCCTTTTCGATTCATAATGTTTTTCATCGGTCATTGTTGCGCAGGTATGAGGTACCGGCTGTGCCTTCCGTTGAGCCTCCTGCTCCGGTGTTGGTTGAGGGTGAGTTGGAGTACGTTGTGGAAAAGATCTTAGACTCTCGTGTTTCCAGACGGAAACTCCAGTATCTGGTCAAATGGAAGGGATACGGTCAGGAGGATAATTCTTGGGTCACTGCCTCTGATGTTCATGCCTCCGATCTTGTCCGTGCCTTTCATAGGGCTCATCCTGATCGCCCTGGTGGTTCTGGTGAGGGTTCGGTGCCCCCTCCTTGAGGGGGGGGTACTGTTGTGAAATTGGATTCTGGGCTCCCCCGGTGGCCACTTGTGGAATTGTACTTGTGTGCATCATCCCCTCTGTTCACCTGCTCCTATCAGGATGTGGGAGTCGCTATATAACCTTGCTCCTCTGTCAGTTTCATGCCGGTCAACAATGTAATCAGAAGCCTTTCTGTGCATGTTCCTGCTACTAGACAACTCCTAGCTAAGTTGGACTTTTGTCCTTGTGTGTTTTTGCATTTTGTTCCTGTTCACAGCTGCTGTTTCGTTACTGTGTCTGGAAAGCTCTTGTGAGCGGAAATTGCCACTCTGGTGTTATGAGTTAATGCTAGAGTCTTAAAGTAATTTCTGGATGGTGTTTTGATAGGGTTTTCTGCTGACCATGAAAGTGCCCTTTCTGTCTTCATGCTATCTAGTAAGCGGACCTCGATTTTGCTAAACCTATTTTCATACTACGTTTGTCATTTCATCTAAAATCACCGCCAATATATGTGGGGGCCTCTGTCTGCCTTTTGGGAAAATTTCTCTAGAGGTGAGCCAGGACTGTCTTTTCCTCTGCTAGGATTAGGTAGTTCTCCGGCTGGCGCTGGGCATCTAGGGATAAGGAACGTAGGCATGCTACCCGGCCACTTCTAGTTGTGCGGCAGGTTTAGTTCATGGTCAGTATAGTTTCCATCTTCCAAGAGCTAGTTCTCATATATGCTGGGCTATGTTCTCTCGCCATTGAGAATCATGACAGTCACCCAATCATCCTGGTCCGCAGAAACAAAACATCTCAAATAAGCCTCCAGTGTCTGATTAGTTCGCTCCGTTTGACCATTAGTCTGAGGATGGAAGGCAGATGAAAACGACAAATCAATGCCCATTCTAGCACAAAAAGATCGCCAGAATCTGGACACAAACTGGGATCCTCTGTCGGACACGATATTCTCCATAATGCCGTGCAAACGAACCACACTCTGAAAAAACAAAGGAACCAGATCGGAAGAGGAAGGCAACTTAGGCAAGGGTACCAAATGGACCATCTTGGAAAAACGATCACACACCACCCAGATGACAGACATTCCTTGAGACACCGGAAGATCAGAAATGAAATCCATGGAAATGTGTGTCCAAGGCCTCTTCAGGACGGGCAAGGGCAGAAGCAACCCGCTAGCACGAGAACAACAAGGCTTAGCCCGAGCACAAGTCCCACAGGACTGCACAAATGACCGCACATCCCTGTACAAGGAAGGCCACCAAAAGGACCTAGCCACCAAATCTCGGGTACCAAAAATTCCCGGATGCCCTGCCAACACCGAGGAATGAACCTCGGAAATGACTTTGCTGGTCCATTTATCAGGAACAAACAGTCTGTCGGGTGGACAAGAGTCAGGTCTACCAGCCTGAAATCTCTGCAACACACGTCGCAAATCAGGAGATATGGCCGACACGATTACTCCCTCTTTAAGAATACCAGCTGGCTCCGAGACTCCAGGAGAGTCAGGCACAAAGCTCCTAGAAAGAGCATCAGCCTTAACATTCTTCGAACCAGGCAGGTACGAGACCACAAAGTCAAAACGAGAGAAAAACAATGACCAACGAGCCTGTCTAGGATTCAGGCGCTTAGCAGACTCGAGATACATCAGATTTTTGTGATCAGTCAAGACCACCACACGATGCTTAGCACCCTCGAGCCAATGACGCCACTCCTCAAATGCCCACTTCATGGCCAACAACTCCCGATTACCAACATCATAGTTCCGCTCAGCAGGCGAAAACTTCCTAGAGAAAAAGGCACATGGTCTCATCACAGAGCAACCAGAGCCTCTCTGCGACAAAACAGCCCCAGCACCGATCTCAGAAGCATCCACTTCAACCTGAAAGGGAAGTGAGACATCAGGCTGGCACAAAACAGGCGCCGAAGTAAACCGGCGCTTCAGCTCCTGGAAGGCCTCCACGGCTGCAGGGGCCAATTAGCCACATCAGAACCTTTCTTGGTCATATCCGTCAAAGGTTTAACAACGCTAGAAAAATTAGCGATAAAGCGACGGTAGAAATTAGCAAACCCCAAGAACTTCTGAAGACTCTTAACAGACGTGGGCTGAGTCCAATCATGAATAGCTCGGACCTTGACTGGGTCCATCTCCACAGCAGAAGGGGAGAAAATAAAACCCAAAAAGGAAACCTTCTGCACTCCAAAGAGACACTTTGAGCCCTTCACAAACAAAGCATTATCACGCAAAACCTGAAACACCTGAGAGATAGCCAGTAGAGCTTTTTCTGCCTGAATTTCAAGATTAGGCTCATAAAGCAATCCGAGCGCCAGAAAAAACGCATCAACATCCGCCAATGCTGGATCTCCTGGCGCCAACGAGAAAGCCCAATCCTGAGGGTCGCCACGCAAAAAGGAGATAACAATTTTAACTTGCTGAGCTGAATCTCCAGACGAACGAGGTTTCAAAGATAGAAACAATTTACAATTATTCCTAAAATTCCCAAATTTAAATCGATCTCCAGAGAACAGCTCAGGAATAGGTATCTTAGGCTCAGACATAGGACTGCTAACAACAAAATCCTGAATGCTCTGCACTCGTGCAGCAAGCTGATCCACACTAGTAATCAAGGTCTGAACATTCATGTCTGCAGCAAGCTCACAGCCACTCTGAGAAAAAGGGGAAGGAAGAAAGAGAAAAAAAAACAAAAAACTCAGAACTCCTTTTCTTTTAATCCCACTTCTGCAATGCATTAACTATTTAGGCCTGGCATACTGTTATGATCTCAATGGCAAGGGATCACAGAGATTAAGCAAAGTCTGCAAACATAAATACCAGCTCATAGGGAAGTGGTAAGTAGGCTGACCATATAGCTGATCCTAGCACAAACACTAACAGTAGCCGGGGAACGTGCCTACGTTGATCCTAGACGTCTCGCGCCAGCCGGAGAACTAACTAACCCTATCAGGGAAAATAAGACCTCTCTTGCCTCCAGAGAAAAGACCCCAAAGAAATACAAGCCCCCAACAAATAATAACGGTGAGGCAAGAAGAAAAGACAAACGTAAGAATGAACTAGATTTTAGCAAAGAGAGGCCCACTGACTAAATAGCAGAAGATAGTAAGATGACTTATATGGTCAGCAAAAAACCCTGCAAAATATCCACGCTGAATATCCAAGAACCCCCAAACCGACTAACGGTGAGGGGGGAGAATATCAGCCCCCTAGAGCTTCCAGCGATATCAGGAATCACATTTTGTACAAGCTGGACAAAAAATAAGAACAATGCAAATAAACAAAAGTAAGAAAGCAGGAATTAGCTTATCTTGCAAAGAACCAGGACCTGAAGACAGGAGCAAACAGAAATGAACTGATTACAACGATGCCAGGCACTGGACTGAGAATCCAGGAAGTTTAAATAGCAACACCCCAGGCCTAACGAAGCAGGTGAGTACAAACCTGGTAAAAGACAATCCAAGTGCCAAATCACTAGTGACCACAAGAGGGAGCCAAGAAGTATAGTTCACAACAGGTAATGCTCTTTTAGTGAGTCCACGACAGCACCCTCTTACATCCCTCCCTAGATTAATATAGTACATACTATTGAGTAAAATCCTTTTAATCATAAGCAAATAAGTTTGAAAAATGAAATAAATGATATTTGCCTAATACTGGCGGTCCTCCGGGTACTCTGAAATCAAAACTGAGGAGGAGAGGCGGACCGCCCCCTTTTATTGCTCAATAGGTTTCATGTTCCTGCGGGGCGGATCCCTCTCTCTCCAGTGGGGTGCTGTCGTGGACTCACTAAAAGAGCATTACCAGTGAGTAATCCGGCTTTTCTTTGTTGTTTTCCTGTTTTAGCCTGATGGGATGTGTTTATTTTTTTCCGTTGTGTTGGTTTATGCTGCCTTATAATAAACCAACCAAGATTTAAAGGGACAGTGTTCCTATATTTAAAAAAATGACAGAAAAACGACTGGCACATCCAAACTAGTATGACTAGGTGCATACCAGGAGCAGCTACCTCCATATACAATATACAAAAAAAGGTTGCACTCCATCATGCCAAAGCATGTCAAATATGAAATACATGAAATATAAATAGAAAAATGGCTTTTGAACATTAGGAAAACATTTTATGAGATGCTTTGCACAAAATTTGGCCAAATAGTGTGAGCCCATCAACCATCATCAAGGTGGCCTCATTAATCTGATGGGTCCCTGACCTCCCTATCCAAAGGCTAATTACCTAAGGCTAATGTCTGAATGCATGGGTGAATGTGGACACCTCTCTCAGTAGAGCCTACATATATGGGTTGGCCGGAACCAAATGTAATTAGATGTAATTAACCCCTTCCTGACCTTTGACGCCACGTAGGTGTCATGAAAGTCGGTGCCAATCCGACCTGTGACGCATATGTGGCGTCATGGAGGGATCGCGTCCCTGCAGATCGGGTGAATGGGTTAGCTCTAATTTCACCCGATCTGCAGGGACAGGGGGAGTGGTGCTTCAGCCCAGGGGGGTGGCTTCACCCCCCCATGGCTACGATCGCTCTGATTGGCTGTTGAAAGTGAAACAGCCAATCAGAGCAATCTGTAATATTTCACCTATGAAAATTGGTGAAATATTACAATCCAGCCATGGCCGATTGTCACGGGGAGACTAGGTGGGCAAGAGCTAATAACCCGGGCCCCTGCAATTTCCCTCAGACTAGGGAAATCCTGACTGACCCTCTACCTAGAGTTTACACTGATGGTGTGCATGTCTAGACCTCGACCCTCGCCCTGTCTCCTGTTTCAATCCTAGGCTGAAACCACGGCCCACCACCCAATGAAAAGATCATACACCAATACCCACAGTTAGAACAGACAAGGGTAACAGAAAATATACACCACGCCGCAGTCACTCAGGAATACACAATAAATGCGCAGGGCAAAATAAATACAAATATAGGAAGGAGTAAATAAGACAAAGGGAAATACACCACCAGCAACGATATTCCAACTACTAGCTCACTACTCCAGACCGAGATAACAACGCACAAGACAGAAGCTATAATCAGCGACGCCCAATGTTCAGGAGAACTATTTAAAGGCAATGGGCATGGCCCAGCTTCCAATCCGAGCATCAGGTAAATTAACCCCGGACCAGCTAGATAAAATCTAGCCGACGCCAATGAGCACATAGTGGTCAAAAATGGAATTACCGCTGTCTGTCGAACGACCTGGTCTGAACAGCATCCGTCATGACACCAATGCTGCAATAGCATCTGCCATGGCTGGAGACCCCGATCTGCTCCCCCCACCGCCACCGATCTCCTTCTCTCTGTCCTGTCATGTCCCCTGCTCCCCTCCATCCTCCTGTCCGCTCCCTCGTCCTCCTGTCTGCTCCCCCCGTGCTCCGATCCCCCCATGCTCCGATCCTACCCCCCATACTTACCGAGCTCCGATGTCCCTCCCGGTGTCCGTCCGTCTTCTCCATGGGCGCCGCCATCTTCCAAAATGGCGAACGCATGCGCAGTGCGCCCGCCGAATCTGCCGGCCGGTAGATACTTTCCAGGTACATTTTAATCGCTGTGATAGAACCTATCACAGCGATCAAAATAAAAAAAAATTGTAAGTAAACCCCCCTTTTATCACCCTCATAGGTAGGGAACATAAAAAAATAAAGAAAATATATTTATTTTTATTTTTCCAGTAGGTTTAGGGTTAGGGCTAGGGTTGTACTTAGTGTTAGGGTTGCACTTAGGGTTAGGGTTGCACTTAGGGTTGCACTTAGGGTTAGGGTTGCACTTAGGGTTAGGGTTGCACTTAGGGTTGCACTTAGGGTTAGGGTTGCACTTAGGGTTAGGGTTGCACTTAGGGTTGCACTCAGGGTTAGGGTTGCACTTAGGGTTAGGGTTGCACTTAGGGTTAGGGTTGCACTTAGGGTTGCACTTAGGGTTAGCGTTGCACTTAGGGTTAGGGTTGCACTTAGGGTTAGGGTTGCACTTAGGGTTAGGGTTGCACTTAGGGTTAGGGTTGCACTTAGGGTTAGGGTTAGAATTAGGGTTAGGGTTAGAATTAGGGTTAGGGTTGCAATTATGGTTAGGGTTGCAATTAGGGTTGGGGTTGCAATTAGGGTTAGAATTAGGGTTAGGGTTGCACTTAGGGTTAGAATTAGGGTTAGGGTTACAATTAGGGTTAGGGTTACAATTAGGCTATGTGCACACGGTGCGGATTTGGCTGGGGATCCGCAGCGGATTGGTCGCTGCGGATTCATAGCAGTTTTCCATCACGTTTACAGTACCACGTAAACCTATGGAAAACCGAAACCGCAGTGCCCATGGTGTGGAAAATACCGCGCAGAAACGCTGCGTTGTATTTTCCGCAGCATGTCAATTCTTTGTGCGGATTCCGCAGCGTTTTACACCTGCTCCATGATAGGAATCCACAGGTGAAATCCACCCAAAAAACACTGGAAATCTGCGGTAAATCTGCTGGTTAAGCGCAGTGCGTTTTACCTGCGGATTTTTCAAAATCGGTGCTGAAAAATCCACACAAAAATCCGCAACGTGGGCACATAGCCTTAGGGTTAGGGTTGGAATTAGAGTTAGGGTTGGAATTAGGGTTAAGATTAGGGTTAGGGGTGTGTTGGGGTTAGTGTTAGGCTTGTGGTTAGGGTTATGGTTAGGGTTGGGATTAGGGTTAAGGGTGTGTTGTGGTTATGGTTGGGATTAGGGTTAGGGGTGTGCTGGGGTTAGGGTTGGAATTAGGGTTAAGATTAGGGTTAGGCTTGTGGTTAGGGTTATGGTTAGGGTTGAGATTAGGGTTAGGGGTGTGTTAGGGTTAGGGTTGTGATTAGGGTCATGGTTAGAGTTTGGATTAGGGTTAGGGGTGTGTTGGGGTTAGTGTTGGAGTTAGAATTGAGGGGTTTCCACTGTTTAGGCACATCAGGGGATCTCCAAATGCGAAATGGCGCCACCATTGATTCCAGCCAATCTTGCGTTGAAAAAGTCAAATGGTGCTCTCTCCCTTCCGAGCCCCAACGTTTGCCTAAACAGTGGTTTACCCCCACATATGGGGTAGCAGCATACTCAGGACAAACTGGACAACAACGTTTGGGGTAAAATTTCTCCTGTAACCCTTGGGAAAATAAAACATTGCGGGCTAAAAATTATTTTTGAGGAAAGAAAAATTATTTTTTATTTTCACGGCTCTGCGTTATAAACTTCTGTGAAGCACTTGGGGGTTCAAAGCGCTCTCCACAAAACTAGATAAGTTCCTTTGGGGGTCTAGTTTCCAAAATGGGGTTACTTGTGGGGGGTTTCTACTGTTTAGGCACATCAGGGGCTCTGCAAATGCAACGTGACGCCCGCAGATCATTCCATCAAAGTCTGCATTTCAAAACGTCACTACTTCTCTTCCGAGCCCAGACGAGTGCCCAAACAGTAGTTTACCCCCACATATGGGGTATCAGCGTACTCAGGAGAAACTGGACAACAACTTTTGTGGTCCAATTTCTCCTTTTACCCTTGGGAAAATAAAAAATTCTGGGCTAAAAATTATTTTTGAGGAAAGAAAAATTATTTTTTATTTTCATGGCTCTGCGTTATAAACTTCTGTGAAGCACTTGGGGGTTCAAAGTGCTCACCACACATCTAGATAAGTTCCTTTGGGGGTTTAGTTTCCAAAATGGGGTCACTTGTAGGGGGTTTCTACTGTTTAGGCACATCAGGGGCTCTGCAAACGCAATGTGACGCCCGCAGAGCATTCCATCAAAGTCTGCATTTCAAAACGTCACTACTAGGGTTGAGCGACTTTTATTTTTATAGGATCGGGTCGGGTTTGGTCGTGGCGGCCCACGTGACCGCTCAGCGACCAATCACAAAGCCGTGACGTAATTTTCAGGTCCTAAATTCCTCATTCTAGGAATTTAGGACATGAGAATTACGTCACGGCTTTTGATTGGTCGCTGAGCGGTCACGTGGGCCGCCATGACCAATCACAAGCCGTGATGTCATCGAAAGGTCCTTCACGCGCTCATTCTTAAGAAGGAAGGCTGCCGGAAAGAAGCCGAGGGTGAGTATATTCCTATTAGGTATATACTCACCCTCGGACGCGCCCTGCTTCTTTCCGGCAACCTTCCTTCTTAAGAATGAGCGCGTGAAGGACCTTTCGATGACGTCACGGCTTGTGATTGGTCGCGGCGGCCCATGTGACCGCTCAGCGACCAATCAAAAGCCGTGACGTAATTCTCATGTCCTAAATTCCTAGAATGAGGAATTTAGGACCTGAAAATTACGTCACGGCTTTGTGATTGGTCGCTGAGCGGTCACGTGGGCGGCCACGACCAATCACAAGCCGTGACGTCATCGAAAGGTCTTTCAAGCGCCATTCTTAGGAACGGAAGATGCCGGTTACCAGCGGCGATGTCCAGGCTGCGTCGGAGAGGTGAGTATATCAATATTTTTTATTTTAATTCTTTATTTTACACTTAAATGTGGATTCCGATACCGATTTCCGATATCGCAAACATATCGGAACTCGGTATCGGAATTCCGATACCAGATTCAGAAGATCGCCGACCTCATGGCCGACCCCACACAGGGGTCGGGTCGGGTTTCATGAAACCCGACTTTGCCAAAAGGCGGCGACTTCTGAAAATGGCCGACCCGTTTCGCTCAACCCTAGTCACTACTTCCCTTCCGAGCCCAGACGTGTGCCGGGTACCAGCATACTCAGGACAAACTGGACAACAACTTTTGGGGTCCAATTTCTCCTGTTACCCTTGTGAAAATAAAAAATTGCGGACAAAAAAAATCATTTTTGAGGGAAAAAAAGATTTTTTATTTTCACAGCTCTGCGTTATAAACTTCTGTGAAGCACTTGGGGGTAAAAAGTGCTCACCACACATCTAGATTAGTTCCTTGGGAGGTCTAGCTTCCAAAATGGGGTCACTTGTGGGAGAGCTCCAATGTTTAGGCACACAGGGGCTCTCCAAACGCGACATGGTGTCCGCTGATGATTGGAGCTAATTTTCCATTCAAAAAGCCAGATGGGCGTGCCTTCCCTTCCGATCCCTGCTGTGCGCCCAAACAGTAGTTTACCCCCACATATGTGGTATCAGCGTACTCAGGACAAACTGGATAAGAACATTTGGGGTCCAATTTCTCCTGTTACCCTTGGGAAAATAAAAAATTCCGGGCTATAAAAATCATTTTTGGGGAAAGAAAAATTATTTTTTTTTTTCTCGACTGTTAGGGCTAGCGGAACGCACCAAATGAATAGAGATACTTTATTATAATATGTGCATTCGCAGCCCGGGGTCCACCGTGCAGGAGAACCTGCTGCTGGCAAATGGTGGAACTAAATAGCGGTATGAGCTACCTCTGTTACTTTACAGAGTAGCCGTGAACTCAAAGCACTGCGCCCTGTTAACCTTCACAGTGGCACATGCTAACTACCCAAACGAGAGCGGTCAGTGGTCATGCATGCACACAAAACTCCTCGCCGGAGGTGCCAGCATTCTAGGGGCTTATTTCAGCCATGTCCCTGAATACTCAAACACACAAACTCCTCGCCGGAGGTGCCAGCATTCTAGGGGCTTATTTCATCCGGGTCCCTGAACACTATCATACGTGACCACACTGGCGCAAAGTACAATATAGAACAATACCAGCACATGGCCGTGCGGCCATGCGAGCCTTAGGCTAGTTTCACATTTGCATTTAAAAACGCAGCGTTTTTAACGCAAACGCAGGTGGTGAAAAAATGCATGTAAACGCGTGCAAACTCTGCGTTTTTTAGACATATGCGTTTTTGCATGCGGTAAAAAAAACGCGGCTTTTTGCCGCGTTTACATGCATTTTTTCATGCGTTTGCGTTTTTGAAACGCATGCTGAGAAGTGTTTGACAGCTGCCAATCATCAAAATCATCTAGAAAACCCATTATAAATAGAAAAAGCTATATTTACTTCAGCGCGAGATATGTGAAAAGCCGGTAATTCAATTGCCAGGTTTTCATTTCTCCTGCCTAAAAACCCGACATGATATGAGACATGGTTTACATACAGTAAACCATGTCATATCCCCCTTTTTTTTGCATATTCCACACTACTAATGTAAGTAGTGTGTATGTGCAAAATTTCGGCTCTGTAGCTATTAATTTTAAGGGTTAAATCGCGGAGAAAATTGGCGTGGGCTCCCACGCAATTTTCTCTGCCAGAGTGGTAAAGCCAGTGACTGAGGGCAGATATTAATAGCCTGGAGAGGCTATTCATTTTTTGTGAAAAAAAAGTACTTTTTCATTTTATGGATCAATTTATGAAGCACCTGAGGGTTTAAAGTGCTCCCTATGCATCTAGGTAAGTTCCTTGTGGGTTTAGTTTCCAAAATGGGGTCACTTGTGGGGGAGCTCCAATGTTTAGGCACACAGGGGCTCTCCAAACGCAACATGGTGTCCGCTAAAGATTGGAGCCAATTTTTTATTCAAAAAGTCAAATGGCGCTCCTTTACTTCCGAGCCCTGTCGTGTGCCCAGACAGTAGTTCCCCCCAGATATGGGGTATCAGCGTACTCAGGACAAATTGGACAACTGCTTTAGGGGTCCAGTTTCTCCTTTTACCCTTGGGAAAATAAAAAAATTGTTGCTAAAAGATCATTTTTGTGACTAAAAATGTAAATCTTCATTTTTTCCTTCCATGTTGCTTCTGCTGCTTTGAAACACCTGAAGGGTTAATAAACTTCTTGAATGTGGTTTTGAGCACGTTGGGGGATGCAGTTTCTAGAATGGTGTCACTTTTGGGTATTTTCAGCCATATAGATCCCTCAAACTGACTTCAAATGTGAGGTGGTCCCTAAAAAAATGGTTTTGTAAATTTTGTTGTAAAAATGTGAAATCACTGGTCAAATTTTAACCCTTATAATAACTTCCTAGCAAAAAAAAAATTTGTTTCCAAAATTGTGCTGATGTAAAGTAGACATGTGGGAAATGTTATTTATTAACTATTTTGTGTCACATAGCTCTCTGGTTTAACAGAATAAAAATTAAAAATTTGAAAATTGCGAAATGTTCAAAATTTTCGCCAAATTTCTGTTTTTTTCACAAATAAACTCAAACATTATCAACCTAAATTTACCACCATCATGAATCCCAATATGTCACGAAAAAACAGTCTCAGAATCACTAGGATCCGTTGAAGCGCTCCTGAGTTGTTACCTCATAAAGGGACACTGGTCAGAATTGCAAAAAATGGCCAGGTCATTAAGGTCAAAATAGGCTGGGTCATGAAGGGGTTAAAAACCACATGGTGAAGGGAGGAGTGCTCATTCAGTAAGCTAACATAAAATAAAAATGACAGAAAAACGACTGGCACATCCAAACTAGTGTGGTTTTTAAAAAGATCAAGGTGCTCAAGGACTGGCTAGCCCAGTCACCAGACATGAACATCAATGAGCATGTTTGGGGTAGGATGAAAGAGGAAGCTTGAAAGACAAAACCAATTAATCTAGATGAACTCTGGGAGGCATGTAAGACTGCATTCTTTGCTATTCCTGATGACTTCATTAATAAATTGTATTAATCATTGTTGAACCGCATAGATGCTGTCCTTCAAGCTCATGGGATTCACACAAAATATTAAATATGACTCTAATAGCACCACAACTTCATTCACCAATTTTATTGAATACTAGACAACAAACAACACTTAAAGGCACTAGGCCTGCAAAACCTGTGATTTGATGCTCCTAAATATATTAATCTCTATAAGGCCCTAAGGACCCTAGTAAAACCTATGGATGACACAGCCTTAGATTCCTTCCTTAAACATACACTCTTCAATAACTTATGTAATGCATATATTAGCGCTTTTATAGCTACATAAAGCAATAAACAAATCAATAAAAATTACATGCAAGTTTGTAAATTGTAAATTGGTGTTAATACATTCCTTGGCTCCAGGGGTAAGGCTAAGTACAGCATAGTCGTTCCAGATACTGGGCAGTGTATACAGATCCAACAGTCCAACAGTTTTTGTCCTTCCGCATCTTTTATAAGAAAAGCAAGATGTTGAATAAGTTTATTGTCCCTGTCAACATTTAAAAGTTTATCCAGTGTCTCTATAGGGTGCAAAAATCCTACAACTGCCAGCAAGGTGATTAGGAGAACAGTCATTCCGCTGGTGAAAAGATCTTTTTGCAGTGACTGGCATGGATCCAGGTGGGCCTTCCCTCAAGTTTCACTGAGGTGAATGTGGTCAGCTGGACTTTAAAACGGGCCGTCAAACCGTGGATCTAGGCTCCTTCTCACATGTCTGTGTATGACCACCCAATCACCTGGATTCAGCTGATGTACATCTGCACTGGCATTATGATCTGGAATGGATGAAAACGCATGTTTATGTACCACAATAAGTCTTTTCTGCAAGGCCTGGACATGGGCTGTCATAGCACCATGTTGCATTTGTAGCACCTGTGGGAAATACAGACCAGTCTTTGGCAAACTACCAAACAGGACTTCAAAAGGAGACAAGCCTGTGTTTCTATTTGGAGTGTCTCTGACTGAAAAGAGTGCAAGAGGCAAGCACTCTACCAAGCTCTTTCCTGTGTCTGCATGGCCTTTGAATTTTCAGTTTAAGTGTCCCATTTAGTCTTTCCACTTTCCCACTACAATGTAGTCTATATGGTGTATGAAATGCTTGCTGTACTCCCAGGGCCTGCATGACTTCCCTCATTATTTCTCCCGTGAAGTGTGTACCCCTATCGCTTTCTATGGTTTCTGGGACGCCATACCTGCAGATCAGTTCTTTCATCAGCTTGTCTGCAGTCATTTTAGCATTTGCACATTTTACCAGACAGGCTTCCAGCCAACCAGAGAAGAGATCTACACATACTAGGATATTTGTCACACACTCCTACCTTGGGTAGCTGTATGTAGTCAGTCTGCAGTCTCTGAAACGAGTAGAGAGGCCTGAGTGTCGCTTTCTTATTGATTTTTACTGTTTTACCTGGGTTGTGCTGTGCATAGATGAGGCATGACTGTACGAGTTTTGTGGCTGCGTAACTGAAACCAGGAGCGATCCAGAAGGCATCTACCATGGACACGTGACATTTTGAGGTGTGAGTGGGGCCATGTGTTGCTTGCGCCATAATTAGGAACAGGGACATTGGTATATACAATTCATCCTTATTCTCCCATACTCCTTCTGAGTTCAGCTCAGCTCCCATTCTTCCACAGTGTTCCTTCTCTGTTTGGGCAGCTGGAGGGATTTCAGGACATCTAGGCTCAGTGTGGCTGGAATACGCTGACTCCCCGCCACCGTCCACTGCTCCCTAGGCCACCTTGCTGCTACTTTAGCAGCCTCGTCCGCCCTTCTATTGCCCTCTACCTCCATGGAGTCACCGTTCCTGTGTGCTTTTACCTTGACCATGCCAACCTAGACTGGTAACATCAATGCCTCCATTAATTGTTTCACCAGCTCTGCATTTTTAATCTGCTTACCGGCTGATGTAAGAAACGCTCTGCTTCTCCAAATAGGGCCATAATCATGGCATATTCCCCATGCATAATTAAAATCTGTGTAAATATTAGCGACTTTACCTGTAGCAGCTCTACACGCCTCAACTCTGCCTCCTGCACCGACATGTGAGGAGGGAGTGGTTCAGCTCGGATTACCTCATATGAGGATACTACTGCATATCCAGTGTAGAATCGCCCATCCTGGTGGTATCTGGAGCCATCTACAAAAATAAAAACCTCAGAATATGAATTAGGAACAGGTTTTTCCATGAACATATGTAAAACCCACTGTCTCCTGACTCATCAGTTAATATGCAGTCATGTTCGTGCGTCATGTCAAAGTACCAAAGTACTCTTTTTCACCTGCCAACGCTGTCACCAATTCCCCCTTTTCTGAATCCACAGGCAGATGAGTGGCTGGATTCAGAACATTATATCTTTTGAGGGTGACGTATTCAGGAATTAGTATTAGAGCACATTCAAGTCTGAGCGGTCTAGCCATAGACAGGTGTTTTGGTTGAATTTGTGTGAGCATGGCATTAATGTCATGTGGGGTGTAAATTGTCAAAGGAAAAAGTCAGTGTGATCTCACATGCCTAGCAGTAATACAGCAGCTCTTACAGCACAGACACACATAGGAGACCCTCTAATCACTGGGTCTAATTGTGCTGAGTAGTAAGCTATCGGTCGCTGCTTCCCTCTATGCTGTTGTGACAGCACTGCCTGTTTTCTTCTTTAATCAGGCGTCTTGTACCTTTAGCAATATTGTGACCTAAAAATGTCACCTTTTGTTTGCAATACTGTAGGTTGTCACGTGAGACTTTGCAACCCTTTCCTGCCAAAAACCACAGCAAGGACATCTGGTCCACGCAGCATAGCAGGAGGTCATCCACGTACTGCAATAGTACAATCTGTGGATGAGGTGAGGAATGCATTTGCCAAATCAGTGATTGTGAAACATTTTGATGTAGCTGGGATCTGTGACAGTACGGTGTGTGTATTAGAGACAATTGAGGTCACACTCTCTGTAACATCATTAATAGCCCGTAAGTCATGAACTATTCTGTAAGTGTCAGGGGAACCCTTGTGTGATGGTGTGATATGCTATGTGGGTATCATTTTGTGTATATTTATATTTTGCTGATTATCATGGTGTTCTCTTGTAGGATGAGTTAATCCACCAGGCACCTTTGTCAGGTATGGGAGGCCTGAAAACCACCCCAAACTGTCTGACTACTTCTAGACATAAGGGGAGGACGGGAGCTGGGGGAAATCAGTCTGGTGTGGAATGATGTGAAGAGGATATCAGAGAGAAAGAAGAGTATATGGACTATGCTATCCTCTCTGCTGGATTGTTGGACTTTTATACTGTTACTGAACTGCATTCGTGTTCTGGACTATTGTATCCTCAGTGTGGTGAATTATATGGACCTTTCGTGTTTTTGCCTAAATAAAGGTTCTGGAATTGTTCACTATTCTCTTACTCTGTTGATTGTGTGGTACCGGAGTAGGACCCTGTGACACCTTGGGTCCTTTTTCTTTTAATGGGATACAAAGGGGTGTGGCAGGGGAAAGATCTCTGCACTAGAACCCCTGCCTTAACGTACTCTTTAATATCCCTGCTCAGGGCCATTGATTTGACTAGGCTCAAAGGGGTATTGCTTTAACCAAAGAGGAGTGGTTCCTTCTTTTAATTTATCATGACTGGGGAAATGGGCAGCTGACCCATATCAGATTTTCCCCTTGCCCAAATGGTGTCTGGTACCTGACTCATTTTCCTGTCCTCAGACATTCTGGTGTCAGATGTTACTTTCACTACTCTTGCCATATACACCATTTGTGCAATATTACACAAGTTTTTATATAAGTTACACACTAATGTCCAAATATTATTTATATCCATATTAGATTGGGTAGAGTACCCCTTAAAGAACTAAATTTGATTCACAAAATATGTTACCAAAAGAAAATTATATATATTAAAATATGTAAATATGAAAGGTGCTGACTGCTGAGTCATAAAATGGGGGAGCACAATGCCAAAGGGCACAGCAAAGCACAAGCTTATTCTAAGAATGTAGCAGTTCTATATAAATCCATAACTAACAGTTTCAAATACAAAAAGAAGTGATTTGAAAAATACGAAATATCAATGCCAGTTGCTTGCGATAAGGTATAAGAAGTGGAAAAGGCAAATAAACAGTGACTAATGGTTTGAGGCAATATAATGAATGGCTAAAAACTATATATCATATGAAGACAACCTAGAAATACATGGTAACTATACCATCTTGTGTAAGGAAAACTACAAAACTGGCAAATGAATGGAATTAAGTGTAACTATAATAGGGCATGATTTACCTGTGGTATAATGTGCACGTGGAAGACCCTGGCGTCCCTCTGCCCCAAGTGTTTATATGAAAGGGGACTTGTGACTGTAATACCCTCAGGAGAGTACTGTATGGTGGCCTGGACAGCACTCAACTCTGCTCCCAGCAAATTCATTGTTCATATTGTCACTAACAATAAGTTTTGTAAGCACCTCTTGGCTGTCCCGTGATTCTAGTCTTATTTGTTTAGTCATGTTTAGTCATAGGGGCTTCAGTCGCTTGTCCCTCTACCCCCACACATTGCACAGTCTTGTCAGTAATCATGTCTGGCATTATCAAGTCTTTGTGTACCACAGTCCCGGCTGCCCCAGTGTCAATCAAAAATTCTGCCTCTTTCCCTCCCGGCATTGTTATGGTGGTCATCAAGGCAGGACCAGGTCCAGAGGGAACAGGAACAGGGCACACATTTGTCACTGGGCTGTCAGTTTCTTAGTCTGAAGGTGAAGGAGGTGGAGATTGGTCTGCTTAATCTACTCTGTAGGGTTTTTGCAGTGGTTGGCTTAGTATCCATTTTCTCCACAATTCCAGCACTTCACTGTTTCTAAGTCCTTAGGTCCCTTACTACATCTCTATTATTTTCCTTGTGTTCCAGCATACATGACAGGTCGTCTTATTGTCTTAGCTTGTTCAACTCTTTAGCAACCTTCAAGAGGTCTTTTGGATCTACATATCTCCATTCAGGTCTGGCTGTCCGTACTGCATCTCGTAAGCCTTTGTTCATACCGTCAATAAATGCATTTACCAATATTTTAACATCAAGTGGGTTTATTGGACTGTACCCCATGTCTGCTCATTTCAGCTGTAACCGTCCAAAGTACATCTCTATACTCTCTCTCCTTTTGTCACATCTGTAAAAGTCTTAATTTGTGTCCTAGTACGTCACCTGCCTTTGTGCTCACCAAACTCTCTAGGTCTGCCCAGGTGCACTTATACGTTCATCATATTGTCTTTATTTGTCTGTAAAAATGGAAAGGTTGGTTCTTAGGGTCAGCCACTGTTTTAGCGCAGCTAGCTAGTCAGAGGGCCTCCAGGGATAATACTCCTGTATCTGTTTTGCCCTACTCACCCTTCTTGGTCCTGATGTGGTTGGTTCTCTGGTAGTGGTTCTGGCGGTGGAGATGATTGGATGACTGGATGATCAGTGGGGGTGACATGCTGTTCTACAGCTTCCTTCCCAAAAGGATTACTGTCGGTTTACTCCCAAAAAGTCAATGTCCTCACTACCCACTAACCACAATCCTGTGTCAGCTTCTTATGTCACTACATGTGATCTTGTCTGGACAGGATTCAGTGCAATTCACTTAGGTCGTGTTGCAGCACAGGTCATACAAGTATTTCTCCAGTCTGGGTTTGTCTGACCACAGTGTTTACAAGTCCATCTGTCTTGTCTGGGTCTCTGGTTATACAAAGGTATGACGGTAGCAGTAATGTGTCGGTTATAGTCGGACTTTTGAGCATCAAAACATTCATAATACACCTTACTTCCGCACTGCTGCACTTTCTCAGACACCATTTATTCACTTGCTATTTTCCTTCCTTGTCTGTGCCTTTTTTGTACATCCAACCATCCATACTCTGGCATGTTAGCCTTTTTCAATATTAGTCCCACATCTTTCACTGCTTCCTTTCCTTCCCTGTCTTTTACAATCTGCATAGCGGTTCTGGATCCCATTGGGGCCCTGACTGCACACAGAACAAGTTGCCCATGGCTTCAACTTATTCTTCAGACAGCTCACCTTTATTTTGCAAATGCCCTTTTTAGTGTGCCTTATCTTATCTACGGGCGGCCACAAGTGGCAAGTCAGAGCGAGTGTCCAGATTTAGCAGGAAGGCTAAACCACCTCTCACCCGTTAGATCAGCTGGCTAGAAAAGGAAGGCCCTGATGTGTTAGGCCTCTAACCCACTAGCTCAGCTCCATGGAATGGGAAGGCTAAACCACCTCTCATCCTTAACAAAAACCAGCTGACTGTAGCAAGAAGGCCCAGATGTTTTAGGCCTCTCACCTACTTCATCAGAAGTTCAGTTGGCTACCTCCTCCATTGGTCCTCAATTTGCTATGTATCAATCACTCATCTTGAAGCAGGTGAATCTTTTTACCAATCTTTCAATCACACTGATAACCAAACAATCTTTCACAATTTTCCTCTAAAATAGGCACCATATTTTACTTTCAACTTCATACAGTACTATTTTTTTAAACACAAATCTCCCAGCGCGTACTACACCTAGGACAGAATATTCAGAGAATCTTGAGTGCAGCTACATGCCCCCCCCCTCCCTCTGGCACGCAGGGGAGATAACGACTCACAGCATTAATCCACACAGAAGGAGAAAGCAATCGCGCAGCTGCCCCTCCCAACAGAATTTTAGAAATTTAGTGTCTTTCACACAGAAACAGAATACAGCAGTTTTCAGACTTAATCTCTACAAAACATTCATCCTCTCAGAGTCAAAAACAGTTTTTGCTATACGGGCAGATCACTGCACAACTTGAATAAGCTGATTCTGACCCCGTCCGGCCAAAACACATATAGAAACCTATCCAATGTCAAACGATATATAACACGGGTTTCACTGAATCTCAGATGTAAATTAAATGTACATTAAAAATATCCACAACTCATCCATCCTGGACCCTCAGCAACAATTAGATAAGTAATGATACTTATGTGATCATTCATTCATATGTGCTCATTCAGGGATTGTTTTTAATTTTTCCCTTTCCTTTCACTTTTCAGTTGATTTTTACAAGAAGAATATCCCTTATACTCACTCACCTCTCATCACATTCACAGATTCACATAGATATACATACAAGGTTCACACAGCCTGCTTATTTTGCACTTTAGAATTAACACAACTCTATATAAAAAAACTGCACCAGTATCCACTGACACTCTGAAAGCACTTAAGGCCACACAACAAAAACCACGGCCCTATACAAAATACAGCTGTATATAATGTACTGCCAATCCAAAATTACCAAAATTACAACACTGCACAGAGTCTATCCCAGCTCTGTACTACACACTACACAAATACACAACCAATTAGTATATTGACGGAAAACAATACAGATAACAATTATCATCGTATTACTCTATTATTCAACTCTCATACAGACATAAACAGACAAAACACAAAACTCACTGGTGATGTAGGTTCTTTAAACCGTGTTCGCAGCCTTTATCCAGAGATATGGGGAGACCCAGAAGAGAGATTGCAAGTGCAAAACAAATTGTAAGAATAACATATCTCACCTTGCTGTAGCTGTGTTTTGCATGTCCAATCTCCCAGGAAGCTCCCACAAACGGATTCTGAATAGGCTGATTACCACGGCCCCCATTTGGGCGCCAAAACTGTTGTAGCTGTTTGCGTTCTGACCCAATGTCAGACATGCCAGATAACCAGTGAGGCCAAATCAGGAGGTTACACCCTTCATTTACAAGCGCTTGGAGAAAAAAGGAAATCGCACAGGTTCTGTGAGCAAAGTCACTTTTATCTGATGTAATGCAGCAAGAGGCAGTATTTTATACCATTTACAACAAATGTAACTCTCAATGTAATTCATGTAGCCCTCCCCCGTTACCCCGAGTCATACTGACCTTTATTTCTCACGTACCCAGAACATGCTGTTTGCTGATTATTGAAAACATATAAGATAAGAAGTATAAAATCCTTGAAGAGGAGACTAACAGACTACAGTGTCATACATTCTAGCAATTAAAGGCAAAAGACAATTTAAGGCAAAACATTAACCCTTCTACATCACTAGTCCTCCCTCTACTCACCCTAATCAAACTGTCCCTACCTGACTGCGGAGGTTGGCACCCTAGATAAATACGCAATGTGGCGCCCCCGCTCTCATTGACTCACCCTCACTTTCCCTTAGGAATATCCCTCTCTGCTCTTAAGCAAGTAAAGGATAATAAGAGCAAGAAGGAGAAACTAAAAAGTGAGGTAAATAAACTTAGTGAGTGATAGGGACGGATAGTGAATCAAGATCCCACAAACAGATATTGGTGCACTCCGGGATTATATCCCTCATAATATCTATTGTATATCAAAGCAGCAAATAGAAGATACAGCATGCTTAATAAATCAAACAACAAAAGAGACCAGTGACATACTCATAAAGTCACTGTCCTTTTTAAGGTCCCATCCTTATAGTATGCTAACCAATGAAGCGGCAAAAACTATTGAAATTGCACCAGTTCTCTTATTGCAATCTCCCCAATACAATAAACAATAATAGTGGAATCTTATCTGAAATCCGGATGGTATATAAAAGCCTCAACGCGTTTCCCTTCCATAGTGTAAGTTCATCAGGAGGCAGATGGATGAGCCAATGTCCAGAGATGAAAAGACAAATGGCCGTCAAAACATCCTAGTTGCAGGTGTAAGATGTGCCAGGTAAATACCTGGGTTTAAATAGCCCGCTTAGTCAGGCCAAAGAACTGTGTGTAAAATTGCTTGAGACTAAGCTCAGCATAATCATACCTGGTAACCATGTCTCCCAGTTCAAACTGTGCATGCCCCAATGCCGCACTGACACTAGAGGTAAAACTCCATCTCCAGTGTCTTGGCTATGTCTGCGCATGTGTGGTTATCAATACTGTATTGAGTGGAAAGCAGTCTGGCATTCTGCACATGCGCGGACATGACTGTGAGTCATCGTCTAATGCGAGTATGCGAGTGCACTATGTGGAACACAGTATGGATAACCGCACATGCGCGGTCTTAGTCAAGATATGCGCAGAGTGGAAGGCATTCTGGCATTCTGCGCATGCGCAGGACATGACTGGTTGTCATGGTCTAATGCGAATGTGTGCGTGCGTCAGGTAGAATACAGTATTGATAAATGCGCACGTGCGGACCTAGCCAAGACATGCGCACTAAGTTAGTTTATGTTAGTTTGAGACATATGCTCTATGGAATATCATGGTAACATAAAGTTAATCCATAATCTGGCTTTCAGAAGGTCTTTTACCTGACAGTCAGATAGTTGAGATACCCATCTCCCCAGGCCCAGTGAAGAGTCTGACCACTGTATGGAAGGTTTCAGTGACTTGTATATAAAACTCAAAGAGTAATTCCATTCCCTGCATCTGCTTTAATGGAGATTAAGTTTAGAGGGTGCACTCTAATGTCATCCGGTATATCCCACAGTAACGAGCCTACATAATGTCTATCTTGAGTAATAGTGAAGATATCTCCTGCCAGAATGGGGTATTTAAAGACCGTGTCTTCCAAAGTAAGAGGACATTGATTGTCCACCAACATGTCACAAACCAGTCTACATCCATTATTCCCAATTTATTCCCAAGCACATGATAGATGGGAGGGGGACTACCCTGTTGAAAGGAGGGACTGCCTCGGAAGGGAAGAAACACCAAAATATGGGGGTTAAGTCCACTAATTCGTCTAGTATGGTGCCATCCCAAAATTACTGACTACAGTAGGGGGTTATCCCTAACCTCCACTGTCACCTTGGCTTGTCGTAGATGGAGCAGAGCAGGAAGACTAAAAGGTCTACACTAGAGTTGAGCGACTTTCATTTTTTTAAGATCGAGTCGGGTTTTGTGAAACCCGATTTTGTCCAGAGTCGAGTCGAGTGCAGTCGGCCGATTATCGCTAAAAGTCGGGGATCGACCGAAACACGAAACCCAATGCAAGTCAATGGGGAAGCATAGTCGGCAGTGAGTGGAGGCCAGGAAAACACCTACAGTGCCCATTTTAATGCCAAAAACATCCATTCTTGTTTCTGAAGCTTGTCAATCTTAATTAACTTTATAATAATAGTTGGGCATAGGGAATTGGGGGTCATTTGGCAAAAGTTGTGGGGGGAGTAGGGCCGGCTCAAGTTTTTCGTGGGCCCAGGAAATGCGGACTACGTCACGGCGGTGTTGCAGGGAAAGGTAAGTATTTCAACGTTGCAAGTGCTGTGATCCTGAGCAAGCAGGGGGGGCCCACTCGTTCGCATTGGCACTGGCACAGGGCCCCTCAAAGTACAGCGATGTGTGTTTGCATGGCGGGGGCGCCTCCCACCAGCAGCGACACTTTTGCGTACTCTGAGGGGCCCTGTGCCAGTGACGTCGCCAACGAGTATGCCCCCCCACCTGATGAAGGAACCTGCACTTTCATCTGCACCTTCCTCTCTGTCCCTGTGTAAGGTGGTATAACATGCGGGAAGGGGAACCTTACTTTCAGCAGGGTCAGATTCTGGCTGTGTAGAGTATAAGGGGAATGTAGTGGTCTAGGTCAATGTACCAGCAGACTCATCTAGCAGTGGCTGGGCAATGGGCAGGATGAGGAGGAAACAGATATAGGGCCAAAGAATAAAGTAGGCTAAATGCAGTTCAAAATTGGTAACAGGACTAAACAGGCGGCATTGCTTTGTTCAGTGGAGTAGCAAACCCAAGAGCAGCAGACACTGTTTCAAGGGCATAACCACACTAGTAGGCCAAATGCAGTTTAATATCTGATAGTATAGGGCGAAAGCCAGAATGTGGAAGCTCAGCTTTGTTCAGTTGAGGACAACACCAGGCAGGGGCAGACAGACACCTTTAGTAGGCCGGAACAGCCAATTTTTTAAAAAAACAGCAGTTAGTAAGAGGCAGAAGGTAGAAGCTCAGCTTTATTCAGTTGAGGACAACACCAGGCAGGGGCAGACATTCACCTTTAGTAGGCCGGAACAGCCAATTGCATTTTTAAAAATGGTAATTTGGAACTGAAGGTTGAAGCTCAGCTTTATTCAGTTGAGGACAACACCAGGCAGGGGCAGACATTCACCTTTAGTAGGCCGGAACAGCCAATTGCATTTTTAAAAATGGTAATTTGGAACAGAAGGTAGAAGCTCAGCTTTATTCAGTTGAGGACAACACCAGGCAGGGGCAGACATTCACCTTTAGTAGGCCGGAACAGCCAATTGCATTTTTAAAAATGGTAATTTGGAACAGAAGGTTGAAGCTCAGCTTTATTCAGTTGAGGACAACACCAGGCAGGGGCAGACAGACACCTTTAGTAGGCCGGAACAGCCAATTGCATTTTTAAAAATGGTAATTTGGAACAGAAGGTTGAAGCTCAGCTTTATTCAGTTGAGGACAACACCAGGCAGGGGCAGACAGACACCTTTAGTAGGCCGGAACAGCCAATGGCATTTTTAAAAATGGTAATTTGGAACAGAAGGTAGAAGCTCAGCTTTATTCAGTTGAGGACAACACCAGGCAGGGGCAGACAGACACCTTTAGTAGGCCGGAACAGCCAATGGCATTTTTAGAAATGGTAATTTGGAACAGAAGGTAGAAGCTCAGCTTTATTCAGTTGAGGACAACACCAGGCAGGGGCAGACATTCACCTTTAGTAGGCCGGAACAGCCAATTGCATTTTTAAAAATGGTAATTTGGAACAGAAGGTAGAAGCTCAGCTTTATTCAGTTGAGGACAACACCAGGCAGGGGCAGACATTCACCTTTAGTAGGCCGGAACAGCCAATTGCATTTTTAAAAATGGTAATTTGGAACTGAAGGTTGAAGCTCAGCTTTATTCAGTTGAGGACAACACCAGGCAGGGGCAGACATTCACCTTTAGTAGGCCGGAACAGCCAATTGCATTTTTAAAAATGGTAATTTGGAACAGAAGGTAGAAGCTCAGCTTTATTCAGTTGAGGACAACACCAGGCAGGGGCAGACATTCACCTTTAGTAGGCCGGAACAGCCAATTGCATTTTTAAAAATGGTAATTTGGAACAGAAGGTTGAAGCTCAGCTTTATTCAGTTGAGGACAACACCAGGCAGGGGCAGACAGACACCTTTAGTAGGCCGGAACAGCCAATTTTTTAAAAAAACAGCAGTTAGTAAGAGGCAGAAGGTAGAAGCTCAGCTTTATTCAGTTGAGGACAACACCAGGCAGGGGCAGACAGACACCTTTAGTAGGCCGGAACAGCCAATTGCATTTTTAAAAATGGTAATTTGGAACTGAAGGTTGAAGCTCAGCTTTATTCAGTTGAGGACAACACCAGGCAGGGGCAGACAGACACCTTTAGTAGGCCGGAACAGCCAATTGCATTTTTAAAAATGGTAATTTGGAACAGAAGGTTGAAGCTCAGCTTTATTCAGTTGAGGACAACACCAGGCAGGGGCAGACAGACACCTTTAGTAGGCCGGAACAGCCAATTTTATAAAAAAAAAGCAGTTAATAAGAGGCAGAAGGTAGAAGCTCAGCTTTATTCAGTTGCAGCTTCTTGGCAATAATATAAAGAAGACGCGACAGGACAACACTCGGTGGATGCCATATCTGTGTTTTCAATGGAAAAAAACCTTTCAGTTAACTACTTGCAGGAGCAAGTTTTTGTAGCTGGTGGACAATTTTTTTTTAAAAAAGCAGTTAATAAGAGGCAGAAGGTAGAAGCTCAGCTTTATTCAGTTGCAGCTTCTTGGCAATAATATAAAGAAGACGCGACAGGACAACACTCGGTGGATGCCATATCTGTGTTTTCAATGGAAAAAAACCTTTCAGTTAACTACTTGCAGGAGAAAGTTTTTGTAGCTGGTGGCCAATTTTTGTACTGTACCAGTTTTTTGTTGTATGTGTTTTTGTTTTTAATGTTAAAATGTCTGCATTTGATATCTCTCCAGTATTTTCTTTTTTATAAGCAAAATACTGCAGTTTTACATCGGTTACATGGATACACAGGCAGCTTGGTGGTGAGTGGAGGAGTATTTAAAGTAGGGACCGCAGACAGGCTATCAAAGGCCTAAAATAACAAACAATAGGCTCATGGCAGTTTTACAGCGGTTACATGGATACACGGGCAGGCAGCTGGTGATGAGTGGAGGAGTATTTAAAGTAGGGACCGCAGACAGGCTATCAAAGGCCTAAAATAACAAACAATAGGCTCATGGCAGCTTTACAGCGGTTACATGGATACACAGGCAGCTTGGTGGTCAGTGGAGGAGTATTTAAAGTAGGGACCGCAGACAGGCTATCAAAGGCCTAAAATAACAAACAATAGGCTCATGGCAGTTTTACATCGGTTACATGGATACACGGGCAGGCAGCTTGGTGGTCAGTGGAGGAGTATTTAAAGTAGGGACCGCAGACAGGCTATCAAAGGCCTAAAATAACAAACAATAGGCTCATGGCAGTTTTACAGCGGTTACATGGATACACGGGCAGGCAGCTGGTGATGAGTGGAGGAGTATTTAAAGTAGGGACCGCAGACAGGCTATAAAAGGCCTAAAATAACAAACAATAGGCTCATGGCAGCTTTACAGCGGTTACATGGATACACAGGCAGCTTGGTGGTGAGTGGAGGAGTATTTAAAGTAGGGACCGCAGACAGGCTATCAAAGGCCTAAAATAAAAAACAATAGGCTTATGGCAGTTTTACAGCGGTTACATGGATACACGGGCAGGCAGCTTGGTGGTCAGTGGAGGAGTATTTAAAGTAGGGACCGCAGACAGGCTATCAAAGGCCTAAAATAACAAACAATAGGCTCATGGCAGCTTTACAGCGGTTACATGGATACACAGGCAGCTTGGTGGTGAGTGGAGGAGTATTTAAAGTAGGGACCGCAGACAGGCTATCAAAGGCCTAAAATAACAAACAATAGGCTCATGGCAGTTTTACAGCGGTTACATGGATACACGGGCAGGCAGCTTGGTGGTCAGTGGAGGAGTATTTAAAGTAGGGACCGCAGACAGGCTATCAAAGGCCTAAAATAACAAACAATAGGCTCATGGCAGTTTTACAGCGGTTACATGGATACACAGGCAGCTTGGTGGTGAGTGGAGGAGTATTTAAAGTAGGGACCGCAGACAGGCTATCAAAGGCCTAAAATAACAAACAATAGGCTTATGGCAGTTTTACAGCGGTTACATGGATACACGGGCAGGCAGCTTGGTGGTCAGTGGAGGAGTATTTAAAGTAGGGACCGCAGACAGGCTATCAAAGGCCTAAAATAACAAACAATAGGCTCATGGCAGCTTTACAGCGGTTACATGGATACACGGGCAGGCAGCTGGTGATGAGTGGAGGAGTATTTAAAGTAGGGACCGCAGACAGGCTATCAAAGGCCTAAAATAACAAACAATAGGCTCATGGCAGCTTTACAGCGGTTACATGGATACACAGGCAGCTTGGTGGTGAGTGGAGGAGTATTTAAAGTAGGGACCGCAGACAGGCTATCAAAGGCCTAAAATAACAAACAATAGGCTTATGGCAGTTTTACAGCGGTTACATGGATACACGGGCAGGCAGCTTGGTGGTCAGTGGAGGAGTATTTAAAGTAGGGACCGCAGACAGGCTATCAAAGGCCTAAAATAACAAACAATAGGCTCATGGCAGCTTTACAGCGGTTACATGGATACACGGGCAGGCAGCTGGTGATGAGTGGAGGAGTATTTAAAGTAGGGACCGCAGACAGGCTATCAAAGGCCTAAAATAACAAACAATAGGCTCATGGCAGCTTTACAGCGGTTACATGGATACACAGGCAGCTTGGTGGTCAGTGGAGGAGTATTTAAAGTAGGGACCGCAGACAGGCTATCAAAGGCCTAAAATAACAAACAATAGGCTCATGGCTGTTTTACATCGGTTACATGGATACACGGGCAGGCAGCTTGGTGGTCAGTGGAGGAGTATTTAAAGTAGGGACCGCAGACAGGCTATCAAAGGCCTAAAATAACAAGCAATAGGCTCATGGCAGCTTTACAGCGGTTACATGGATACACGGGCAGGCAGCTGGTGATGAGTGGAGGAGTATTTAAAGTAGGGACCGCAGACAGGCTATCAAAGGCCTAAAATAACAAACAATAGGCTCATGGCAGCTTTACAGCGGTTACATGGATACACAGGCAGCTTGGTGGTCAGTGGAGGAGTATTTAAAGTAGGGACCGCAGACAGGCTATCAAAGGCCTAAAATAACAAACAATAGGCTTATGGCAGTTTTACAGCGGTTACATGGATACACGGGCAGGCAGCTTGGTGGTCAGTGGAGGAGTATTTAAAGTAGGGACCGCAGACAGGCTATCAAAGGCCTAAAATAACAAACAATAGGCTCATGGCAGCTTTACAGCGGTTACATGGATACACGGGCAGGCAGCTGGTGATGAGTGGAGGAGTATTTAAAGTAGGGACCGCAGACAGGCTATCAAAGGCCTAAAATAACAAACAATAGGCTCATGGCAGCTTTACAGCGGTTACATGGATACACAGGCAGCTTGGTGGTCAGTGGAGGAGTATTTAAAGTAGGGACCGCAGACAGGCTATCAAAGGCCTAAAATAACAAACAATAGGCTTATGGCTGTTTTACATCGGTTACATGGATACACGGGCAGGCAGCTTGGTGGTCAGTGGAGGAGTATTTAAAGTAGGGACCGCAGACAGGCTATCAAAGGCCTAAAATAACAAACAATAGGCTCATGGCAGCTTTACAGCGGTTACATGGATACACAGGCAGCTTGGTGGTGAGTGGAGGAGTAGTGCAAGGAGTGTCTGTCCCAGTACTCCCAAAATATAAATAGATGTTAATGTCTCGCAAAACAACCAAAACAAAAAAAAAGGTGGCATACTTAGGTACAGGGGTGGGCTCATCTACTGAGTTTCTGACATAGTAATTTGGCAGTAACTATTTAATGGTGCCAATATAGGACACAGACACAGACTACTTTAAGTTGCATCATAGATGTCCACAAATTTGTATTGTCAGTGCCAGACATTGAATGATGTCAGCGAATAGACTAAAGATTGGTGGAGCTGTGCGACATAATTTTGCACGTGGTAGAGCACATTTTGAGCTGGGGTAGGGGGGAACTCTCTTGAGGCCGGCGGGACCGCCCCAGGGCCCCTCATGTTACAACGGTGTGTCTGACGTTGGGTGCGCACCACCACCGCCAGAGACACTACATTGTACTATGAGGGACCCAGTAGCAATGCCGTCAACCAAAAGCGAGCACACCCACCTCTTCAGACAAACAGCAGTCTCACGGGTGCTTGCGCCAAGTCGCGATACCACGGCCCCGTGTGGGGAGTTTTGCCATTTAGGGAGGTGTAAACATGTCGTATGCTGTACAATCAGCTGCAGCAAATTAGACATTAGAAAAGTAATTCACAGGCAAGAGCTTTTCATAGGAAAGCTAGGTGTCGGCCGGGCAAGGTGGGGCAAAAGATTTCGAAATCCAGTTGTGGTTCATTTTAATGAATGTTAGATCGTCAACATTTTGGGTAGCCAGACGAGTCCTTTTTTCGGTTAATATTGAACCTGCAGCACTGAATACTCTTTCTGATAGGACACTTGCTGCCGGGCAAGCAAGCTCCTGCAATGCATATTCTGCCAATTCTGGCCAGGTGTCTAATTTGGAGGCCCAGTAATCAAATGGGAATGACGGTTGAGGGAGAACATCGATAAGGGATGAAAAATAGTTAGTAACCATACTGGACAAATGTTGTCTCCTGTCACTTTCAATTGATGCAGCAGTACCTGTCCTGTCTGCGGTCATAGCAAAATCACTCCACAACCTGGTCAGAAAACCCCTCTGTCCAACGCCACTTCTGATGTGTGCACCCCTAACACTCCTAGTCTGCTGCCCCCTGGAGCTCGTGTGAGAACGATCACGTGCGCTGTGTGCTGGGAATGCCTGAAGCAAACGGTCAACAAGAGTTGATTGTTTGGTTGCTAATATTAGTTCCAAGTTCTCATGTGGCATAATATTTTGCAATTTGCCTTTATAGCGTGGATCAAGGAGGCAGGCCAACCAATAATCGTCATCGTTCATCATTTTCGTAATGCGTGTGTCCCTTTTTAGGATACGTAAGGCATAATCCGCCATGTGGGCCAAAGTTCCAGTTGTCAAATCTCCGGTTGTGATTGGTTGAGGGGCAGTTGCAGGCAAATCTACGTCACTTGTGTCCCTCAAAAAACCAGAACCCGGCCGTGACACGCAACCAATTTCCTGTGCCCCCGGGAAAGGTTCGGCATTAAAAATATACTCATCCCCATCATCCTCCTCGTCCTCCACCTCCTCTTCGCCCGCTACCTCGTCCTGTACACTGCCCTGACCAGACAATGGCTGACTGTCATCAAGGCTTTCCTCTTCCTCTGGTGCAGACGCCTGCTCCTTTATGTGCGTCAAACTTTGCATCAGCAGACGCATTAGGGGGATGCTCATGCTTATTACGGCGTTGTCTGCACTAACCAGCCGTGTGCATTCCTCAAAACACTGAAGGACTTGACACATGTCTTGTATCTTAGACCACTGCACACCTGACAACTCCATGTCTGCCATCCTACTGCCTGCCCGTGTATCCTCCCACAAATAAATAACAGCACGCCTCTGCTCGCACAGTCTCTGAAGCATGTGCAGTGTTGAGTTCCACCTTGTTGCAACGTCTATGATTAGGCGATGCTGGGGAAGGTTCAAAGACCGCTGATAGGTCTGCATACGGCTGGCGTGTACAGGCGAACGTCGGATATGTGAGCAAAGTGCACGCACTTTGAGGAGCAGGTCGGAGAACCCAGGATAAGTTTTCAATAAGCACTGCACCACCAGGTTTAAGGTGTGAGCCAGGCAAGGAATGTGTTTCAGTTGGGAAAGGGAGATGGCAGCCATGAAATTCCTTCCGTTATCACTCACTACCTTGCCTGCCTCAAGATCTACTGTGCCCAGCCACGACTGCGTTTCTTGTTGCAAGAACTCAGATAGAACTTCCGCGGTGTGTCTGTTGTCGCCCAAACACTTCATAGCCAATACAGCCTGCTGACGCTTGGCAGTAGCTGGCCCATAATGGGACAACTGGTGTGCAACAGTGTCATCTGCCGATGGAGTGGTTGGCAGACTGCGTTCTGTGGAAGAGCTGTAGCTTCTGCAGGAGGACGAGGAGGAGGAGGGGGTGCGAACGCCTACAGCCAACTGTTTCCTAGACCGTGGGCTAGGCACAACTGTCCCTAAATTGATGTCGCCTGTGGACCCTGCATCCACCACATTCACCCAGTGTGCCGTGATGGACACATAACGTCCCTGGCCATGCCTACTGGTCCATGCATCTGTAGTCAGGTGCACCTTTGTACTCACAGATTGCCTGAGTGCATGGACGATGCGCTGTTTAACATGCTGGTGCAGGGCTGGGATGGCTTTTCTGGAAAAAAAGTGTCGACTGGGTAGCTCGTATCGTGGTTCAGCGTACTCCATCAGGGCTTTGAAAGCTTCGCTTTCAACTAACCGGTAGGGCATCATCTCTAACGAGATTAGTCTAGCTATGTGGGCGTTAAAACCCTGTGTACGCGGATGCGAGGATAAGTACTTCCTTTTTCTAACCAGAGTCTCATGTAGGGTGAGCTGGACTGGAGAGCTGGAGATCGTGGAACTTTCGGGTGTGCCGGTGTACATGGCAGACTGAGAGACGGTTGGAGACGGTATTGTTTCCGCCGGTGCCCTAGATGCAATATTTCCTCCTACAAAACTGGTGGTTCCCTGACCCTGACTGCTTTTGGCTGGCAAAGAAACCTGCACAGATACTGCCGGTGGTGCGGAAAATGGTGGCCTTACAGTGACGGAAGGGATGTTGCGTTGCTGACTAGCTTCATTGGCCGAGGGTGCTACAACCTTAAGGGACGTTTGGTAGTTAGTCCAGGCTTGAAAATGCATGGTGGTTAAGTGTCTATGCATGCAACTAGTATTTAGACTTTTCAGATTCTGACCTCTGCTTAAGCTAGTTGAACATTTTTGACAGATGACTTTGCGCTGATCAGTTGGATGTTGTTTAAAAAAATGCCAGACTGCACTCTTCCTAGACTCGGATCCCTTTTCAGGGATTGCAGACTGAGCTTTAACCGGATGGCCACGCTGTCCTCCAACAGGTTTTGGCTTTGACACGCGTTTTGGGCCAGATACGGGCCCGGCAGATGGAACCTGTTGCGATGTTGATGCCTGCTGCGGCCCCTCCTCCACCTCCGCTTCTGAACTACTGCCGCCTGCACCCTGTTCCCCCAATGGCTGCCAATCGGGGTCAATAACTGGGTCATCTATTACCTCCTCTTCGAGCTCGTGTGCAACTTCGTCTGTGTCACTGTGTCGGTCGGTGGTATAGCGTTCGTGGCGGGGCAACATAGTCTCATCAGGGTCTGATTGTGGATCTGTACCCTGAGAGGGCAATGTGGTGGTCTGAGTCAAAGGAGCAGCATAGTACTCTGGCTGTGGCTGTGCATCAGTGCACTCCATGTCAGAATCTACTTGTAATGGGCATGGCCTGTTAAATGTTTCACTTTCTAAGCCAGGGACGGTATGTGTAAAGAGCTCCATGGAGTGACCCGTTGTGTCGCCTGCTGCATCCTTCTCTCTTGTTGTAGTTTTTGCTGAGGAGGACAAGGAAGCGACTTGTCCCTGACCGTGAACATCCACAAGCGACGCGCTGCTTTTACATTTACCAGTTTCGGAAGAGGAGGCAAAAGAGCTAGAGGCTGAGTCTGCAATGTAAGCCAAAACTTGCTGTTGCTGCTCCGCCTTTAAAAGCGGTTTTCCTACTCCCAGAAAAGAGAGCGTTCGAGGCCTTGTGTAGCCTGACGACGAAACTGGCTCCACAGCTCCAGACTTAGGTGGAATATTTTTATCCCCACGACCACCTGATGCTCCACTACCACTACCATCATTACCAGCTGACAATGAACGCCCACGACGACCTCTTGCACCAGACTTCCTCATTGTTTTAAAATCTTAACCAAAGTAACTTTATTTGTTGCTGTCAAACAACTTACACGGTGAGCTATAACTTCAGTATGATTTCAATATCCCTTAACAGGTTGGTGAGACCACAAGGAAAATCAGGCACAATGTTACACACTCTGTTTTCTGTGGCACAAAATCACAGAGATGACACACACGCAGGACTGTCACTCAAGCACTAATGTCAATATTAATCTCCCACCTAATTTATTTATTTTTTTTTCTCAGGGAGACTTTAGAAACCAAATAATATTAAAAACAAAACAAAAAAAAAAAGGCTTTCTATGGCCCACAATTAGAGAGAGAGAGGTGGCACACCCAGGAGTCAAGACTGGCGCACAAGCTGAAAGGGCAATATTACTCTCCCACTGTTTTTTTAAGTTTTTTTTTTTTTATTTTCAGGGAGACTTTAGAAACCAAATAATATTAAAAAAACCAAAAAAATAAATAGCCTTTCTATGGCCCACTGAATGAGAGAGAGAGGTGGCACACCCAGGAGTCAAGACTGGCACACAAGCTGAAAGGGCAATATTACTCTCCCACTGTTTTTTTATGTATTTTTTGTTTTTTAAGGGAGACTTTAGAAACCCAATAATATTTAAAAAAAAAAAAAAAAAAGGCTTTCTATGGCCCACTGAATGAGAGAGAGAGGTGGCACACCCAGGAGTCAAGACTGGCACACAAGCTGAAAGGGCAATATTACTCTCCCACTGTTTTTTTTTTTTTTTTTTTTTTTTCAGGGAGACTTTAGAAACCAAATAATAAGAAAATAAATAAATAAATAAATAGGCTTTCTATAGCCCACTGAATGAGAGATAGCACACAGAGCAGTGGCACACAAGCCCTGACTGAGGCCAATATTTTTCTCCCACTGATTGATGTAGTGTTTTTGTGTTGAGGTAGATTTTAGAACACAAATCAAGGAAAAAAAAAATGCTTTCTATGGCCCACTGAATGAGAGAGGTGGCACACCCAGGAGTCAAGACTGGCACACAAGCTGAAAGGGCAATATTACTCTCCCACTGTTTTTTTATGTATTTTTTGTTTTTTAAGGGAGACTTTAGAAACCCAATAATATTTTAAAAAAAAAATAAATAGGCTTTCTATGGCCCACTGAATGAGAGAGGTGGCACACCCAGGAGTCAAGACTGGCACACAAGCTGAAAGGGCAATATTACTCTCCCACTGTTTTTTTATGTTTTTTTTTTTTTCAGGGAGACTTTAGAAACCAAATAATATTAAAAAAACCAAAAAAATAAATAGGCTTTCTATGGCCCACTGAATGAGAGAGAGGTGGCACACCCAGGAGTCAAGACTGGCACACAAGCTGAAAGGGCAATATTACTCTCCCACTGTTTTTTTTTTTTTTTTTTTTTTTCAGGGAGACTTTAGAAACCAAATAATAAGAAAAAAAATAAATAAATAAATAGGCTTTCTATAGCCCACTGAATGAGAGATAGCACACACAGCAGTGGCACACAAGCCCTGACTGAGGCCAATATTTTTCTCCCACTGATTGATGTAGTGTTTTTGTGTTGAGGTAGATTTTAGAACACAAATCAAGGAAAAAAAAAAAATGCTTTCTATGGCCCACTGAATGAGAGAGGTGGCACACCCAGGAGTCAAGACTGGCACACAAGCTGAAAGGGCAATATTGCTCTCCCACTGTTTTTTTATGTATTTTTTGTTTTTTAAGGGAGACTTTAGAAACCCAATAATATTTAAAAAAATAAATAAATAGGCTTTCTATGGCCCACTGAATGAGAGAGGTGGCACACCCAGGAGTCAAGACTGGCACACAAGCTGAAAGGGCAATATTACTCTCCCACTGTTTTTTTATGTATTTTTTGTTTTTTAAGGGAGACTTTAGAAACCCAATAATATTTAAAAAAATAAATAAATAGGCTTTCTATGGCCCACTGAATGAGAGAGGTGGCACACCCAGGAGTCAAGACTGGCGCACAAGCTGAAAGGGCAATATTACTCTCCCACTGTTTTTTTAAGTTTTTTTTCTTTTATTTTCAGGGAGACTTTAGAAACCAAATAATATTAAAAAAACCAAAAAAATAAATAGCCTTTCTATGGCCCACTGAATGAGAGAGAGGTGGCACACCCAGGAGTCAAGACTGGCACACAAGCTGAAAGGGCAATATTACTCTCCCACTGTTTTTTTTTTTTTTTTCAGGGAGACTTTAGAAACCAAATAATAAGAAAAAAAAAAAAATAAATAAATAGGCTTTCTATAGCCCACTGAATGAGAGATAGCACACACAGCAGTGGCACACAAGCCCTGACTGAGGCCAATATTTTTCTACCACTGATTGATGTAGTGTTTTTGTGTTGAGGTAGAATTTAGAACACAAATCACGGAAAAAATAAATAGGCTTTCTATGGCCCACTCAGTGAGAGATGGCACACACAGGGATGGCACTGTAGCAGAAATGCCAATCTTAATCTCCCACAAAAAAAAAAAAAAAAAAACAGGGACTGTCCTACAATTACTATCTCCCTGCAGTAATCTAAGCCAGGTATGGCAGGCAGCAATAGGAGTGGACTGATGCACAAATTAAATAAAAAGTGTGGACAAACAAAAAAGATAGCTGTGCAGAAAGGAACAAGAGGATATGTGCTTTGAAAAAAGCAGTTGGTTTCCACAGTGGCGTACACACAGCAATACAGCTATCACGGAGCCTTCTAGGGCAGCCCAATGAGCTACAGCGCTGAGGAAAAAAAAAAAAAAATAGCTTCCACTGTTCCTGCACACCGAAGGTGGTGTTGGACAGTGGAAATCGCTACAGCACAAGCGGTTTGGTGGTTAGTGGACCCTGCCTAACGCTATCCCTGCTTCTGACGAAGCGGCAGCAACCTCTCCCTAAGCTCAGATCAGCAGCAGTAAGATGGCGGTCGGCGGGAACGCCCCTTTATAGCCCCTGTGACGCCGCAGACAGCAAGCCAATCACTGCAATGCCCTTCTCTAAGATGGTGGGGACCAGGATCTATGTCATCACGCTGCCCACACTCTGCGTTCACCTTCATTGGCTGAGAAATGGCGCTTTTCGCGTCATTGAAACGTGACTTTGGCGCGAAAGTCGCGTACCGCATGGCCGACAAGCACAGGGGTCGGATCGGGTTTCATGAGACGCCGACTTAGCCAAAAGTCGGCGACTTTTGAAAATGATCGACCCGTTTCGCTCAACCCTAGTCTACACATCGCCTCATCTATTGGAGTATTAGTTAAGCAGATGAAGGCATAGATCCAGTCCAGTGAGTGGCGGAAGACAGCTGATATACTGTATAGACATATAGTATATTAGGGAGATTAAGGCCACCTAAAGATTTAGTTTGTTGCAGCTTAAAAATACTAATTCTAGAGCCCCAATTTGAGCCCCAAATTAATTGGCAGAAGACTTTTGTTAAAAACCTGTCATCGGCTTTAGATAATAGAACCGGCAGTGCCTGTAAGGGACAAGTATTTTAGGGAAAGACATCATTTTAATCAGATGGACCTTGCCCGCAAAGGACAGTTTAAGGGATTTCCAGGCTTGTATTTCCTGTACAACTGCAGAAATGAGGGGTTGAACATTCAGTTTATAAATATCATGGGGGTTTGAGGGTAGGTAGGCCCAAAATAACGCAGAGAGTCCCTCCTCCATTTCTGAGCAGTTTTGAAGACAGCCAAAGCATGAGATTTGTCCTAATTTATGCAAAATCTCAAAACTGCACCAAACTCGTTAAAGGTATCCTGTTATGGTTCTCAATGGCAAGAGAACATAGCCCAGCAAACATAAGAACTAGCTCTTGGAAGGATGGAAACTAAACTGACCATGAACTAAACCTGCCGCACAACTAACAGTAGCCGGGTAGCGTAGCCTGCGTTTTATCCCTAGACGCCCAGCGCCGGCCGGAGGACTAACTAATCCTGGCAGAGGAAAATATAGTCCTGGCTCACCTCTAGAGAAATTTCCCCGAAAGGCAGACAGAGGCCCCCACAAATATTGGCGGTGATTTTAGATGAAATGACAAACGTAGTATGAAAATAGGTTTAGCAAAATTGAGGTCCGCTTACTAGATAGCAGGAAGACAGAAAGGGCACTTTCATGGTCAGCTGAAAACCCTATCAAAATACCATCCTGAAATTACTTTAAGACTCTAGTATTAACTCATAACATCAGAGTGGCAATTTCAGATCACAAGAGCTTTCCAGACACAGAAACGAAACTACAGCTGTGAACTGGAACAAAATGCAAAAACAAACAAGGACTAAGTCCAACTTAGCTGGGAGTTGTCTAGCAGCAGGAACATGCACAGAAAGGCTTCTGATTACAATGTTGACCGGCATGGAAGTGATAGAGGAGCAAGGCTAAATAGCGACTCCCACATCCTGATGGAAACAGGTGAACAGAGAGGATGATGCACACCAGTTCAATTCCACCAGTGGCCACCGGGGGAGCCCAAAATCCAATTTCACAACAGTACCCCCCCCTCAAGGAGGGGGCACCGAACCCTCACCAGAACCACCAGGGCGATCAGGATGAGCCCTATGAAAGGCACGGACCAAATCGGAGGCATGAACATCAGAGGCAGTCACCCAAGAATTATCCTCCTGACCGTATCCCTTCCATTTGACCAGATACTGGAGTTTCCGTCTGGAAACACGGGAGTCCAAGATTTTTTCCACAACGTACTCCAACTCGCCCTCAACCAACACCGGAGCAGGAGGCTCAACGGAAGGCACAACCGGTACCTCATACCTGCGCAATAATGACCGATGAAAAACATTATGAATAGAAAAAGATGCAGGGAGGTCCAAACGGAAGGACACAGGGTTAAGAATCTCCAATATCTTGTACGGGCCGATGAACCGAGGCTTAAACTTGGGAGAAGAAACCCTCATAGGGACAAAACGAGAAGACAACCACACCAAGTCCCCAACACAAAGCCGAGGACCAACTCGACGCCGGCGGTTGGCAAATGCTGAGTCTTCTCCTGGGACAACTTCAAATTGTCCACTACCTGCCCCCAAATCTGATGCAACCTCTCCACCACAGCATCCACTCCAGGACAATCCGAAGATTCCACCTGACCAGAAGAAAATCGAGGATGAAACCCCGAATTACAGAAAAAGGGAGACACCAAGGTGGCAGAACTGGCCCGATTATTGAGGGCAAACTCCGCTAAAGGCAAAAAAGCAACCCAATCATCCTGATCTGCAGACACAAAACACCTCAAATATGTCTCCAAGGTCTGATTCGTCCGCTCGGTCTGGCCATTAGTCTGAGGATGGAAAGCAGACGAGAAAGACAAATCTATGCCCATCCTAGCACAGAATGCTCGCCAAAATCTAGACACGAATTGGGTACCTCTGTCAGAAACGATATTCTCCGGAATACCATGCAAACGGACCACATTTTGAAAAAACAGAGGAACCAACTCGGAAGAAGAAGGCAACTTAGGCAGGGGAACCAAATGGACCATCTTAGAGAAACGATCACACACCACCCAGATGACAGACATCTTCTGAGAAACAGGAAGATCCGAAATAAAATCCATCGAGATGTGCGTCCAGGGCCTCTTCGGGATAGGCAAGGGCAACAACAATCCACTAGCCCGAGAACAACAAGGCTTGGCCCGAGCACAAACGTCACAAGACTGCACAAAGCCTCGCACATCTCGAGACAGGGAAGGCCACCAGAAGGACCTTGCCACCAAATCCCTGGTACCAAAGATTCCAGGATGACCTGCCAATGCAGAAGAATGAACCTCAGAAATGACTTTACTGGTCCAATCATCAGGAACAAACAGTCTACCAGGTGGGCAACGATCAGGTCTATCCGCCTGAAACTCCTGCAAGGCCCGCCGCAGGTCTGGAGAAACGGCAGATAATATCACTCCATCCTTAAGGATACCTGTAGGTTCAGAATTACCAGGGGAGTCAGGCTCAAAACTCCTAGAAAGGGCATCCGCCTTAACATTCTTAGAACCCGGCAGGTAGGACACCACAAAATTAAACCGAGAGAAAAACAACGACCAGCGCGCCTGTCTAGGATTCAGGCGTCTGGCGGACTCAAGATAAATTAGATTTTTGTGGTCAGTCAATACCACCACCTGATGTCTAGCCCCCTCAAGCCAATGACGCCACTCCTCAAAAGCCCACTTCATGGCCAAAAGCTCCCGATTCCCAACATCATAATTCCGCTCGGCGGGCGAAAATTTACGCGAGAAAAAAGCACAAGGTCTCATCACGGAGCAATCGGAACTTCTCTGCGACAAAACCGCCCCAGCTCCGATTTCAGAAGCGTCGACCTCAACCTGAAAAGGAAGAGCAACATCAGGCTGACGCAACACAGGGGCGGAAGAAAAGCGGCGCTTAAGCTCCCGAAAGGCCTCCACAGCAGCAGGGGACCAATCAGCAACATCAGCACCCTTCTTAGTCAAATCAGTCAATGGTTTAACAACATCAGAAAAACCAGCAATAAATCGACGATAAAAGTTAGCAAAGCCCAAAAATTTCTGAAGACTCTTAAGAGAAGAGGGTTGCGTCCAATCACAAATAGCCTGAACCTTGACAGGATCCATCTCGATGGAAAAGGGGGAAAAAATATATCCCAAAAAGGAAATCTTTCGAACCCCAAAAACGCACTTAGAACCCTTCACACACAAGGAATTAGACCGCAAAACCTGAAAAACCCTCCTGACCTGCTGGACATGAGAGTCCCAGTCATCCGAAAAAATCAAAATATCATCCAGATACACAATCATAAATTTATCCAAATAATCACGGAAAATGTCATGCATAAAGGACTGAAAGACTGAAGGGGCATTTGAAAGACCAAAAGGCATCACCAAATACTCAAAGTGGCCCTCGGGCGTATTAAATGCGGTTTTCCACTCATCCCCCTGCTTAATTCGCACCAAATTATACGCCCCACGAAGATCTATCTTAGAGAACCACTTGGCCCCCTTTATGCGAGCAAACAAATCAGTCAGCAGTGGCAACGGATATTGATATTTAACCGTGATTTTATTCAAAAGCCGATAATCAATGCACGGCCTCAAAGAGCCATCTTTCTTAGCCACAAAGAAAAAACCGGCTCCTAAGGGAGATGACGAAGGACGAATATGTCCCTTTTCCAAGGACTCCTTTATATATTCTCGCATAGCAGCATGTTCAGGCACAGACAGATTAAATAAACGACCCTTAGGGTATTTACTACCCGGAATCAAATCTATGGCACAATCGCACTCCCGGTGCGGAGGTAATGAACCAAGCTTAGGTTCTTCAAAAACGTCACGATATTCAGTCAAGAATTCAGGAATCTCAGAGGGAATAGATGATGAAATGGAAACCACAGGTACATCCCCATGCGTCCCCTTACATCCCCAGCTTAACACAGACATAGCTTTCCAGTCAAGGACTGGGTTATGAGATTGCAGCCATGGCAATCCAAGCACCAACATATCATGTAGGTTATACAGCACAAGAAAGCGAATAATCTCCTGGTGATCCGGATTAATCCGCATAGTTACTTGTGTCCAGTATTGTGGTTTATTGCTAGCCAATGGGGTGGAGTCAATCCCCCTCAGGGGTATAGGAGTTTCAAGAGGCTCCAAATCATACCCACAGCGTTTGGCAAAGGACCAATCCATAAGACTCAAAGCGGCGCCAGAGTCGACATAGGCATCCGCGGTAATAGACGATAAAGAGCAAATCAGGGTCACAGATAGAATAAACTTAGACTGTAAAGTGCCAATTGAAACAGACTTATCAAGCTTCTTAGTACGCTTAGAGCATGCTGATATAACATGAGTTGAATCACCGCAATAGAAGCACAACCCATTTTTTCGTCTAAAATTCTGCCGTTCACTTCTGGACAGAATTCTATCACATTGCATATTCTCTGGCGTCTTCTCAGTAGACACCGCCAAATGGTGCACAGGTTTGCGCTCCCGCAGACGCCTATCGATCTGGATAGCCATTGTCATGGACTTATTCAGACCCTCAGGCACAGGGAACCCCACCATAACATCCTTAATGGCATCAGAGAGACCCTCTCTGAAATTCGCCGCCAGGGCGCACTCATTCCACTGAGTAAGCACAGCCCATTTACGGAATTTCTGGCAGTATATTTCAGCTTCGTCTTGCCCCTGAGATAGGGACATCAAGGCCTTTTCCGCCTGAAGCTCTAACTGAGGTTCCTCATAAAGCAACCCCAAGGCCAGAAAAAACGCATCCACATTGAGCAACGCAGGATCCCCTGGAGCCAATGCAAAAGCCCAATCCTGAGGGTCGCCCCGGAGCAAAGAAATCACAATCCTGACCTGCTGAGCAGGATCTCCAGCAGAGCGAGATTTCAGGGACAAAAACAACTTGCAATTATTTTTGAAATTTTGAAAGCAAGATCTATTCCCCGAGAAAAATTCAGGCAAAGGAATTCTAGGTTCAGATATAGGAACATGAACAACAAAATCTTGTAAGTTTTGAACTTTCGTGGTGAGATTATTCAAACCTGCAGCTAAACTCTGAATATCCATTTTAAACAGGTGAACACAGAGCCATTCCAGGATTAGAAGGAGAGAGAGAGAGAAAGGCTGCAATATAGGCAGACTTGCAAGAGATTCAATTACAAGCACACTCAGAACTGAGAAAAAAAAAAAAAAAAAAAATCTTCAGCAGACTTCTCTTTTCTCTGTCAATTAATTTAACCCTTTTAGGCCGGTCAAACTGTTATGGTTCTCAATGGCAAGAGAACATAGCCCAGCAAACATAAGAACTAGCTCTTGGAAGGATGGAAACTAAACTGACCATGAACTAAACCTGCCGCACAACTAACAGTAGCCGGGTAGCGTAGCCTGCGTTTTATCCCTAGACGCCCAGCGCCGGCCGGAGGACTAACTAATCCTGGCAGAGGAAAATATAGTCCTGGCTCACCTCTAGAGAAATTTCCCCGAAAGGCAGACAGAGGCCCCCACAAATATTGGCGGTGATTTTAGATGAAATAACAAACGTAGTATGAAAATAGGTTTAGCAAAATTGAGGTCCGCTTACTAGATAGCAGGAAGACAGAAAGGGCACTTTCATGGTCAGCTGAAAACCCTATCAAAATACCATCCTGAAATTACTTTAAGACTCTAGTATTAACTCATAACATCAGAGTGGCAATTTCAGATCACAAGAGCTTTCCAGACACAGAAACGAAACTACAGCTGTGAACTGGAACAAAATGCAAAAACAAACAAGGACTAAGTCCAACTTAGCTAGGAGTTGTCTAGCAGCAGGAACATGCACAGAAAGGCTTCTGATTACAATGTTGACCGGCATGGAAGTGATAGAGGAGCAAGGCTAAATAGCGACTCCCACATCCTGATGGAAACAGGTGAACAGAGAGGATGATGCACACCAGTTCAATTCCACCAGTGGCCACCGGGGGAGCCCAAAATCCAATTTCACAACAGTATCCATTATAGAAGGAATGTATTCCTTAGGGTTGGCTATCATGAGTAAAATATCATCAGCAAATGCCAATGTTTTAAGCTTATGTGACCAATCCCAATGCCCCCAAAGGAAAGGATCTTCTCCAGATATCTCAGCAAAGGGTCCAGGGCAATATTAAATAACAGAGGTGACAGAGGACATCCCTGCTTCACACCCCCAAAAATGGAAAATGAGGTTGATTGAATACCATTAAGCCAAATCAAAGATTGGGGGTTGGTATAAATTGTCCTTATAAAGTTGAAAAAAGTAAAGCCAAACAATCTATACTTAAGGGTTCAAATGAGGTGAGACCAAGACAATCGATCAAAGGCTTTATCAGCATTAAGGCTGACCAGTATATGCTGCTTGGCTTTAGACTGGTAACTATGTGTAATGGCAGCCAATGCCGTCCTAATATTATAAGTGATAGACCAACCATGGACAAAACCAATTTGAGATGAAGTGAGAATATCAGGAAGTATAGACTGAAGTCTACTGTATTAGCCATGATTTTGGTAAGCAATTTAAAATCAACATTTAGGAGGGAGATCGGATGGTGTGAGACAGGGAGAAGCGGGTCCTTGCCTGGCTTTAGCAACAAAAATAGACAAGCTTCGTTGAATCAGTCAGGCATAGAACCCGAGTCAATAATATGATTAAAAAGAAAAGTAAGGTGAAGAGTAAGTAAAGGTTGTAACATTTTATAGAATTCAACCGAAATCTTTGAAGATTTAATGACTAATCCCACTTCCCCAGGAAAGATCGGCTGATTTAAAATTTCCCTTTGGAGATGTGAATACTTTTCTTCCCAATGATGACAAAAGTATTCTAGGAGTGATACCTTTATTGGCTAACCAGAAAATATTATGTTTGCACCCTTTCAGAGCACAATGGCTCCTTCAGGCAAGATTACAAATAGATTAATAAGAAAAAAGCACATTTAAAGAATACTACAGAAGGACATTTGTTCAGGGGGGTGGGAAGTGGGATGCCTATAAAGATAAGCCAAGGAAATCAAATTAGGCATTTTCTTACAAATGGAGAGGCAGTGGGAATAATGTTCTTAGTTATCTGAAGTCCGTCTGGTGGAGGTGTGAATTGTATCAATGTAGTGACTCATAATTCCAGGTGTTAAATTGAGTTCTAGTGTCAAAGAATTGAACATCTTCATTAGTTTGAATTCCCAAATTTTTCTTTCCCTGTCATCCTTAAAGTGACCTTTTAGTATTAAGACATTTAAATCTGTCATACTGTGTCCATTTCCAGAGAAATGCTTTCCCACAGGTGTGTCCATTTCATTCCTGATTGTATGTCTGTGTAGATTCATCCTAGTTTGTAGTTTTTGCATGGTTTCCTCAATATAGATACTTACAGGGCACCTCGTACATTCTGTCATATACACCACGTTGGAGGATGTACATGAAAAGGAACCCGTGACCTTATAGTCCTGATTTCTGTTTGGTATGTGGACTATATCTGTTGGTAATAAGTGGGTAGGATACTAGTTTTGCATTTTTTATTGTTAAAAGGGGAATGTGCCAGTAACTGATGGTGATGAGAGGACACTTCTGACAAGGAGATTCCTTAAGTTAGGGGGCTGTTTGTAGGAGAGAAGTAGTAGTTTTAGGAATATGTTTTTCAATTTGTGGTTTCTGTGGAATATGGGTTGGAGATCAGCACCAATTTTCCTTAGGATGTTCATGTGGGGGTTGTATGTGACCACAAGAGGAACCCTGTTGTTATCCTCTCTCAATTTGTAATCCAGGAGGCTGTTTCTTGGGATCCTTGTAGCCCTGTGGATCTGTTCATCTATTACCAGTGGATGGTCTCCTTGTTGTAGGAATCTATTTTTTGGCTAACACGGTACCACAATACAATTTGTTATTGTACCTTTGGAGCTGGAAAGTTTGGGCAGATCAACCTTATGTAAAAATTTGTATCCATCCTCCTGGGATTCTAGGGATGGGCCATAAAGGTCTGTGCAAAAATCTCTGGAGTCACGGGTGATAGAGCCATCTGGTAATGCAATATTAGAGACTCTAGTAGCCATTTTGAATGGCTTCGTTAGGGATGCCAAAAGACGGCCTGGTTTATTACCCCAACGAAAATATTGATTGCATTGATGAGCTAACTGCGCCTGTTCATGCAATAGGGTGTTTAAGTTTTGTTTAGCCGTAAGATAGGCCTCTCTGAAGGAGGGAGTATTAAGTAATTTAAAATCTCTATATGACTGAGTAAGCTGGTCTAAGAGAGGCCGCAGGGAGGAGAACTATTCTTTTTTTCTGGGATACAAAGGAGATAATATGTCCTGCTCTAAGCACTGTCTTAGCAGTGGCCCAGAATAAGTTGATATCGTCTAGGTGTTCCAGGTTATCCTCCATGAAAGTCTCCCACCAACCAGTCATATAGCGTTTGAAGTCATCCGAAGTTTAAAAAAATGAGGGAAAACACCAACGAAAAGATACAATTCTACTAGTGGGGAGTTCCAAAGTAAGTAAACCCAGAGAGTGGTCCGAAATAACCGATGGGAGGATATCAACTGTTTTTAAGAAGGAAAGAAGAGGGGCATAGATTAACCAATAATCAATACGAGCATGAACATCATGTACTCTAGAATAAAAGGTGCATTCTTTCTTCATAAGGTGGCAGCATTTCCACGCATCAACTAGATCAAGCCTATCTAGTAGGAGTAGAAATTGCTCCAGTTGAAGAATGAGATGCAGGCAGAGGTATAGATCTATTAAGGAAAATGTCATGAAGAATATTTAAATCTCCACCTAATAATATATTAATGGGATGCCAACCATGAACAACGTCCAAGAGTCTAGCAAAAAAGGAAAGATTGGCAGTGTTGTGTGCATAAACATTAATGAGGCAATATTCCCGTTGTTTGATAATGACTCTGACTAGTAAATATTGTCCTGCCTTTTCTCTCACTACATCTTATAGAGAGTATTTGAGGCCCTTATGAAGCTATATGACCACCACACGCTTCTTCTGTGAAAAAAAAGCCTCCAAGCACTCCAATAATGTCTATTACTGAGCGCTGGGTGACCCCTGCAAAGTCAGTGAGTTTCTTGTAAAAAGATAATATGTGGGCGTAAGCAGGTAATATGGTCTAATACCTTTCTGCACTTTACCGGCGAATTGAGACCAGTCACATTCCAGGTTAACAGTTTGAGAAAGTCTATATTAATATGAGAAGCTATGTCATCGAAGGTAGCCATGTTAGCCTATCCCATATGGAGGCCAAAAAGTAGAAATAGTAGAAAAAGGACAAATGGGCAAAGGTCTATCAAAGCAAGCAGACCTTAATACACAAATTAACCAAAAAGACAGAGTACAGAATGTGCCCAAGGAAGGGAAACCCACCCCCCACCCCCAATCACCAAACAAACTGAAAAACAACATATAAACCACAATACTGAACATCAAGTTAAATTATCCTGACTAATAGCCGGCCGGTACGTCTCTGGCTCTGCACGGCTCTGTGCACTCACTACATGCACCTTTGAGGGAGGAATATGTAGCGCTCCACTTGCGCTTTGGACAAAAACTTCAGGACCCTTAACTGTATCTATTTATTACCAAGTAGGTTTATTAATGACTTCTCCATAAGCCTATGTGATATTGATTGCGGCAGTAAGGGCACAGCCACTATTTGCGGTTAATTGGGATAACCACCATACTAATCGATGGTAACACTCATTGGCATTTACAATTAGTCACTTGGTATACTTGATTCACAATTGATTTTAATGCTATCCATACAAGCACAATAGCAGCATTTAACTTCTGCATCGTTTAAGTGAATTACTATGTAGTTGTGATCCAGCAGCCTTCATTTGAGTATATCATCACAAGGGCCAGGGACAATTAACATTAGGCCATTATTTTTAGCGTGGTACCATACTGTTCCTTTTGAGGTTTAAACATCAGAAAAAAACAGGTAGGATTAGATCCAAATTGTTTAGTAAATATGAACACTACAGTGCCTTGCGAAAGTATTTGGCCCCCTGGAACGTTTCAATCTTTTCTCACATATCATGCTTCAAACATAAAGATACCAAATGTAAATTTTTGGCGAAAAATCAACAAGTGAAACACAATTGTGAAGTTGAATGAAATTTATTGATTATTTAAAATTTTTGTGGAAATTCAAAAACTAAAAAGTGGGGAATGCAATATTATTCGGTCCCTTTAACTTAATACTTTGTTGCGCCACCTTTTGCTGCGATTACAGCTGCAAGTCGCTTGGGGTATGTCTCTATCAGTTTTGTACATCGAGAGACTGAAATTCTTGCCCATTCTTCCTTGGTAAACAGCTCGAGCTCAGTCAGGTTTGATGAGATCGTTTGTGAACAGCAGTTTTCAGCTCTTTCCACAGATTCTCGATTGGATTGAGGTCTGGACTTTGACTTGGCCATTCTAACACCTGGATACGTTTATTTGTGAACCATTCCATTGTAGATTTTGCTTTATGTTTGGGATCATTCTCTTGTTGGAAGACAAATCTCCCTCCCAGTCTCATGTCTTTTGCAGACTCCAACAGATTTTCTTTAAGAATGGTCCTGTATTTGGCTCCATCCATCTTCCAATCAATTTGAACCATCTCCTCTGTCCCTGCTGAAGAAAAGCAGGGCCAAACCATGATGCTGCCACCACCATGTTTGACAGTGGGGATGGTGTGTTCAGGGTGATTAGCTGTGTTGCCTTTATGCCAAACATATGGTTTGGCATTGTTGCCAAAAAGTTCGATTTTGGTTTAATCTGACCAGAGCACCTTCTTCCACATGTTTGGTGTGTCTCCCAGGTGGCTTGTTGCAAACTTTAAACAACAATTTTTATGGATATCTTTGAGAAAAGGCTTTCTTCTTGCCACTCTTCCATAAAGGCCAGATTTGTGCAGTGTATGACTGATTGTTGTCCTATGGACAGACTGTCCCACCTCAGCTGTAGATCTCTGCATTTCATCCAGAGTGATCATGGGCCTCTTGGCTGCATCTCTGATCAGTCTTCTCCTTGTTTCAGATGAAAGTTTAGAGGAAAGGCAGAGTCTTGGTAGATTTGCAGTGGTATGATACACCTTCCATTTCAATATGATCACTTGCACCGTGCTCCTTCGGATGTTTAAAGTTGTGGAAATCATTTTGTATCCAAATCCAGCTTTAAACTTCTCCACAACAGTATCACGGACCTGCCTGTTGTGTTCCTTGGTCTTCATGATGCTCTCTATGCTTCAAACAGAACCCTGAGACTATCACAGACCAGGTGCATTTATACAGAGACTTGATTACACACAGGTGGATTATATTTATCATCATTAGGCATTTAGGACAACATTGGATCATTCAGGGATCCACAATGAACTTCTGGAGTGCATTTGCTGCACTGAAAGTAAAGGGGCCGAATAATATTGCACGCCCCACTTTTCAGCTTTTGAATTTCCACAAAAATTTAAAATAACCAATACATTTCGTAGAACCTCACCATTGTGTTCTACTTGTTGTTGATTCTTCAGCAAAAATTTATATTTGATATCTTTATGTTTGAAGCATGATATGTGGGAAAAGGTTGAAAAGTTCCAGGGGTCCGAATACTTTCGCAAGGCACTGTAGATTAGGGCCCAGCAAGAAACAGGCACAAATATATCCCAGGCAGGGCCAGGGTAAACTGCAATACGGAAAGCGAGCCCCAATGGAGGGGGGCTTTATCCATTATTTATCCAAGTACGTTTAGGTAGGTTATAAAACCACAGTAATCACTGCGTAGCGTTGACCTCCGCAGAAAAAAAGTTTATATCAGTAACAGGCTAAGAAGCAGTGTTTGATGTTGGTTCAAGGTGCTATGGAGCCTCAGAGAGATGAAGAAAACTTCAAATGGCAGCAAGGGCAGTAGTAAGGTAGGAGAAATGCTAACCATGTCTGATGTGGATTATTCTCTGCTGCACCATTCTTGCTCCAACTCACATGGGAGCCAGCCCTAGTTGGGAAGTGGTTAATCATCTGGCACTGTCCATGGTCACCTAATTTCCCAGGGGCCCTCATCACCCAGCCATACCAGGACGAACATCCCAACTGGCATCATGAACCTTTTAATTATTTTATTATTAACCCCCACAACTGACAAAGACTTGCGTGTGCCCCCTGGTCGAACCACACCAGCACTCGGAACCGCCATGCAACGGTACCGTGACCGCAGCTTCTCGGCCAATGTGGCACACTTGCAAGTGAGGAAATTGGATAATTAAGCACTTGCTATTAGGGTGCAACACAAGGCATTATAGAAGCCAATAGAGCATGAATGAAGCTCCAGTCTAAGTGGTCTGAACTTGGATCATCAATCAGTACTTGTGACTAATAAGCACAGAGACTGGCATTAGAGGTTCAGTGGCTGAAGCACAGGATTCTGTAGCTAGTACTCGATACATTGTGGCTTATTTGGGGAAACTCTGGATAGCTTTTTGTGTTCTCTGGTTTTCTTTAGATGCAGTTATGGGGAAGCATTGGTGGCTAACTCTATATGCTTAGTGGCTTACTCAGAATGCACTTTGTCTGGCACATGGAAAACTCAATAATTTAATAGTAGTGTTGAGCATTCCGATTCCGCAAGTATCGGGTATCGGCCGATACTTGCGGTATCGGAATTCCGATACCGAGTTCCGATACTTTTGTGATATCGGGAATCGGTATCGGAACCATATTCATGTGTAAAATAAAGAATTAAAATAAAAAATATGGATATACTCACCTCTCCGGCGGGCCCTGGATCTTACCGCTGTAACCGGCAGCCTCCGTTCCTAAGAATGAGCGCGTGAAGGGCCTTCGATGACGTCGCGGCTTCTGCTCACGCGACCAATCACAAGCCGCGACGTCATCGCAGGACCTTCACGCGCTCATTCTTAGGAACGGAGGCTCCCAGTTACGGCGGTAAGGTCCAGGGGCCGCCGGAGAGGTGAGTATATCCATATTTTTTATTTTAATTCTTTATTTTACACATGAATATGGATCCCAGGGCCTGAAGGAGAGTTTCCTCTCCTTCAGACCCTGGGAACCATTCCGATACTTTGCGTCCCATTGAAATGCATTGGTATCGGGTATCGGTATCGGCGAGATCCGATATTTTGCCGGTATCGGCCGATACTATCCGATACCGATACCAATGCATATCGGAAGGTATCGCTCAACACTATTTAATAGTAAGACCAAAAATGTACTTGTCCCCTTGAGTCACCATTAGTTGTAGTCTATGCAGGAGCTGCAGTCTGTATTAGAGATTGTTGCAGCCATAGAAATATGTAGTCTACATTTACTTCTGTCCAAAGCTGATTTCTTGGCTGTTGAGTGCGATTTATCAGTCTGAGAAGCTGTAAGAACATAACCTAAATGCTAGAGGTTTGGTATGCTTGGAGTTGCAAAACAAATATTGCATTAGTAGGAAAAGAGCAGTATTTAAAAATGAATATCAAAAAGTAATTTCCTCAGCTAATGTCTGCTTCATGCCAGCATATTTTACTAATGAGCCTAATGGCTGAAGTGTCACCAGTCAGACTTATTATCATGCTTATTTCGCAGCTCAAGTAAGAGTTTTATTTCTGCTTTTGATCTACGAGTTATAAACTTTGACTAGCTTGTGCACAATGAATAAGCCACTGCTACAGAAGTGATACTTTATAAATTATTTCATTATGTGCCACTGTGCCTCCATGAGCACAAAATATCAGACTTTTACACTGCAGGTGGAACTAAAAAGTAATTTATTGGATTCACTGGATCATCCTCTTGCTTTTAATAGAATTAAAAAAATCTTTGATGGGTAACTATTAAAGGTCCCAAGCAAGTTAGTTGAAATGAACTACACCCTCTTCCATTTTTTATTTTTTCTTGCCCCTCGACGTTGTATCTGTGTTTTTTGTTCCATTACAGAATTAAAGAATAAATCAATGCAATGGTTCATCACATATGGTTTATTCTGCACATTGTGCTTCCATATTTTTCAATTACATATGTAATTCATGACATCCTATGATCTAGCATGCAGTTTTGACGCACAAAAATTAGTTAGTCAATGTGTGTTTTTGAGGAAAACTTGCAAGTAAAGGATTGTAAATTTTCTGCCATTTGGATGAAAAAAATGTAGTAATTCTGTAGCTTATATTGGAACACATGGCTGATGATATCATACATTCAAATAACACTATATTTGATATGGACATAGACAAGTTTCTCATTATAAATCCTTACAAATGCAAAAATTGTCACCATCACATTGGTTTCATGCCTTTCTCTGGAACAACACTGCAGGTATACAGTTGTGCTCAAAAGTTTACTTACCCTGGAAGAATTTTTGCTTTCTCAACCTTTTTTAATGAAAACACAGTAGTTGAACAATAAATGGCTCCACTCAACCACTAACCATGAGTGGAGAAATAGTTTAGGTGTTATCATTCATATTCTCTGAAAAAAGGTAAAGAAAGCAAAAATTCTGCCATGGTATGTAAACTTATGAGCACAACTGTATAAACTTGGTGGACAACCTAAACAGCTATCATGTTATGTTTCTGATGATTACAATAATTGCTAATTCCTGTTTGACAATTGATGAACTCTCTCATTGTAGCAAAAATAACCTGTAATAATAATTTAAGTGCAACAATTAAGATGATGGAATAGGTTTCGTTATTTGAATTACTATGTTTTTTCATAAGCATTAGCGACTTCTTCATCCAATGTGGAAATTATAATAATATAAAAAAAATGAATAACAAGATACATATTCCCTTTTTATAACACAGATGCTAAAGTAAAAATCTTCTTTCTGACTGCTTGCTGCCTACAACAGCACAATAAATAATTAAGCTTAGCTTACCATGAGTGCATATGGCTGAAGGTAGTGAGGAAGCTTAACCCCTTCACCCCCAAGGGTGGTTTGCACGTTATGGACCGGGCCAATTTTTACAATTCTGACCACTCTCCCTTTATGAGGTTATAACTCTGGAACGCTTCAACGGATCCCGGTGATTATGACACTGTTTTCTCGTGACATATTGTACTTCATGATAGTAGTAAAATTTATTTGATATTACCTGCGTTTATTTGTGAAAAAAACGGAAATTTGGCGAAAATTTTGAAAATTTTGCAATTTTCCAACTTTGAATTTTTATGCAATTAAATCACAGTGATATGTCACACAAAATACTTAATAATTAACATTTCCCACATGTCTACTTTACATCAGCACAATTTTGGAACCAAAATTTTTTTTTGTTAGGGAGTTATAAGGGTTAAAATTTGACCAGCAATTTCTCATTTTCACAACACCATTTTTTTTTAGGGACCACATCTCATTTGAAGTCATTTTGAGGGGTCTATATGATAGAAAATACCCAAGTGTGACACCATTCAAAAAACTGCACCCCTCAAGGTGCTCAAAACCACATTCAAGAAGTTTATTAACCCTTAAGGTGTTTCACAGGAATTTTTGGAATGTTTAAATAAAAATGAGCATTTAACTTTTTTTTCACACAAAATTCACTTCAGCTCCAATTTGTTTTATTTTACCAAGGGTAACAGGAGAAAATGGACCCCAAAAGATGTTGTACAATTTGTCCTGAGTACGCCGATACCCCATATGTGGGGGTAAACCACTGTTTGGGCGCATGACAGAGCTCGGAAGCGAAGGAGCGCCATTTGACTTTTCAATGCAAAATTGACTGGAATTGAGATGGGACGCCATGTTGCGTTTGGAGAGCCCCTGATATGCCTAAACATTGAAACCCCCCACAAGTGACACCATTTTGGAAAGTAGACCCCCTAAGTAGCTTATCTAGCGGTGTGGTGAGCACTTTGACTCACCAAGTGCTTCACAGAAGTTTATAATGCAAAACCGTAAAAATAAAAAATCATATTTTTTCACAAAAATGATCTTTTCGCCCCCAATTTTTTATTTTCCCAAGGGTAAGAGAAGAAATTGGACCACAAAAGTTGTTGTACAATTTGTCCTGAGTACGCTGATACCCCATATGTGGGGGTAAACCACTGTTTGGGCGCATGGGAGAGCTCGGAAGGGAAGGAGCGCCGTTTGACTTTTCAATGCAAAATTGACAGGAATTGAGGTGGGACGCCATGTTGCGTTTGGAGAGCCACTAATGTGTCTAAACATTGAAACCCCCCCAAGTGACACCATTTTGGAAAGTAGACCCCCTAATGAACTTATCTAGAGGTGTGGTGAGCATTTTGACTCACCAAGTGCTTCACAGAAGTTTATAATGCAGAACCGTAAAAATAAAAAATCATATTTTTTCACAAAAATTATCTTTTCACCCCCAATTTTTTATTTTCCCAAGGGTAAGAGAAGAAATTGGACCCCAAACGTTGTTGTACAATTTGTCCTGAGTACGCTGATACCCCATATGTGGGGGTAAACCACTGTTTGGGCGCATGGGAGAGCTCGGAAGGGAAGGAGCGCCGTTTGACTTTTCACTGCAAAATTGACAGGAATTGAGATGGGACGCCATGTTGCGTTTGGAGAGCCCCTGATGTGCCTAAACATTGAAACCCCCCCACAAGTGACACCATTTTGGAAAGTAGACCCCCTAAGGAACTTATCTAGAGATGTAGTGAGCACTTTGACCCACCAACTGCTTCACAGAAGTTTATAATGCAGAGCCGTAAAAATAAAACAAACATTTTTTTCCAACAAAAATTATTTTTTATCCCCCAGTTTTGTATTTTCCCGAGAGTAACAGGAGAAATTGGACCCCAAAAGTTGTTGTCCAATTTGTCCTGAGTACGCTGATACCCCATATGTGGGGGGAAACCACTGTTTGGGCGCATGGGAGGGCTCGGAAGGGATGGAGTGCCATTTTGAATGCAGACTTAGATGGAATGGTCTGGAGGCGTCACATTGCGTTTGCAGAGCCCTAATGTACCTAAACAGTAAAAAAAAAACACAAGTGACACCATTTTGGAAAGTAGACCCCCTAAGCAACTCATCTAGATGTGATGTGAGAGTTTTGAACCCTCAAGTGTTTCACTACAGTTTATAACGCATAGCTGTGAAAATAAAAAAAAAAAAATTTCCCCCCAAAATTATTTTTAGCCCCCAGTTTTGTATTTTCCCAAGGGTAACAGGAGAAATTGGACCCCAAAAGTTGTTGTCCAATTTGTCTTGAGTACGCTGATACCCCATATGTGGAGGGGAACCACCGTTTGGGCGCATGGGAGGGCTCGGAAGGGAAGGAGCGCCATTTTGAATGCAGACTTAGATGGAATGGTCTGCAGGCATCACATTGCGTTTGCAGAGCCCTAATGTACCTAAACAGTAGAAACCCCCCACAAGTGACACCATTTTGGAAAGTAGACCCCCTAAGGAACTCATCTAGATGTGTTGTGAAAGCTTTAAACCCCCAATTGTTTCACTACAGTTTATAAAGCAGAGCCATGCAAATAAAAAATATTTTTTTTCCATAAAAATTATTTTTTAGCCCCCAGTTTTGTATTTTCCCAAGGGTCACAGGAGAAATTGGACCCCAAAAGTTGTTCTCCAATGTGTTCCGAGTACGCTGATACCCCATATGTTGGGGTAAACCCTTGTTTGGGCGCACGGGAGAGCTCGGAAGGGAAGGAGCACTGTTTTACTTTTTCAACGCAGAATTGGCTGAAATTGAGATCGGACGCCATGTCGCGTTTGGAGAGCCCCTGATGTGCCTAAACAGTGGAAACCCCCCAATTATAACTGAAACCCTAATCCAAACACACCCCTAACCCTAATCCCAACGGTAACCCTAACCACACCTCTAACCCAGACACACCCCTAACCCTAATCCCAACCCTATTCCCAACCGTAGATGTAATCCAAACCCTAACCCTAACTTTAGCCCCAACCCTAACCCTAACTTTAGCCCCAACCCTAACTGTAGCCTTAACCCTAACCCTAGCCCTAACTCTAGCCCCAACCCTAACCCTAGCCCCAACCTAACCCTAGCCCCAACCCTAACCCTAGCCCCAACCCTAGCCCTAACCCTAGCCCTAACCCTAACCCTAGCCCTAACCCTAGCCCTAACCCTAGCTCTAGCCCTAACCCTAGCCCTAACCCTAATGGTAAAATGGAAATAAATACATTTTTTAAATTTTTTTATTTTTCCCTAACTAAGGGGGTGATGAAGGGGGGTTGGATTTACTTTTATAGCGGGTTTTTTAGCGGCTTTTTATGATTGGCAGCTGTCACACACTGAAAGAAGCTTTTTATTGCAAAAAATATTTTTTGCGTTACCACATTTTGAGAGCTATAATTTTTCCATATTTGAGTCCACAGAGTCATGTGAGGTCTTGTTTTTTGCGGAATGAGTTGACGTTTTTATTGGTATCATGCTCGGGCACGGGAGATTTTTTGATCGCTTTTTATTCCGATTTTTGTGAGGCAGAATTACCAAAAACCAGCTATTCATGAATTTCTTTTGGGGGAGGCGTTTATACCATTCCGCGTCTGGTTAAATTGATAAGGCAGTTTTATTCTTCGGGTCAGTACGATTACAGCGATACCTCATTTCTATCATTTTTTTTATGTTTTGGTGCTTTTATACGATAAAAACTATTTTATAGAAAAAATAATTATTTTGGCATCTCTTTATTCTGAGGACTATAACTTTTTTATTTTTTCGCTGATGATGCTTTATGGTGGCTCGTTTTTTGCGGGACAAGATGACGTTTGCAGCGGTGCCATGGTTATTTATATCTCTCTTTTTGATCGCGTGTTATTCTACTTTTTGTTTGGCGGTATGAGAATAAAGCGTTGTTTTTAGCCTCGTTTTTTTTTTTTTTTTTTTTTTTACGGTGTTCACTGAAGGGGTAAACTAGTGACATAGTTTTATAGGTGGGGTGGTTACGGACACGGCGATACTAAATATGTGTACTTTTATTGTTTGATTTTTTTTATTTAGATAAAGGAATGTATTTATGGGAATAATATATATATATAATTTTTCTTTATTTAGGAATTTTTTTTTCTTTTTTTTTTTACACATGTGGGAATTTTTTTTAAAACTTTTTTACTTTGTCCCAGGGGGGACATTACAGATCGGTGATCTGACAGTGAGCACAGCACTCTGTCAGATCACCGATCTCACTTACAGCCGTGCAGGCTTACAAGCACCTGCACGGCACCCGGAAGTAATCCCTGCAGGACCCGGATGCAGCCCCGCGGCCATTTTGGATCCGGGGCCTGCAGGGATAGGAGGTAGGAGACCCTCGCAGCAACGCGATCACATTGCGTTGCTCCGGGGGTCTCAGGGAAGCCCGCAGGGAGCCCCCTCCCTGCGCGATGCTTTCCTGTACCGCCGGCACACCGCGATCATGTTTGATCGCGGTGTGCCGGGGGTTAATGTGCCGGGGGCGGTCCGTGACCACTCCTGGCACATAGTGCCGGATGTCAGCTGCGATAGGCAGCTGACACCCGGCCGCGATCGGCCGCGCTCCCCCCGTGAGCACGGCCGATCGTGCTGGACGTACTATTCCGTCCTTGGGAATTAGGGCCCACCCCACATGGACGGAATAGTATGTCCAATGGCAGAAAGGGGTTAAAGTTAGCTGTCAATAATTGGTCATCAAAGGTATATGTATACTAGTCATAAGCAAGCTCTAAAATGCTCGGTGCTCGTTACTCGAGTCAAGCAAATAGTAATGCTTGGGTGCTTGACCGGAGTAACGAGTATAATGGAAGTAAATAGGAAACTCAAGCATTTTTCTGATGCCCACCCCCTCCTCGCAGGTCTGGAGAGGTCTAAAAATTGCTCAAATCGATGAAAACAGTGCTGAAATGGCATGTGAACAGCATGGGGAAGACCTCTGGAAGCATCTCTGAATCCCAGGTCACTGCTGGGAACAATGTTGTCAAAGTATTACGTCACTTTTACGGACTGAAAAGAAAACATACAAAACTGAAATTAAAATTCATTTTACTGGAAAAAATTTTAAGAAACATTCTTTCCAGGATAATGACTTGTATATAAGGCAAAATAAATAAATGGTCCTCCACACCTTGGGCTATGTTCTCACATATTATATTTTCTGTGGTTTTGTCTATTTGCGTTTCTTTTAAGCTTGAAAAAAAACATTCACCAAAAATGTAATTTTAACAGTTTACTATTTTATCTGGCGTATGAGACATGATCAGACACATCCTGTTTATGTTATGAAGTAGGGACTCTAAAAGCCACACTTTTTTTCATGGCCATCAGGCGGCCCTCTCTTTTTGTAGAGGGCCATCAGGCAGCCCTTACTATTGTTAGAGGGCCAGCAGGTGGACCTCACTATTGTCAGAGTGCCAGCAGGTGGCCCTCATTCAAAAGTTTTAGAGGCCCAGCATCCAGCCCTCACTAAGCATTTTTGGAGAGCCAGCAACTGGCTATGCTTAGTGTAACACCCTAGGTAACCAGTTGTTACAGTGATGTTGCCTTCTTTTCGGGGAGGGCAACGTCATGCTTGGAGGCAAGGAGGATTCTCTTTACCAGGTAAGCACCCACATTCAACACGTTCTGAATCCATGACAGAAGGGGGAGCTCTGAACCCAGATTCCAGGGAGCTTCCCTAGCTTTAAGTGTTCTGGTCTGGAGGAGGAGTTAGTTAGTTGGTCCAGGGAGACCAAACAGTGAGTCTGGAGAGACAGTGGAGGTGAGAGGAGTAGACAGCGGAGCCGTGCAGCCAGGACTGAGCTGCAGCTCCAGAAAAGGAAGAGAATCTGAAGGGTTGAATGTAGTGAAGCATCAGATGAAAGGAGCACAGTGGAGAAGGAAAAGGGATCAGAGGGGAACTTTGACTGGGCACCCCCAGAGCCAGAGCGCAGGAATCGGGCACCGGGAGCCCGAGGCTGTGTTGTACTCCAGGACATATAGCAGAACCGGATGGCATAGGACTGTATGTTATTTGCCCACACCACACCTGGAGGTGAAGCAGCACCTGAAGAGCCCGGGTCGTGATAGAGACCCTATAAAACGGCTGAAGCTGCCCACCATACAGGTACCTGTCTCAGGACAGGAGAGAGAGGATGCTGCAAGCAAGCTACAGACAGCAGGGACCTCGCATACTAGCGCAAGTGGGAAAGCTTACGGACCTCACCTGGGAGAGGGATCCACTATTGCCTCCGGGCCGGCCGGACCATTACACCACCTGTCCCTGGTACCCTGGACTGTGGACTGCTACTGCCAGTAAACCAGGTAAAGACTTTACAACTCTATGTCCTCCACTTATTTGTCGGCATACACCATCCTTGCCCATACATCTTGGGAGCCCTGGGGACCCCTCTTCACCTGTGGGAAGCATCACCATCTTGCTGCAACATCACTCCAGAGGACCCCTTTAAGCAGCTTCGGTCTCTCTGACCAAGAACCACAGGTGGCATCACGATTAAACTTTATTCCAAAATACCTTTTAAAGACCTTTCCCCTCAACTTGAATGCCCAGGGCACGGACCGGGCTGCTGACACGTGACCACCCCCATAATTGCGACCAGACCCGGTGCCGAGTACCCCAGGCCCTGGTAGGGCGACTCACTTTGCATAGCCTTATATTGCTACGCCAATATAAATAATAAATCGTATTAATAATGTAAGGTTTGAAACTTGGAGGGCCAGCAGGCAGCCCTCACAATTTATAGAGGGCCAGCAGGCGGCACCCACTATTTTTAAAAGTCCAGCAGATGTCTTGTGGACAGATGAGACCAAGATAGAACATTTTGGTAAAACACATCATTCTATTGTTTACTGTAAATGGAATGACTCCCACAAATATAATAACACAGTAATTGCAGTCAAATATGGTGGAGGTTCAAAAGATATGTTGGGTTTGGTTTGCTGCCTCTGGCACTGGGTTCCTTGACTATGTGCAAGGCATCATGAAATATGAAGATTCCCAAAGGATTCTGAGTGTCAATGTAGTGTCCAGTGTCAGAAAGCTGGGTTTGTATCCTAGGTTATGGGTCTTCCAACAGGACAATGACCCCAAACATACTTCAAGAAGCCCCCAGAAATGAATGGAAACAAAGCACTGGAGAACACAGAAGGGGTAATTTCAGCTCCAGTAGCGTCTCTCACCACTACCTCTTACATACAGATGCTACAGAAAAACTACAAATAGACACATTAACTCCATCATGCCACAGCCCTTTTTCGTTTTGGAGTCTTTGTTTTTCACTCCCCTTCTTCCCAGAGCCATAACTTTTTTATTTTTCCATCAATATGGCCATGTGTAAGCTTGTTTTTGGCAGTACGAGTTGTACTTTTGAACAACACCATTGGTTTTACCATATCGTGTACTCGAAAACAAGAAATAAAATTCCAAGTACGGTGAAATTGCAAAAGAAGTGCAATTCCATAGCTGTTTTTTGGATTTTTTTTTTTACTACAGTATATTCATGAAATGCTACCATTATGATTCTCAAGGTCATTACAAGTTCGTAGATACCAAACATGTATAGTTTTTTTTATTTAAATGGTGAAGACAAATCCAAAGTTTGCTAAAAAATAAATAAATAAAAAAATTAAATTGCATCATTTTCCGAGACCCGTAGTGTCTTGATTTTTCATCATCTGGGACTGGGTGAGGGCTTATTTTTAGCGTACCAAGCTGATGTTTTTAATGATACCATTTTGGTGTGGATAGATCTTTTGATCGGCAATTATTGCATTATAATGCAATGTTGCTGCTACCAAAAAAATGTAATTCTGGTGTTTTGACATTTTTTCCCTATGTCATTTACTGATTGGATTAATTCTTTTTATAGATTGATTGAGTGATTCTGAAAGCGGCGATACCAAATATGTGCATTTTTTTAATTGTTTTATTTTGAATGGGGGAATGGAGGGCAATTTGAACTTTTACATCTTTTTATTTTTTTATATATATTTTTAAAACTTTTTTTTACTTTTCACTTGTTTCAATAGTCGGAAGCTGCGATAATCCGATTGCATCTGCTACACACAGGCAATCTGATCAATGTTCTCTTGCTATGAGTGCCGACCGCTGGGGGGCTCATAGTAATGACAATCACAAGGGTCTCCTACAGACCTCAGGTTGTCATGCCAACCCATCCACAACCTCCAGTCATCTGATACGGGCACCAATGGGCGGGATTAGTAATGCGCTTCCGGCACAATCACATTAAATGCTGCTGTCAGAGATTGACAGTGGCATTTAACAGGTTAACTGCCATGGGTGGATCACCATTTCACCAGCAGTGGTTAGGGACACATGTCAGCTGTTCAAAACAGCTGACATGTGCCAGTAAAGATGTGGGCTCAGCGCTGTAGCTCACATCAAAGCGAGGGACACGACATGCACCGTACATGTACGGCGCATGTCGGGAACTGGTTAAATCAGTTAATTTTGCCTGCTTTGATAAATTTCTGAGTACAGATCACAATAAAAAACACAAATCTATGTATGTATGGATAAATCTATGTATACATGTATATATGTATGGAAAAAAGCAATCAAGTTATGGACTGTGGAAGAGATGTATGTAACCAGAATGAACACTCATTTCCAGCAGATGATACCTAGCACCTATCCCTACACTAAACACAGCTAACAGTGGTATTAATAGGGAATAGAGTAGATATTACCTTGATATTTATTTTTTAGGTTGCAGCAGCAGGGAGTATAATTTATAAGGCAACAATCCCTACTGGATGCCTGTAGCACTCTATCCCTACTGCGACAGCTCACCCTACATGAATTCCAGACTATAGAAAGGATTTGAATCATCTCTGAACAGACTTTTTCTTGTGCGTGGCAGCAACAAACTCTGGAGGAATGCAAGCAACCCTACCAGCTTTGATGAATTTCTGACTATAGATCACCATAAAAACACGAATCTCTCAATGAGTGTATTGAAAAAAGCAATCATGTTATGGACTGTGAAAGAGATGTATGTGACCAGAATGAACACTCATTTCCAACAGACGATACCTAGCACCTATCCCTACACTAAATGCAGCTAACAGTGGTATTAATAGGGAATAGAATAGATGTTACCTTGATATGTTTTTTTAGGTTGCACCAGCAAGAACTATAAGGCAATAAGCTCTGACTAGATGACTGCAATACACTATCCCTACTGCGACAGCTTTCCTGCTCCATCTCAACTTTCTCCTCTTGCAAAGTCTCCTTTTTAATTGTGAGCAGTGAGTATTTTTTGTAGATACAGAGGCAGGATGATAACGCTGATTATGGCATCATCGGCACTGACCATCTTGGTAGAGTCCTCAAAGTTTTGGAGAACTGCACAGATTTAATACATCCACACCCACTCATCAGTACTTATGTGGGGAGGCAGACCGGAATACCGATGGGTATGTTGTAGCTGGTATTCAATTACTGCCCTCTGCTGCTCACAAAGCCTTTCCAACATATGTAACGTTGAGTTCCAAAGCAAGGTGACATTGCATACCAGTTGGTGAGCTGGAAGTTACAAATGCTGCTGCAGCACTGCCAGGGTGGCGGAAGCTGTAGATGACTTGTGGAAATGGGCACACATGCGATGTACTTTCACAAGTAGCTCAGACAGATCTGGGAAGGAATTGAGAAACCACTGAACCACTAGGTTGAGTACATGGGCCAGGCATGGTACGTGTGCAAGGTTGCTAAGCTTCTGAGCCACCAAAAGGTTACAGCCATCACCACATTCCTAGTTGTAGGTTCATGGGTGAGAGCCACAGATTTCTCTAGTCTGTTAGACCTTGCAACAACTCTGCAGCGGTGTGCGGTTTGTCACCTAAGCAGATTAGCTTCAACAGAGCCTGCCGCCTCTTGGCCGAGGTAGTGCTGCAGTGCTTCCAGTTTGCGACTGATGTTGACATTTCAGAGAGCAGGGTGAGGAGGAGGAGGAGGTGCAGGACCTGCTGTGGAAAGTGGGGGATACCCCGATTGAATCAGTGTCCTCTATCCTCGGCGTCTATAGCATGTGTTCCATCCCATGGTCTAACTGGGTCCCGGCATTCACAATGTTCACCCAGTGTGCCATCAGGGAAATGTAGTGCCCTTGGCCACAAGCACTCATCTACATGTCTGTGGTTAATTGTACCTTCCCAGTAATAGCGTTCGTAAGGGCACAATTGATGTTATGGTACACATGTTTGTGTTAGGAATGCACACCGGGAGAAATACTGGCAGCTGTGGGGTGCAGAGGGACAGCCGTCACCATGAGGTTGCGGAAAAATTCTGTCTGTACAAGCATAAACAGCAACATTTCCAAGGCAAGCAGTCTGGAAATGTGGCTGTTTAGTATTGTGGCCCCAAAGACTGGGTTAGGGACAACTGAATGCTGCACTGGGACAAGGACATGGATGTGATTGCTGATAGTGGTTGCAAGAGTGCAATGACAGGTGCAGTGTGGGAGGCATTTTCTCCTGTGCCATGGACAGGGGATTAATGTGCACGCAGAACAGGGGAAGAGGCAATGGTGTCACCTGCAGACACTGTTTCTGTGATAAACCACAGTTAATTTGTTTTATAGGTGGGGAGGCAATCACTTTTTCACACAGGGCCCTATAAGTTTGGATTTCTTTTTCCCTTAATAATAAAGACCTTCATTTAAAAACTGCATTTTGTGTTTACTTGTGTTGTCTTTGTCTAATATTTAAATTAGTTTGGTGATCTGAAACATTTAAGTGTGACACACATGCAAAAGAATAGTAGATAGGGAAAGGGGCAAAACAGTCACCCTCTCATGTACTAGAACATCAACCAGTTCCACTTTATGGGATGCATTTTATCAGAAAACAACATCTTGAACTGAAGGTCTGCATAATGATAATTGATTAGAAATGCAGTAGATCGAATTGAAGAATGAGAGAAAAGAATCCCCATAAAACACACCAAATAAGCTGTTCTGACTAAATATAGAGCCAAGTAAACAATGTAACTCATGGGGATAAGATCTAACAGAGAACAGCCTAGCAGCATGTGGAGCATCAGTATTACTCTGCTGCTTCATTCATGCCGTCCGGATGGACACTGTGACCTAACTATTCATTTACATTGTTATTTGGCACAAAAGTCTATGTGTGGCAGAATGCACCAAATAATATTAAAGAGGATATAAGGTGCGTTTGCAGCCCGGGGTCCATCGGGCAGAGATGACACCTGCTGCTTGGTAATGATGGACAGTATATGGCAGTATGGACGCTGAAGGACGCTGTTTTAGACACAGTACTGGTGTGCCTAGTGCTGGATGGCACAATCTGGCACTAGAAAGCTCCAAAAACCCACACTCAGACAACAATGCTAGGGAAGTGGATCAATTAGGAGCTTTCATCAGATTGCATACACACATCCACACATACACAATTTAGATTTATACTAGCCATGCGCACCTTTTATAGCAGCGTCCTTCCGGGACCTTCCCAGTGGTCCAATCAGGGCCGCTTCAGGACCTGAGCATGTGACCCCCGACCTTCAATGAGAGGTCGTCCTACGGGCATGCTTAGTTGAAAAAAAGCAGGACTTAGTCACTGGAGCGTCTGCTCGCCGCTGATTAATGCTGGTTACAATAGCTGAGCCTGGGATGACAGCAGTAACCAGACGCTCAGCCTCAGCCTGAGCAAGACACTGGGACCGACGTCTCTGCTGAGCAGGCTCCCATGTGGCTGGGGAAGAATGGGAAACGGCAGGGGACATGGTTCGAGATTCCCCCTGTGCAGTGGTGGGAACTCGACACCTAACATTATCCTGCCTGTTAAGTCCCCCCCTCCTTGGGCCTCGCTATGTTCAAAAGCTGCAATGAGCTGAGGAGCCTGAATGAGCTCAACAGGTTCCCAGGTCCTCCCCAGGCCATGAGCCTTCTAATCCTCCAGATAGGATTTTTTACCACGTACCACCTTGCACCAAACAATAGCGTTCACCTCATAGTCACCCGTAGATGAGCTCGATGTCACGGAAGATGACTTAGCAAACCGGGACAAGTGAATGGGTTTTAGGAGGGACACATGAAAGGTGTCAGTGATACCTAGGCGTGGAGGATGGGCCAGACGATAGACCACAGGGTTGACTTTTTCCAGGACCTTGAAGGGACCTATGTAGCGAGGCACAAGCTTAGTGGACTCAACTCGCAGCCTGATATTACAGGCAGGGAGCCACACTTAGTCACCAGGAGCAAAAGTCAGAGCGGGGCGCCAGTGTGCATCGACGGAAACCCTCTCTCTTTGGAGGCCCAGATGGCATCCTGTGTGTGGTGCCAAATGTCACATGCCTCCATTGCCCAGTCTGCCACCCTAGAGTCAGTGGAAGACATGGGCATGGGCACAGGAACCTGTGGATGCTGGCCGTAGTTAAGGAGGAATGGGGTTTGCCCAATGGAATCGGCTACGGCGTTGTTCAGCGCAAACTGCACCCACGGTAGCAAGGATGCCCAGTCATCCTGCCTGGTCGAAATTTTTTTTTACAGGTATGTGACCAGGGTCTGGTTGGCCCTCTCTACCAACCCATTTGTCTCGTGATTATACGCTGAAGAGAGATTCAGCTCAATGCTGACAAAGCTCTCTCCAGAACCGAGACGCAAACTGGTCACTGACAATTTTGTAAGGCATATCATGTAGGTGGAAACCATGCTTAATCAACAACACTGCCAAGGCCCATGCATAAGGTACCCACGGAAGAGACACCAAGTGCTCCATTTTTAAAAAAAGGATGGTGACTACCCAGATAACGGTGTAGCTACAAGACTTGGGAGAGCCCATCAAAAAGTCCATCCCAACCATTTCCCAGGGCCTGTCCGCCACCAGCAGGGGGTAAAGTAGCCCAACAGGCCATTTTCAAGAAGAACTATTCTTGGGCAGGAGACACATGCCCAAATATAGTCTCCGACATCATGGGCCATATGCGGTCACCAGTACGTCCTTGCCAGAAGCTCAGATGTCCTCTTTGTTGTGAATTTGCTTTTTGCTCCCTCTAGTGGTTACTAGTTTTTTGACTCTGGTTTTTCTGTCATTCCTTTTATCCGCACCTGGGTCGTTAGTTAGGGGTGTTGCTATTTAGCTCCCTGGACCTTCAGTTCAATGCCTGGCAACGTAGTTATCAGAGCTAGTCTGCTGTGCTCTTGTCTACTGATCCTGGTTCCAGTTATATCAGCTAAGTCTGCCTTTTGCTTTTTGCTATTTGTTTTGGTTTTGTATTTTTGTCCAGCTTGTTCCAAATCTATATCCTGACCTTTGCTGGAAGCTCTAGGGGGCTGGTGTTCTCCCCCCGGACCGTTAGACGGTTCGGGGGTTCTTGAATTTCCAGTGTGGATTTTGATAGGGTTTTTATTGACCATATAAGTTACCTTTCTTTATTCTGCTATCAGTAAGCGGGCCTCTCTGTGCTAAACCTGGTTCATTTCTGTGTTTGTCATTTCCTCTTACCTCACCGTCATTATTTGTGGGGGGCTTCTATCCAGCTTTGGGGTCCCCTTCTCTGGAGGCAAGAAAGGTCTTTGTTTTCCTCTACTAGGGGTAGCTAGATTCTCCGGCTGGCGCGTGTCATCTAGAATCAACGTAGGAATGATCCCCGGCTACTTCTAGTGTTGGCGTTAGGAGTAGATATATGGTCAACCCAGTTACCACTGCCCTATGAGCTGGATTTTTGTATTCTGCAGACTTCCACGTTCCTCTGAGACCCTCGCCATTGGGGTCATAACAGTTTGCCAGGCCCGTATTAAATGTTTAATGCATTGCAGAAGAGGGATTATAAGAAAGAAGATTCTGAGTTTTTTTTTTTTTTTTCTTCTTCCCCTTTACCTCAGAGTGGCTATGCTTGCTGCAGACATGAATGTCCAGACCTTGATTACAAGTGTGGACCAGCTGGCTACTCGTGTGCAGGGCATACAAGACTATGTTATCAGAAATCCTAGGTCAGAACCTAAAATACCGATTCCTGAACTGTTTTCCGGAGACAGGTTTAAGTTTAGGAATTTCGTGAATAATTGTAAATTGTTTTTGTCCCTGAGACCCTGTTCATCTGGAGATTCTGCTCAGCAAGTAAAAATTGTTATTTCGTTCTTACGGGGCGACCCTCAGGATTGGGCTTTTTCGCTGGCGCCAGGAGATCCGGCATTGGCTGATCTTGATGCGTTTTTTCTGGCGCTCGGTTTACTTTATGAGGAACCCAATCTTGAGATTCAGGCAGAAAAGGCCTTGCTGGCTATGTCTCAGGGGCAGGACGAGGCTGAAGTGTATTGCCAAAAATTTCGGAAATGGTCCGTGCTGACACATTGGAACGAGTGTGCACTGGCCGCTAATTTTAGAAATGGCCTTTCTGAAGCCATTAAGAATGTTATGGTGGGTTTTCCCATTCCCACAGGTCTGAATGATACTATGGCACTGGCTATTCAAATTGACCGGCGGTTGCGGGAGCGCAAAACCGCAAATTCCCTCATGGTGTTGTCTGAACAGACACCTAATTCGGTGCAATGTGATAGAAAAACCGCAAATTCCCTCATGGTGTTGTCTGAACAGACACCTGATTTAATGCAATGTGATAGAATCCTGACTAGAAATGAGCGGAAAATTCATAGACGCCAGAATGGCTTGTGCTACTACTGTGGTGATTCTACACATGTTATCTCAGCATGCTCTAAACGTATAGCTAAGGTTGTTAGTCCTGTCACCGTTGGTAATTTGCAACCTAAATTTATTCTGTCTGTAACTTTGATTTGCTCACTGTCATCTTATCCTGTCATGGCGTTTGTAGATTCAGGTGCTGCCCTGAGTCTCATGGATCTCTCATTTGCTAAGCGCTGTGGTTTTACTCTTGAACCATTAGAAAATCCTATTCCTCTTAGGGGTATTGATGCTACACCATTGGCAGCAAATAAACCGCAGTATTGGACACAGGTTACCATGTGCATGACTCCTGAACACCGCGAGGTGATACGTTTCCTGGTTTTACATAAAATGCATGATTTGGTTGTTTTAGGGCTGCCATGGTTACAGACCCATAATCCAGTCCTGGACTGGAAGGCTATGTCAGTCTCAAGTTGGGGCTGTCGTGGTATTCATGGGGATTCCCTGCCTGTGTCTATTGCTTCTTCTACGCCTTCGGAAGTTCCGGAGTATTTGTCTGATTATCAGGATGTCTTCAGTGAGTCTGAGTCCAGTGCACTGCCTCCTCATAGGGACTGTGACTGTGCTATAGATTTGATCCCGGGCAGTAAATTTCCTAAGGGAAGACTGTTTAATCTGTCGGTACCTGAACATACCGCTATGCGTTCATATATCAAGGAGTCTCTGGAGAAAGGACATATTCGTCCGTCTTCTTCCCCTCTTGGTGCGGGATTCTTTTTTGTGGCAAAAAAGGACGGATCTTTGAGACCTTGTATTGATTATCGGCTTTTGAATAAGATCACTGTCAAATTTCAGTATCCTTTACCGCTGTTGTCTGACTTGTTTGCCCGGATTAAGGGTGCCAAGTGGTTCACCAAGATAGACCTTCGTGGTGCGTACAACCTTGTGCGCATTAAGCAAGGTGATGAATGGAAAACCGCATTCAATACGCCCGAAGGTCATTTTGAGTACTTAGTGATGCCTTTTGGGCTCTCCAATGCGCCTTCAGTTTTTCAGTCCTTTATGCATGACATTTTCCGGAAGTATCTGGATAAATTTTTGATTGTTTATCTGGATGATATTTTGGTTTTTTCTGATAATTGGGATTCGCATGTGGAGCAGGTCAGGTTGGTCTTTAAAATTTTGCGTGAAAATTCTTTGTTTGTCAAGGGCTCAAAGTGTCTCTTTGGTGTACAGAAGGTTCCCTTTTTGGGGTTCATTTTTTCCCCTTCTGCTGTGGAGATGGACCCAGTCAAGGTCCGAGCTATTCTTGATTGGACTCAGCCCTCGTCAGTTAAGAGTCTTCAGAAGTTCTTGGGCTTCGCTAACTTCTACCGTCGTTTTATCGCTAATTTTTCTAGCATTGTGAAACCTTTGACGGATATGACCAAGAAGGGCTCCGATGTAGCTAACTGGGCTCCTGCTGCCGTGGAGGCTTTCCAGGAGTTGAAACGCCGGTTTACTTCGGCGCCTGTTTTGTGCCAGCCTGACGTCTCACTTCCCTTTCAGGTTGAGGTGGATGCTTCGGAGATTGGGGCAGGGGCCGTTTTGTCGCAGAGAGGCCCTGGTTGCTCTGTTATGAAACCTTGTGCCTTTTTCTCTAGGAAGTTTTCGCCTGCCGAGCGAAATTATGATGTGGGCAATCGGGAGTTGTTGGCCATGAAATGGGCATTTGAGGAGTGGCGTCATTGGCTCGAGGGTGCTAAGCATCGTGTGGTGGTCTTGACTGATCACAAAAATCTGATGTATCTCGAGTCTGCTAAACGCCTTAATCCGAGACAGGCCCGCTGGTCATTGTTTTTCTCCCGCTTTGATTTTGTTGTCTCGTATTTACCAGGTTCAAAGAATGTGAAGGCCGATGCTCTTTCTAGGAGCTTTGTGCCTGATGCTCCTGGAGTCACTGATCCTGTTGGTATTCTTAAAGATGGAGTTATCTTGTCAGCTATTTCTCCGGATCTGCGACGTGTGTTGCAGAGATTTCAGGCTGATAGGCCTGAGTCTTGTCCACCTGACAGACTGTTTGTCCCGGATAAGTGGACCAGCAGAGTCATTTCCGAGGTTCATTCCTCGGTGTTGGCAGGTCACCCGGGAATTTTTGGCACCAGAGATCTGGTGGCCAGGTCCTTTTGGTGGCCTTCCTTGTCAAGGGATGTGCGGTCATTTGTGCAGTCCTGTGGGACTTGTGCTCGAGCTAAGCCTTGCTGTTCTCGTGCCAGCGGTTTGCTCTTGCCCTTGCCTGTCCCGAAGAGACCTTGGACACATATCTCCATGGATTTCATTTCTGATCTTCCGCTATCTCAGGGCATGTCCGTTATCTGGGTGATATGTGATCGCTTCTCCAAGATGGTCCATTTGGTTCCTTTGCCTAAGCTGCCTTCCTCTTCCGATCTGGTTCCTGTGTTTTTCCAGAACGTGGTTCGTTTGCACGGCATCCCTGAGAATATTGTGTCAGACAGAGGATCCCAGTTCGTTTCCAGGTTCTGGCGATCCTTTTGTAGTAGGATGGGCATTGATTTGTCGTTTTCGTCTGCTTTCCATCCTCAGACTAATGGACAGACGGAGCGAACCAATCAGACTTTGGAGGCTTATTTGAGGTGTTTTGTCTCTGCTGATCAGGACGATTGGGTGACATTCTTGCCGTTGGCTGAGTTTGCCCTTAATAATCGGGCTAGTTCCGCCACCTTGGTTTCGCCTTTTTTCTGCAACTCTGGTTTCCATCCTCGCTTTTCTTCGGGTCATGTGGAGCCTTCTGACTGTCCTGGGGTGGATTCTGTGGTGGATAGGTTGCAGCAGATCTGGAATCATGTGGTGGACAACTTGAAGTTGTCACAGGAGAAGGCTCAGCGCTTTGCCAACCGCCGTCGCGGTGTGGGTCCCCGACTACGCGTTGGGGATTTGGTATGGCTTTCTTCCCGCTTTGTTCCTATGAAGGTCTCCTCTCCCAAATTTAAACCTCGTTTTATTGGGCCTTACAAGATATTGGAAATCCTTAATCCTGTATCTTTTCGTCTGGATCTTCCTGTGTCGTTTGCTATTCACAATGTATTTCATAGGTCCTTGTTGCGGCGGTACATTGTGCCTGTAGTTCCTTCTGCTGAGCCTCCTGCTCCGGTGTTGGTTGAGGGCGAGTTGGAGTACGTGGTGGAGAAGATCTTGGATTCTCGCCTCTCCAGGCGGAGGCTTCAGTACCTGGTCAAGTGGAAGGGCTATGGTCAGGAGGATAATTCCTGGGTGGTCGCCTCTGATGTTCATGCGGCCGATTTAGTTCGTGCCTTTCATGCCGCTCATCCTGATCGCCCTGGTGGTCGTGGTGAGGGTTCGGTGACCCCTCACTAAGGGGGGGGTACTGTTGTGAATTTGCTTTTTGCTCCCTCTAGTGGTTACTAGTTTTTTGACTCTGGTTTTTCTGTCATTCCTTTTATCCGCACCTGGGTCGTTAGTTAGGGGTGTTGCTATTTAGCTCCCTGGACCTTCAGTTCAATGCCTGGCAACGTAGTTATCAGAGCTAGTCTGCTGTGCTCTTGTCTACTGATCCTGGTTCCAGTTATATCAGCTAAGTCTGCCTTTTGCTTTTTGCTATTTGTTTTGGTTTTGTATTTTTGTCCAGCTTGTTCCAAATCTATATCCTGACCTTTGCTGGAAGCTCTAGGGGGCCGGTGTTCTCCCCCCGGACCGTTAGACGGTTCGGGGGTTCTTGAATTTCCAGTGTGGATTTTGATAGGGTTTTTATTGACCATATAAGTTACCTTTCTTTATTCTGCTATCAGTAAGCGGGCCTCTCTGTGCTAAACCTGGTTCATTTCTGTGTTTGTCATTTCCTCTTACCTCACCGTCATTATTTGTGGGGGGCTTCTATCCAGCTTTGGGGTCCCCTTCTCTGGAGGCAAGAAAGGTCTTTGTTTTCCTCTACTAGGGGTAGCTAGATTCTCCGGCTGGCGCGTGTCATCTAGAATCAACGTAGGAATGATCCCCGGCTACTTCTAGTGTTGGCGTTAGGAGTAGATATATGGTCAACCCAGTTACCACTGCCCTATGAGCTGGATTTTTGTATTCTGCAGACTTCCACGTTCCTCTGAGACCCTCGCCATTGGGGTCATAACACCTCTTCGTCCCAAAATGTCCACCCATCCTGGACAAATGAGCGCAAGAGAGAACCTCCGGTCGCAAATTAGGTGGCACAAAAGTTTTGCCCGGGTGTTATGACCCCAATGGCAGAGGGTCTCAGGAATCAATACCAAGCCTGCAAACACAAAAAACCAGCTCATAGGGCAGTGGTAACTGGGCTGACCATATATCTAATCCTAGCACCACAAATAGAAGTAGCCGGGGAACGTGCCTACGTTGGTTCTAGACGTCTCGCGCCAGCCGGAGAACTAACTAACCCTAGAAGGGAAAAGAAAGACCTTTCTTGCCTCCAGAGAAAAGACCCCAAAAGTTGGATACAAGCCCCCAACAAATAATAACGGTGAGGTAAGAGGAAAAGACAAACATAAGAATGAGCTAGGTATTTAGCAAAGAGAGGCCCACTAGCTAATAGCAGAATATAGTAAGATGACTTATATGGTCAGCAAAAACCCTATTAAAATATCCACGCTGGATATTCAAGAACACCAGCCCCCTAGAGCTTCCAGCAAGGTCAGAAATCACATTTAGTACAAGCTGGACAAAAATAGTAGCAAAGCAAGTAACTCAAAAAACAAAGAAGCAAGACTTAGCTTAATTTTGCAAGAGCCAGGACCAGCAGACAGGAGCAACAGAAGGATCTGATTACAACGATGCCAGGCATTGGACTAAGGATCCAGGAAGTTAATATAGCGACACCCCTGGACTAACGACCCAGGTGAGTGCCAAACAGAAAAAAGACAATCCCAGAGTCATACCACTAGTGACCACAAGAGGGAGCCAAAAAGTCTAATTCACAACACCCGGGGGCACAGACTCTAGCTAAACAGGGGCCACGGTCCTCAGGCTCTCAGAAGGGACAATTAACCGAGGCTCCTTCTCAAATGACACTATGGAGCGAGAGAGAGCATCGGCATGAATGTTCTTCTCCCCAGAGAGAAAATGGAGGGTGAAATGGAACTGGGAGAAGAACAGGGACCATCTAGCCTGGCGAGAATTTAGCCACTGGGCAGTTTGCAGGTACACCAAATTCTTGTGCTCGGTGTAAATTTGGAAGGGAAAATGAGCCCCCTCCAGGAAGTGTCTTCACTCCGAGAAGGCCAACGTCATACAGTACAGTGTTGTGAAATTGGATTCTGGGCTCCCCCGGTGGCCACTTGTGGAATTGAACTTGTGTGCATCATCCCCTCTGTTCACCTGCTCCTATCAGGATGTGGGAGTCGCTATATAACCTTGCTCCTCTGTCAGTTTCTTGCCGGTCAACAATGTAATCAGAAGCCTTCTGTGCTTGTTCCTGCTACTAGACAACTCCCAGCTAAGTTGGACTTTTGTCCTTGTGTGTTTTTGCATTTTGTTCCTGTTCACAGCTGCTGTTTCGTTACTGTGTCTGGAAAGCTCTTGTGATCGGAAATTGCCACTCTGGTGTTATGAGTTAATGCTAGAGTCTTAAAGGAATTTCTGGATGGTGTTTTGATAGGGTTTTCTGCTGACCATGAAAGTGTCCTTTCTGTCTTCCTGCTATCTAGAAAGCGGACCTCGATTTTGCTAAACCTATTTTCATACTACGTTTGTCATTTCATCTAAAATCACCGCCAATATATGTGGGGGCCTCTGTCTGTCTTTTGGGAAAATTTCTCTAGAGGTGAGCCAGGACTGTCTTTTCCTCTGCTAGGATTAGGTAGTTCTCCGGCTGGCGCTGGGCATCTAGGGTTAAAAAACGTAGGCATGCTACCCGGCCACTTCTAGTTGTGCGGCAGGTTTAGTTCATGGTCAGTATAGTTTCCATCTTCCAAGAGCTAGTTCTCATATATGCTGGGCTATGTTCTCTCGCCATTGAGAATCATGACAGTTTGACCGGCCCAAAAAAGGGTTAAATTACTGGCTGAGAAAGGAGAGAAAAAAGAAGTCTGCTACAATTTTTTTTTTTTTTTCCTCTAGTTCTGAGTGTGCTCTTAATTGAATCACTTGCTAGTCTGCCTATACTGCAGCCTTCCTCTCTTTCTCTCCTTCTAATCCTTGAATGGCTCTGTGTTCACCTGTTTCAAATGGATCTTCAGAGTGTAGCTACAGGTTTGAATAATCTCGCCACAAAGGTACAAAATTTGCAAGATTTTGTTGTTCATGCACCTATGTCTGAGCCTAGAATTCCTTTGCCTGAATTCTTCTCGGGGAATAGATCTCACTTTCAAAATTTTAAAAATAATTGCAAATTGTTTTTGTCCCTGAAGTCTCGCTCTGCCGGAGACCCTGCACAGCAGGTCAGGATTGTAATTTCCTTGCTCCGGGGCGACCCTCAAGACTGGGCTTTTGCATTGGCACCAGGGGATCCTGCGTTGCTCAATGTGGATGCGTTTTTTCTGGCCTTGGGGTTGCTTTATGAGGAACCTCATTTAGAGCTTCAGGCGGAAAAGGCCTTGATGTCCTTGTCTCAGGGGCAAGATGAAGCTGAAATATACTGCCAAAAATTCCGCAAATGGTCTGTGCTTACTCAGTGGAATGAGTGCGCCCTGGCGGCGATTTTCAGAGAAGGTCTCTCTGATGCCATTAAGGATGTTATGGTCGTGTTCCCTGTGCCTGCGAGTCTGAATGAGTCCATGACGATGGCTATTCAGATCGATAGGCGTCTGCGGGAGCGCAAACCTGTGCACCATTTGGCGGTGTCTACTGAGAAAACGCCAGAAAATATGCAATGTGATAGAATTCTGTCCAGAAGCGAGCGGCAGAATTTTAGACGAAAAAATGGGTTGTGCTTCTATTGTGGTGATTCAACTCATGTTATATCAGCATGCTTTAAGCGTACTAAGAAGCCTGACAAGTCTGTTTCAATTAGCACTTTACAGTCTAAGTTTATTCTATCTGTGACCCTGATTTGTTCTTTGTCATCTATTACCGCGGACGCCTATGTCGACTCTGGCGCTGCTTTGAGTCTTATGGATTGGTCCTTTGCCAAACGCTGTGGGTATGATTTGGAGCCACTGGAGGCTCCGATACCTCTGAAAGGGATTGACTCCACCCCATTGGCTAGTAATAAACCACAATACTGGACACAAGTGACTATGCGTGTTAATCCGGATCACCAGGAGGTTATTCGCTTTCTGGTGCTGTATAATCTACATGATGTTTTGGTGCTGGGATTGCCATGGCTGCAATCTCATAACCCAGTCCTCGACTGGAGAGCTATGTCTGTGTTAAGCTGGGGATGTAAAGGAACTCATGGGGACGTACCTTTGGTTTCCATTTCATCATCTATTCCCTCTGAGATTCCTGAATTCTTGTCTGACTTTCGTGACGTTTTTGAAGAACCCAAGGTTGGTTCACTACCTCCGCACCGGGAGTGCGATTGTGCCATAGACTTGATTCCGGGTAGTAAATACCCTAAGGGTCGTTTATTTAATCTGTCTGTGCCTGAACACGCTGCTATGCGAGAATATATAAAGGAGTCCTTGGAAAAGGGACATATTCGTCCTTCGTCATCTCCCTTAGGAGCCGGTTTTTTCTTTGTGTCTAAGAAAGACGGCTCTTTGAGGCCGTGTATTGATTATCGACTTTTGAATAAAATCACGGTTAAATATCAATATCCGTTACCACTGCTTACTGATTTGTTTGCTCGTATAAAGGGGGCCAAGTGGTTCTCTAAGATTGATCTCCGTGGGGCGTATAATTTGGTGCGAATCAAGCAGGGGGATGAGTGGAAAACCGCATTTAATACGCCCGAGGGCCATTTTGAGTATTTGGTGATGCCTTTTGGTCTTTCAAATGCCCCTTCAGTCTTCCAGTCCTTTATGCATGACATTTTCCGCGATTATTTGGATAAATTTATGATTGTGTATCTGGATGATATTCTGATTTTTTCGGATGACTGGGACTCTCATGTCCAGCAGGTCAGGAGGGTTTTTCAGGTTTTGCGGTCTAATTCCTTGTGTGTGAAGGGTTCTAAGTGTGTTTTTGGGGTTCAAAAGATTTCTTTCTTGGGATACATTTTTTCCCCCTCTTCCATCGAGATGGATCCTGTCAAGGTTCAGGCTATTGGTGATTGGACGCAACCCTCTTCTCTTAAGAGTCTTCAGAAATTTTTGGGCTTTGCTAACTTTTATCGTCGATTTATTGCTGGTTTTTCTGATGTTGTAAAACCATTGACTGATTTGACTAAGAAGGGTGCTGATGTTGCTGATTGGTCCCCTGATGCTGTGGAGGCCTTTCGGGAGCTCAAGCGCCGCTTTTCTTCCGCCCCAGTGTTGCGTCAGCCTGATGTTGCTCTTCCTTTTCAGGTTGAGGTCGACGCTTCTGAAATCGGAGCTGGGGCGGTGTTGTCGCAGAGAAGTTCCGACTGCTCCGTGATGAGACCTTGTGCTTTTTTTTCCCGTAAATTTTCGCCCGCCGAGCGGAATTATGATATTGGGAATCGGGAGCTTTTGGCCATGAAGTGGGCTTTTGAGGAGTGGCGTCACTGGCTTGAGGGGGCCAGACATCAGGTGGTGGTATTGACTGACCACAAAAATTTAATTTACTTTGAGTCTGCCAGGCGCCTGAATCCTAGACAGGCGCGCTGGTCGTTGTTTTTCTCTCGGTTTAATTTTGTGGTGTCGTACCTACCGGGTTCTAAGAATGTTAAGGCGGATGCCCTTTCTAGGAGTTTTGAGCCTGACTCCCCTGGTAATTCTGAGCCCACAGGTATCCTTAAAGATGGAGTGATATTGTCTGCCGTTTCTCCAGACCTGCGGCGGGCCTTGCAGGAGTTTCAGGCGGATAGACCTGATCGTTGCCCACCTGGTAGACTGTTTGTTCCTGATGATTGGACCAGTAGAGTCATCTCTGAGGTTCATTCTTCTGCGTTGGCAGGTCATCCTGGAATCTTTGGTACCAGGGATTTGGTGGCAAGGTCCTTCTGGTGGCCTTCCCTGTCACGAGATGTGCGAGGCTTTGTGCAGTCTTGTGACGTTTGTGCTCGGGCCAAGCCTTGTTGTTCTCGGGCTAGTGGTTTGTTGTTGCCCTTGCCTATCCCGAAGAGGCCTTGGACGCACATCTCGATGGATTTTATTTCGGATCTGCCTGTTTCTCAGAAGATGTCTGTCATCTGGGTGGTGTGTGACCGTTTCTCTAAGATGGTCCATCTGGTTCCCTTGCCTAAGTTGCCTTCTTCTTCCGAGTTGGTTCCTCTGTTTTTTCAAAATGTTGTTCGTTTGCATGGTATTCCTGAGAATATCGTTTCTGACAGAGGGACCCAATTCGTCTCTAGATTTTGGCGGGCATTCTGTGCTAGGATGGGCATAGATTTGTCTTTTTCGTCTGCTTTCCACCCTCAGACTAATGGCCAGACCGAGCGGACTAATCAGACCTTGGAGACATATTTGAGGTGTTTTGTGTCTGCGGATCAGGATGATTGGGTTGCTTTTTTGCCTTTGGCGGAGTTCGCCCTCAATAATCGGGCCAGCTCTGCCACCTTGGTGTCCCCGTTTTTCTGTAATTTGGGGTTTCATCCTCGATTTTCCTCCGGTCAAGTGGAATCTTCGGATTGTCCTGGAGTGGATGCTGTGGTGGAGAGGTTGCATCAGATTTGGGGGCAGGTGGTGGACAATTTGAAGTTGTCCCAGGAGAAGACTCAGCTTTTTGCCAACCGCCGTCGTCGTGTTGGTCCTCGGCTTTGTGTTGGGGACTTGGTGTGGTTGTCTTCTCGTTTTGTCTCTATGAGGGTTTCTTCTCCTAAGTTTAAGCCTCGGTTCATCGGCCCGTACAAGATATTGGAGATTCTTAACCCTGTGTCCTTCCGTTTGGACCTCCCTGCATCCTTTTCGATTCATAATGTTTTTCATCGGTCATTGTTGCGCAGGTATGAGGTACCGGTTGTGCCTTCCGTTGAGCCTCCTGCTCCGGTGTTGGTTGAGGGTGAGTTGGAGTACGTTGTGGAAAAGATCTTAGACTCTCGTGTTTCCAGACGGAGACTCCAGTATCTGGTCAAATGGAAGGGATACGGTCAGGAGGATAATTCTTGGGTCACTGCCTCTGATGTTCATGCCTCCGATCTTGTCCGTGCCTTTCATAGGGCTCATCCTGATCGCCCTGGTGGTTCTGGTGAGGGTTCGGTGCCCCCTCCTTGAGGGGGGGGTACTGTTGTGAAATTGGATTCTGGGCTCCCCCGGTGGCCACTTGTGGAATTGAACTTGTGTGCATCATCCCCTCTGTTCACCTGCTCCTATCAGGATGTGGGAGTCGCTATATAACCTTGCTCCTCTGTCAGTTTCTTGCCGGTCAACAATGTAATCAGAAGCCTTCTGTGCTTGTTCCTGCTACTAGACAACTCCCAGCTAAGTTGGACTTTTGTCCTTGTGTGTTTTTGCATTTTGTTCCTGTTCACAGCTGCTGTTTCGTTACTGTGTCTGGAAAGCTCTTGTGATCGGAAATTGCCACTCTGGTGTTATGAGTTAATGCTAGAGTCTTAAAGGAATTTCTGGATGGTGTTTTGATAGGGTTTTCTGCTGACCATGAAAGTGTCCTTTCTGTCTTCCTGCTATCTAGAAAGCGGACCTCGATTTTGCTAAACCTATTTTCATACTACGTTTGTCATTTCATCTAAAATCACCGCCAATATATGTGGGGGCCTCTCTCTGCCTTTTGGGAAAATTTCTCTAGAGGTGAGCCAGGACTGTCTTTTCCTCTGCTAGGATTAGGTAGTTCTCCGGCTGGCGCTGGGCATCTAGGGTTAAAAAACGTAGGCATGCTACCCGGCCACTTCTAGTTGTGCGGCAGGTTTAGTTCATGGTCAGTATAGTTTCCATCTTCCAAGAGCTAGTTCTCATATATGCTGGGCTATGTTCTCTCGCCATTGAGAATCATGACAGTACAGACCAAAAGTTTGGACACACCTTCTCATTTAAAGATTTTTCTGTATTTTCATAACTATGAAAATTGTACATTCACACTGAAGGCATCAAAACTATGAATTAACACATGTGGAATTATATACTAAACAAAAAAGTGTGAAACAACTGAAATTATGTCTTATATTCTAGGTTCTTCAAAGTAGCCACCTTTTGCTTTGATGACTGCTTTGCACACTCTTGGCATTCTCTTGATGAGCTTCAAGAGGTAGTCACCAGGAATGGTCTTCCAACAATCTTGAAGGAGTTCCCAGAGATGCTTAGCACTTGTTGGCCCTTTTGCCTTCACTCTGCGGTCCAGCTCACCCCAAACTATCTCGATTGGGTTCAGGTCTGGTGACTGTGGAGGCCAGGTCATCTGGCGTAGCACCTCATCACTCTCCTTCTTGGTCAAATAGCCCATACACAGCCTGGAGGTATGTTTGGGGTCATTGTATAAATAAATGATGGTCCAACTACACTCAAACCGGAAGGAATGGCATGCCGCTGCAAGATGCTGTGGTAGCCATGCTGGTTCACTATGCCTTCAATTTTGAATAAATACCCAACAGTGTCACCAGAAAAGCTCCCCTACACCATCACACCTCCTCCTCCATGCTTCACGGTGGGAACCAGGCATGTAGAGTCCATCCGTTGACCTTTCCTGCGTTGCACAAAGACACGGTGGTTGGAACCAAAGATCTCAAATTTGGCCTCATCAGACCAAAGTGCAGATTTCCACTGGACTAATATCCATTCCTTGCGTTCTTTAAACCAAACAAGTCTCTTCTGCTTGTTGCCTGTCCTTAGCAGTGGTTTCCTAGCAGCTATTTTACAATGAAGGCCTGCTGCACCGTCTCCTCTTAACAGTTGTTGTAGAGATGTGTCTGCTGCTAGAACTCTGTGTGGCATTGAGCTGGTCTCTAATCAGAGCGGCTGTTAACCTGCGATTTCTGAGGCTGGTGACTCGGATAATCCTCAGAAGCAGAGGTGACTCTTGGTCTTCCTTTCCTGGGGCGGTCCTCATGTGAGCCAGTTTCTTTGTAGCGCTTGATGGTTTTTGCCACTGCACTTGGGGACACTTTTAAAGTTTTCCCAATTTTCTGAGTGACTGACCTTCATTTCTTAAAGTAATGATGGCCACTCATTTTTCTTTACTTAGCTGCTTTTTTCTTGCCATAATACAAATTCTAACAGTATATTCAGTAGGACTATCAGCTGTGTATCCACCAGACTTCTGCACAACAAAACTAATGGTCCCAACCCCATTTATAAGGCAAGAAATTCAACTTACTAAACCTGACAGGGCACACCTGTGAAGTGAAAACCATTCCTGGTGACTACCTCTTGAAGCTCATCAAGGGAATGTATTTACAAACTGAAATAATCAACAAGGGAAAAACTAAAGTAAAGGGAATGCCAAGAGTGTGCAAAGCAGTCATCAAAGCAACAGGTGGCTACTTTGAAGAACCTACAATACAAGACATAATTTCAGTTGTTTCACACTTTTTTGTTAAGTATATAATTCCACGTGTTATTTCATAGTTTTGATGCCTTCAGTGTGAATGCACAATTATCATTGTCATGAAAATACAGAAAAATCTTTAAGTGAGAAGGTGTGTCCAAACTTTTGATCTGTACTTTTGATCAGCTAGCAACTCCCTGTGCCCGATGGAATAATTCCTCTCCGCTGGTGTGAAGGTCTTGGAGAAAAAGAATCAAGGATGCTTCTGATCTTGAGCATCCTTTTGGAAGAGGACTGCTCCAGCACTGACGGATGAGGCATCCACCTCCATTATAAATGGTTTATCTACATCGGGGCAATGTAAAATGGGAGCGCTAGCAAAGTGAGACTTGATAGAGAGGAAGGCTTTGGAGACCACCTCCGACCACAATATGGGATTTGCACCCTTCTTGGTGAGGGCTACCAAGGGAGCTATGTTGTGAATTTGGTTTTTGGGCTCCCCCGGTGGTCACTGGTGGTACTGGACTTGTGTGCTTCACTTTCTCTGTTCACCTGTTTCCATCAGGATATGGGAGTATCCTATTTAGCCTTGCTTCTCAGTTATTCTAGTGCCGGCCATCAATGTAACCAGAGCCTTTCTGTTGCATGTTCCTGCTTCTAGACTACTATCAGCTAAGTTGGACTCTTAGTCCTAAGTTTGTTTGCATTTTTGTTCCAGTTCACAGTTATGTTATGTTTCTGTAGCTGGAAGCTCTTGTGGGCCGAAATTACCACTCCGGTGTCATGAGTTGACACATGAGTCTTAAAGTAATTTCTGGATGGTATTTTAATAGGGTTTTCAGCTGACCGTGAAGTTCCCTATTGTATCTTCTTGCTATCTAGTAAGCGGACCTCGCTTTGCTGAACCTACCTTCATACTGCGTATGTCTTTTCCTCTGAACTCACCGTCAATATATGTGGGGGGCTTCTGTCTCCTTTTTGGGGGAATTTCCCTAGAGGTAAGCCAGGTCTGTTTTTTCCTCTATTAGGGTTAGTTAGTTCTCCGGCTGGCGCTGGGCGTCTAGGGATAAAACGTAGGTACGCCACCCGGCCACTGTTAGTTGTGTGGTAGGTTTAGCTCACGGTCAGCTCGAGATTCCATCACCCAAGAGCTAGTCTGTTATTTAAGTTCTCTGACTTTCCCTTGCCATTGGGAACCATGACAGTATGGCCTGCCAAGGGTTAAAACCGTTGGCAGAAGAAAGGAGAGAAAAAGAAGTCTGCAGATTTTTTTTTTTTCCCCTGAGCTTGCTCTATAGTTGACTTAGTTGCATTTCTGCTCTAATTGCAGCCTTTGTCTCTCTCCTTCTAATCCTTGAATGGCTCTGATCTCACCTGATTAAAATGGATCCTCAGAGTTTGGCTACAGGTTTGAATAATCTTGCTACGAAGGTTCATAATTTACAGGATTTTGTTATTCATGCTCCTATATCTGAACCTAGAATTCCTATACCAGAATTTTTCTCCGGGGATAGATCTCATTTCCTGAATTTCAAAAATAATTGTAAATTATTTCTTTCCCTGAGATCTCGCTCCGCTGGAGATCCCGCACAGCAGGTTAGGATAGTAATTTCCTTGCTGCGGGGTGACCCTCAAGACTGGGCATTTGCATTGGCACCCGGGGATCCTGCGTTGCTCAATGTGGATGCGTTTTTTCTGGCTTTGGGGTTGCTTTATGAGGAACCTAACTTAGAGATTCAGGCTGAAAAAGCCTTGATGGCCCTATCTCAAGGGCAAGATGAAGCTGAAATATACTGCCAAAAATTTCGTAAATGGTCTGTGCTTACTCAGTGGAATGAGTGCGCCCTGGCGGCTAATTTCAGAGAGGGTCTCTCTGATGCCATTAAAGATGTTATGGTGGGGTTCCCTGCACCTACAGGTCTGAATGAGTCCATGACAATGGCTATTCAGATTGATCGGCGTTTGCGGGAGCGCAAACCTGTGCACCATTTGGCGGTGTCTTCTGAGAAGGCTCCAGAAAATATGCAATGTGATAGAATTCTGTCCAGAAGCGAACGGCAGAATTTTAGGCGAAAAAATGGGTTGTGCTTCTATTGTGGTGATTCAACTCATGTTATATCAGCATGCTCTAAACGTACAAAAAAGGTTGATAAGTCTATTTCAATTGGCACTTTACAGTCTAAGTTTATTCTGTCTGTGACCTTGATTTGTTCATTATCATCAATTACCGCGGATGCCTATGTCGACTCTGGCGCCGCTTTGAGTCTTATGGATTGGTCCTTTGCCAGGCGCTGTGGGTTTGATCTAGAGCCTCTGGAAGTTCCTATACCTCTGAAGGGTATTGACTCTACACCATTGGCTAGTAATAAATCACAATACTGGACACAAGTGACTATGCGTATGAATCCAGACCATCAGGAGACGATTCGCTTACTTGTGTTGTACAATCTACATGATGTTTTGGTGCTCGGATTGCCATGGTTACAATCTCATAACCCAGTTCTTGACTGGAAAGCAATGTCTGTGTTAAGCTGGGGATGTCAGGGGGCTCATGGGGACGTACCTTTGGTTTCCATTTCGTCATCTATTCCCTCTGAGATTCCGGAATTTTTATCTGATTATCGTGATGTTTTTGAGGAGCCTAAGCTTGGTTCACTACCTCCTCACAGAGATTGCGATTGTACCATAGATCTGATTCCGGGCAGTAAATTTCCTAAGGGTCGTTTATTTAATCTATCTGTACCTGAACATGCTGCTATGCGAGAATATATTAAGGAGTCCCTGGAAAAGGGACATATTCGTCCTTCTTCATCTCCCTTAGGAGCCGGTTATTTCTTTGTATCTAAAAAAGATGGCTCTTTGAGGCCGTGTATTGATTATCGACTCTTGAATAAAATTACAGTCAGATATCAGTATCCTCTGCCACTGCTGACTGATTTGTTTGCTCGAATAAAAGGGGCTAAGTGGTTCTCTAAGATTGATCTCCGTGGGGCGTATAATTTGGTGCGAATTAAGCAGGGGGATGAGTGGAAAACCGCATTTAATATGCCCGAGGGCCATTTTGAGTATTTAGTAATGCCTTTTGGTCTTTCAAATGCCCCTTCAGTCTTTCAGTCCTTTATGCATGACATTTTCCGGGAATATTTGGATAAATTCATGATCGTGTATCTGGATGATGTTTTGATTTTTTCGGATGACTGGGATTCTCATGTCCAACAGGTCAGGAGGGTTTTTCAGGTTTTGCGGGCTAATTCCTTGTGTGTGAAGGGTTCTAAGTGTATTTTTGGGGTTCAAAAGATTTCTTTTTTGGGGTACATTTTTTCCCCCTCTTCCATTGAGATGGATCCTGTCAAGGTTCGGGCTATTTGTGATTGGACGCAACCTTCTTCGCTTAAGAGCCTTCAGAAATTTTTGGGCTTTGCTAATTTTTATCGTCGATTTATAACTGGTTTTTCTGATGTTGCTAAACCTTTGACTGATTTGACCAAAAAGGGTGTTGATGTTGCTGATTGGTCCCCTGCTGCTGTGGAGGCCTTTCGGGAGCTTAAGCGCCGCTTTTCTTCCGCCCCTGTGTTACGTCAGCCTGATGTTACTCTTCCTTTTCAGGTTGAGGTCGATGCTTCCGAGATCGGAGCTGGGGCGGTCTTGTCGCAGAAAAGTTCCGATTGCTCCGTGATGAGACCTTGTGCGTTCTTTTATCGAAAATTTTCGCCCGCCGAGCGAAATTATGATATTGGTAATCGGGAGCTTTTGGCTATGAAGTGGGCTTTTGAGGAGTGGCGTCATTGGCTTGAGGGGGCTAGACATCAGGCGGTGGTATTGACCGATCACAAGAATTTGATTTATCTTGAGTCTGCCAGGCGCCTGAATCCTAGACAGGCGCGCTGGTCGTTGTTTTTCTCTCGGTTTAATTTTGTGGTCTCATACTTACCAGGTTCTAAGAATGTGAAGGCGGATGCCCTTTCTAGGAGTTTTGAGCCTGATTTCCCTGGTGATTCTGAACCTACAGGTATCCTTAAGGATGGGGTGATATTATCTGCTGTTTCCCCAGACCTGCGACGGGCTTTGCAGGAGTTTCAGGCGGATGGACCTGATCGTTGCCCGCCTGGTAGACTGTTTGTTCCTGATGATTGGACCAGTAGAGTCATCTCGGAGGTTCATTCTTCTGCGTTGGCAGGTCATCCCGGGATCTTTGGTACCAGGGATTTGGTGGCTAGGTCCTTCTGGCGGCCTTCTCTGTCTCGAGATGTACGAGTTTTTGTGCAGTCTTGTGATGTTTGTGCTCGGGCCAAACCTTGTAGTTCTCGGGCTAGCGGATTGTTGTTATCTTTGCCCATTCCAAAGAGGCCTTGGACTCACATCTCTATGGATTTTATTTCTGATCTCCCTGTTTCTCAGAAAATGTCTGTCATCTGGGTGGTGTGTGACCGTTTTTCAAAGATGGTTCATTTGGTGCCCTTGCCTAAGTTGCCGTCCTCTTCCGAGTTGGTTCCTCTGTTTTTTCAAAATGTGGTTCGCTTGCATGGTATTCCGGAGAATATCGTTTCTGACAGGGGGACCCAGTTCGTGTCTAGATTTTGGCGGGCGTTCTGTGCTAGGATGGGCATTGATTTGTCTTTTTCGTCTGCGTTCCATCCTCAGACTAATGGCCAGACTGAACGAACTAATCAGACCTTGGAGACTTATTTGAGGTGTTTTGTGTCTGCGGATCAGGATGACTGGGTTGCCTTTTTGCCGTTGGCGGAGTTTGCCCTCAATAATCGGGCTAGTTCTGCCACTTTGGTTTCTCCTTTCTTTTGCAATTCGGGGTTTCATCCTCGCTTTTCTTCTGGTCAGGTGGAGTCTTCGGATTGTCCTGGAGTGGATACTGTGGTGGATAGGTTGCATCGGATTTGGGGACAGGTGGTGGACAATTTGGAGTTGTCCCAGGAGAAGACTCGGCGTTTTGCTAATCGCCGTCGTCGTGTTGGTCCTCGTCTTCGTGTTGGGGACTTGGTGTGGTTGTCTTCTCGTTTTGTCCCTATGAGGGTTTCTTCTCCTAAGTTTAAGCCTCGGTTCATCGGCCCGTATAGGATTTTGGAGATTCTTAACCCTGTGTCCTTTCGATTGGACCTCCCGGCATCTTTTTTTATCCATAATGTCTTCTGTTGTGGATTCTGTTTGTGGGCTCCCTCTGGTGGCTACTGCTGGTACTGGGTGACTTTGGTGGGTTGCGGCCTTTGGTTTCCACCTGTCCATCAGAGGCTGGGTGTTTCCTATTTTACCTGGCCTTTCTGTCATTTCCCTTGCCGGCTATCAATGTGTTCAGATGTGCTCTGTTTGGTTCCTGCTACCTGCTCCCAGATCTTTCAGGATAAGCTAAGTGCTGATTTTCAGTTGTTTGGTTTTTGGTCCAGCTTGCTTAGAATGTCTCTATGCTAGCTGGTTGCTCTAGTGGACTGAGGTTCTCCCCATGTGCCATGAGTTGGCACATGGGTTCTTGTAATCTCAGGATGGTATTTTTGATTAGGGTTTTTTGCTGACCGCTCAGTCCCCTTTTGTATCATTCTGCTTTCTAGTTTTCAGCGGGCCTCTATTTGCTAAAGCTATATACATCATCTCTATGTGTGTGCCTTCCTCTCATTTCACCGTCAATACATGTGGGGGGCAACTATACCTTTGGGGTTAATTCCTCTGGAGGCAAGTGAGGTCTTTGTTTTCTCTGCAGTACTAGTTAGCTCTTAGGCTGGTGCGTGGCGTCTAGAACCAACGTAGGCACGCTTCCTGGCTATCTCTAGTTGCGTTTGTCAGGCGTAGGGCAGCGGTCAGCCCAGGTTCCATCACCCTAGAGCTCGTCCGATATTTGTTATACTTCGCTTGTCCTGTGCTATCCCTCGCCATTGGGGATTCATGACAGTATAGCCGGCCCACAAAGTGTTAATTGTTTGGGCTGAAGCAGGAGAAAAAGAAGTGTTCAAGGGAAATTTGTTTTTTTTTTCCCTTCAGAGTTTTGCTGCCTAGCCCTTAATTGCTGTCTAGCTGCTTCTTACCTCCTCTTAACCCTTGAATGGCTCTGATCTTAGCTGTTTATCATGGATGTCCAGAGTTTGGCTTCCAGCCTGAGTAATCTCGCAGCAAAGGTTCAAAACATACAGGATTTCGTGGTTCACACTCCCATGTCTGAACCTAGAATTCCTATTCCAGAGTTTTTTTTCTGGAGATAGATCTACCTTCCTGAATTTCAGGAACAATTGTAAATTGTTTCTCTCTTTGAAATCTCGCTCCTCTGGAGACCCTGCTCAACAGGTCAAGATTGTTATATCGTTCCTACGGGGCGACCCTCAGAATTGGGCATTTGCATTGGCACCAGGGGATCCTGCATTGCTCAGTGTGGATGCGTTTTTTCTGGCATTGGGATTGCTCTATGAGGAACCTAACCTAGAGATTCAGGCTGAAAAGGCTTTATTAGCCCTCTCTCAGGGGCATGATGAAGCGGAAATATATTGTCAGAAATTTCGGAAATGGTCGGTGCTTACTCAGTGGAATGAGTGCGCCCTGGCTGCAAACTTCAGAAATGGTCTTTCTGAGGCCATTAAGGATATTATGGTGGGGTTCCCTGCGCCTACAGGTCTGAATGAGTCTATGGCTATGGCCATTCAGATTGATCGGCGTTTACGGGAGCGCAAACCCGTGCACCAGTTGGCGGTGTCTTCTGAACAGGCACCTGAGACTATGCAATGTGATAGAATTCAGTCCAGAAGTGAACGGCAAAATTATAGGCGGAAAAATGGTTTGTGTTTTTATTGTGGTGATTCTGCTCATGTTATATCAGCATGCTCTAAACGCACAAAAAGGGTTGATAAATCTTTTGCCATTGATACTCTGCAGTCTAAGTTCATTTTGTCTGTGACTCTGATTTTTTCACTGTCTTCCATTTCCGTCGATGCCTATGTGGATTCAGGCGCTGCCCTGAGTCTTATGGATTGGTCATTTGCTAAACGCTGCGGTTTTAATCTAGAGCCTCTGGAAGTTCCTATTCCTCTGAAGGGAATTGATTCTACACCATTGGCTATGAATAAACCGCAGTATTGGACACAAGTGACCATGCGCATGACTCCCGTTCATCAGGAGGTGATTCGCTTCCTTGTACTGTATAATTTACATGATGTACTAGTGCTTGGTCTGCCATGGTTACAAACTCATAATCCTGTCCTGGACTGGAAAACAATGTCTGTGCTAAGCTGGGGATGTCAGGGGGTTCATGATGATGCACCTCCGATTTCTATCGCTTCATCTACTCCTTCGGAGATCCCTGCGTTTTTGTCGGATTATAGGGATGTTTTTGAGGAGCCTAAGCTCAATTCGCTCCCTCCTCATAGAGAGTGTGACTGTGCGATAGAATTGATTCCTGACAGTAAGTTCCCTAAGGGTCGTTTATTTAATCTGTCACTGCCAGAGCATACTGCTATGCGGAATTATATTAAGGAGTCCTTGGAAAAGGGACATATTCGTCCATCTTCGTCCCCTCTGGGAGCAGGTTTTTTTTTCGTGGCAAAAAAAGATGGTTCCCTGAGGCCTTGTATAGATTATCGCCTTCTGAATAAGATTACAGTCAAATACCAGTATCCATTGCCTTTATTTACTGATTTGTTTGCTCGCATTAAGGGGGCTAGGTGGTTCACTAAAATAGATCTTCGTGGTGCGTATAATCTGGTGCGGACAAAACAGGGGGATGAGTGGAAAACCGCATTTAATACGCCTGAGGGCCATTTTGAGTATTTGGTAATGCCTTTTGGACTCTCCAATGCTCCGTCAGTCTTTCAGTCCTTTATGCACAATATTTTCCGTGAATATCTGGATAAGTTTATGATTGTGTATTTGGATGATATTTTGGTGTTTTCTGATGACTGGTAGTCTCATGTTCTACAGGTCAGGAAGGTGTTTCAGGTTTTGCGGGCCAATTCTCTGTTTGTGAAGGGCTCAAAGTGTCTCTTCGGAGTCCAGAAGATTTCTTTTCTGGGGTACATTTTTTCTCCTTCTACTATTGAGATGGATCCCGTTAAAGTTCAGGCTATTTGTGACTGGACACAGCCTACATCTGTTAAGAGCCTTCAGAAGTTCTTGGGGTTTGCTAATTTTTATCGTCGGTTCATTGCTAATTTTTCCAGTATTGTTAAACCTTTGACTGATTTGACTAAAAAGGGTGCTGATGTTGCTGATTGGTCTCCTGCGGCCGTGGAGGCCTTTCGGGAACTTAAGCGCCGGTTTTCTTCTGCTCCTGTGTTGTGTCAACCAGATGTTTCACTTCCTTTTCAGGTGGAGGTTGATGCTTCCGAGATTGGAGCGGGGGCGGTTTTGTCACAGAGAAGTTCTAATGGCTCGGTGATGAAGCCATGTGCTTTCTTCTCTAGAAAATTCTCGCCCGCCGAGCGCAATTATGATGTGGGTAATCGGGAGCTTTTGGCCATGAAGTGGGCATTTGAGGAGTGGCGTCATTGGCTTGAGGGTGCTAAACATCGCGTGGTGGTCTTGACTGATCACAAGAATCTCATTTACCTTGAGTCTGCCAGGCGTTTGAATCCTAGACAGGCTCGTTGGTCGTTATTTTTTTCTCGTTTCAATTTCGTGGTTTCATACCTGCCAGGTTCAAAGAATGTGAAGGCGGATGCTCTTTCCAGGAGTTTTGTGCCTGACTCTCCTGGAGACACTGGGCCTGCTGGTATCCTTAGGGATGGGGTAATATTGTCCGCCGTATCCCCAGACTTGCGACGCGCATTGCAGGAGTTTCAGGTGGATAAACCGGATCGATGTCCACCAGAAAGACTGTTTGTTCCGGATGATTGGACCAGTAGAGTCATCTCCGAGGTCCATTCTTCTGTGTTGGCTGGTCATCCTGGAATATTTGGTACAAGAGACTTGGTGGCCAGGTCTTTTTGGTGGCCTTCCTTGTCTAGGGATGTGCGTACCTTTGTGCAGTCTTGTGAAGTGTGTGCTCGAGCTAAGCCTTGCTGTTCACGGGCTAGTGGGTTGTTGTTATCATTGCCCATCCCGAAGAGGCCTTGGACGCACATTTCCATGGATTTTATTTCTGATCTCCCGGTTTCACAGAAAATGTCCGTTATCTGGGTTGTGTGTGACCGTTTTTCTAAGATGGTTCATTTGGTGCCCTTGCCTAAGTTGCCCTCCTCCTCTGAGTTGGTTCCTTTGTTTTTTCAGAACGTGGTTCGTTTGCATGGGATTCCGGAGAATATCGTTTCTGACAGGGGTTCCCAGTTTGTGTCTAGATTTTGGCGGACGTTTTGTGCCAAGATGGGCATTGATTTGTCTTTCTCGTCTGCATTCCATCCTCAGACGAATGGCCAGACGGAGCGAACTAATCAGACCTTGGAAACTTATTTGAGGTGTTTTGTTTCGGCTGATCAGGATGACTGGGTTGCCTTTTTGCCACTGGCCGAATTTGCTCTTAATAATCGGGCTAGTTCTGCCATGTTGGTCTCTCCTTTTTTTGTAATTCGGGGTTTCATCCTCGTTTTTCCTCTGGTCAGGGGGAATCTTCGGATTGTCCTGGAGTGGACGTGGTGGTGGACAGGCTACATCAGATTTGGAATCAGGTGGTGGACAATTTGAAGTTATCTCAGGAGAAGACTCAGCAGTTTGCTAATCGCCGTCGCCGCGTGGGTCCCCGACTTCTTGTTGGGGACTTGGTGTGGTTGTCTTCTCGTTTTGTCCCTATGAAGGTCTCTTCTCCTAAGTTCAAGCCTCGGTTCATCGGTCCTTATAGGATCTCGGAGATTCTTAACCCCGTATCTTTTCGTTTGGATCTCCCAGCATCGTTTGCTATTCATAATGTGTTCCATCGGTCGTTGTTGCGGAGGTATGAGGTGCCCATTGTTCCTTCGGTCGAGCCTCCTGCTCCGGTGCTGGTGGAGGGAGAATTGGAGTATGTTGTTGAAAAGATCTTGGATTCTCGTGTTTTCAGACGCAAACTCCAGTATTTGGTTAAGTGGAAGGGTTATGGTCAGGAGGATAATTCCTGGGTGGTCGCCTCCGATGTTCATGCGACTGATTTGGTCCGCGCCTTCCATAGAGCTCACCCTGATCGCCCTGGGGGTTCTCGTGAGGGTTCGGTGACCCCTCCTCAAGGGGGGGGTACTGTTGTGGATTCTGTTTGTGGGCTCCCTCTGGTGGTTACTGCTGGTACTGGGTGACTTTGGTGGGTTGCGGCCTTTGGTTTCCACCTGTCCATCAGAGGCTGGGTGTTTCCTATTTTACCTGGCCTTTCTGTCATTTCCCTTGCCGGCTATCAATGTGTTCAGATGTGCTCTGTTTGGTTCCTGCTACCTGCTCCCAGATCTTTCAGGATAAGCTAAGTGCTGATTTTCAGTTGTTTGGTTCTTGGTCCAGCTTGCTTAGAATGTCTCTATGCTAGCTGGTTGCTCTAGTGGACTGAGGTTCTCCCCATGTGCCATGAGTTGGCACATGGGTTCTTGTAATCTCAGGATGGTATTTTTGATTAGGGTTTTTTGCTGACCGCTCAGTCCCCTTTTGTATCATTCTGCTTTCTAGTTTTCAGCGGGCCTCTATTTGCTAAAGCTATATACATCATCTCTATGTGTGTGCCTTCCTCTCATTTCACCGTCAATACATGTGGGGGGCAACTATACCTTTGGGGTTAATTCCTCTGGAGGCAAGTGAGGTCTTTGTTTTCTCTGCAGTACTAGTTAGCTCTTAGGCTGGTGCGTGGCGTCTAGAACCAACGTAGGCACGCTTCCTGGCTATCTCTAGTTGCGTTTGTCAGGCGTAGGGCAGCGGTCAGCCCAGGTTCCATCACCCTAGAGCTCGTCCGATATTTGTTATACTTCGCTTGTCCTGTGCTATCCCTCGCCATTGGGGATTCATGACAGTCTTCCATCGGTCATTATTGCGCAGGTATGAGGTACCGGTTGTGCCTTCCGTTGAGCCTCCCGCTCCGGTGTTGGTTGAGGGTGAATTGGAGTACGTTGTGGAGAAGATCTTGGACTCCCGTGTTTCCAGATGGAAACTTCAGTATCTGGTCAAGTGGAAGGGCTACGGTCAGGAGGATAATTCTTGGGTGACAGCCTCTGATGTTCATGCCTCTGATTTGGTCCGTGCCTTTCATAGGGCTCATCCTGATCGCCCTGGTGGTTCTTGTGAGGGTTCGGTGCCCCCTCCTTGAGGGGGGGGTACTGTTGTGAATTTGGTTTTTGGGCTCCCCCGGTGGTCACTGGTGGTACTGGACTTGTGTGCTTCACTTTCTCTGTTCACCTGTTTCCATCAGGATATGGGAGTATCCTATTTAGCCTTGCTTCTCAGTTATTCTAGTGCCGGCCATCAATGTAACCAGAGCCTTTCTGTTGCATGTTCCTGCTTCTAGACTACTATCAGCTAAGTTGGACTCTTAGTCCTAAGTTTGTTTGCATTTTTGTTCCAGTTCACAGTTATGTTATGTTTCTGTAGCTGGAAGCTCTTGTGGGCCGAAATTACCACTCCGGTGTCATGAGTTGACACATGAGTCTTAAAGTAATTTCTGGATGGTATTTTAATAGGGTTTTCAGCTGACCGTGAAGTTCCCTATTGTATCTTCTTGCTATCTAGTAAGCGGACCTCGCTTTGCTGAACCTACCTTCATACTGCGTATGTCTTTTCCTCTGAACTCACCGTCAATATATGTGGGGGGCTTCTGTCTCCTTTTTGGGGGAATTTCCCTAGAGGTAAGCCAGGTCTGTTTTTTCCTCTATTAGGGTTAGTTAGTTCTCCGGCTGGCGCTGGGCGTCTAGGGATAAAACGTAGGTACGCCACCCGGCCACTGTTAGTTGTGTGGTAGGTTTAGCTCACGGTCAGCTCGAGATTCCATCACCCAAGAGCTAGTCTGTTATTTAAGTTCTCTGACTTTCCCTTGCCATTGGGAACCATGACAGAGCTACCAAAGTTGAGAAGTGGGGAATGAACTGGCGATAATAGTTAATGAACCCCATAAAGCGCTGCACCGCTTTGAGAGAATGGGGTTCCTGCCAGTCCATCACAGCCTGTAGCTTGGCAGGATCCATAGCCAATCCCTGGGCGGAGATGATATAGCCCAGGAAAGGCAAGGACTCCTGCTCAAACACACACTTCTCCAACTTGGCATAGAGGGAGTTTGCCCGTAGGAGGTCGAACATTTTGCAAGCATCTCTCTGGTGGGAGTCAATACCTAGAGAGTAGATGAGAATATCATCCAGATAGACTATGACCGAGTTGTTGAGCATGTCCCGGAAGATATTATTTACAAAGTCCTGGAAAATGGCAGGTGCATTACAGAGCCCGACAGGCATCACTAGATACTCATAGTGGCCGTCCCTGGTGTTAAATGCCATCTTCCTTTCGTCCCCCTCACGGATGCGAATCAGGTTGTAAGCACCCCGTAGATCAAGTTTAGTAAAAACCCTCGCTCCCCGCAACCTATCAAATAGCTCAGATATAAGGGGCAGAGGGTACTTATTCTTAATGGTGATTGCTTTAAGACCCCTGTAATCTATGCATGGACATAGTTCACCTTTGTTCTTCTGCACGAAGAAGAACCCCATCCCTGCAGGTGACACTGACTTCCTAATGAATCCTCTTGCCAGATTCTCCTGGATGTACTGAGTCATTGCCTCGGTCTCCGGGAGAGATAATGGATAGACTCGACCCCAGGAAGGCTCAGCACCAGGCAAGAGGTCAATAGGACAGTCATAGGGGTGGTGAGGTGGAAGGGTTGCCGCAGCCTTCTAGGAAAACACGTCTGCATAGGGCCAATAGTGCTTGGGGAGAGAGGAAAGAACTGTGGGTACCTCTGTAGTAGCAACCTGAATGCACTCCCTCAGACATCTACTCTCACAAGATTCACTCATCCCAGAATTCTCCTAGAGGACCACTCGTTATGAGGGGAGTGGAAATGTAGCCAGGTATCCCTAACAGGATCTCATCAATTCCCTCAGGAATGACTAGCAGGGAGATAATCTCCTGATTTGAAGGAGATATGGAAAGATTACACTGCATGCAGAATTATTAGGCAAGTTGTATTTTTTGTATTTTAGAGGATTATTTTTATTATTGATCAACAACTATGTTCTCAATCAACCCAAAAGACTCATAAATATCAAAGCTTATTATTTTTGGAAGTTGGAGTGTTTTTTTTTTAGATTTGGCTATCTTAGGAGGATTTCTGTTTGTGCAGGTAACTATTACTGGGCAGAATTATTAGGCAACTTAATAAAAAACAAATATATTCCCATCTCACTTGTTTATTTTCAGTAGGTAAACCAATATAACCGCACAAAATTTAGAAATAAACATTTCTGACATGCAAAAACAAAACCCCCAAAAATGAGTGACCAATATTGCCACCTTTCTTTATGATAAAAAATACTTGTAAGGGGGCACCACAGACCGTGGGATACCACCAGGACCTATACAGAGATGAACATACACAAAGAAGAACAGACTAGGTCCTATAAATGGGGATCACCACAACGGATATGACATGAATGTAAACACAGCTTTTATTGAAAAATACAGAAAAAGTGACAAAAACACTTACATTTAAAAACATTTAAAAAACATGACTATGCTAACCATTACAGCCCCTAATACGGCAGTAAACCACGTAGGACTCAACCATATAACATCATATACAATATGTAAGTACACGAACCAACCGGGCCATGTAGGCTGTAGTACCTTGGCACTCCCCCGGGTAATTTAAACCTATGTACAAAGTGCTGATGACTAGGGTTGAGCGAAACGGATCGGTCATTTTCATAAGTCGCCGACTTTTGGCAAAGTCGGCGTCTCATGAAACCCGAACCGATCCCTGTGTGGGGTCGGCCATGCGGTACGCGACTTTCGCGCCAAAGTCGCGTTTCAATGACGCTAAAAGCGCCATTTCTCAGCCAATGAAGGAGGACGCAGAGTGTGGGCAGCGTGATGACATAGATCTCAGTCCCCACCATCTTAGAGAAGGGCATTGGAGTGATTGGCTTGCTTTCTGCGGCGTCACAGGTGCTATAAAGGGGCGTTCCCGCCGACCGCCATCTTACTGCTGCTGATCTGAGCGTAGGGAGAGGTTGCTGCCGCTTCGTCAGAAGCAGGGATAGTGTTAGGCAGGGTACATTCACCCCCAAACCGCTTGTGCTGTAGCGATTTCCACTGTCCAACACCACCTTTTATTTGCAGGGACAGTGGAGGCTAGATTTTTTTTCCTCAGCGCTGTAGCTCATTGGGCTGCCCTAGAAGGCTCCCTGATAGCTGCGTTGCTGTGTGTGTACGCCACTGTGCAAACCAACTGCTTTTTTCAAAGCACAAATCCTGTTGTTCCTTCCTTTCTGCACAGCTGTCTTGTTTGTTTGTCCACACTTTTGTGTGCAGCAGTCCTTTTTATAGCTGCCTGCCATACTTTTCTGAGATTACTGCAGGGAGATAAAGATTGGCAAGTCTGCCTCTGTGCCAGTGTTGTGTGTGGCATCTGTCTCTCATTGTGTGCCACAGAAAACCTAGTGTGTAATACTGGGCCATTTTTTTTTTTAATTCTCCCGGAAAAAAAAAATAGTGGGAGATAAAGATTGGCAAGTCTGCCTCTGTGCCAGTGCTGTGTGTGGCATCTGTCTCTCATTGTGTGCCACAGAAAACCAGTGTGTAATACTGGGCCATTTTTTTTTTTTTTTTGTAAATTCTCCCTGAAAAAAAATAAATAAATAGTGGGAGATAAAGACTGGCAAGTCTGCCTCTGTGCCATTGCTGTGTGTGGCATCTGTCTCTCATTGTGTGCCACAGAAAACCAGTGTGTAATACTGGGCCATTTTTTTTTTTAATTCTCCCTGTAAAAAAATAAATAAATAGTGGGAGATAAAGATTAGCAAGTCTGCCTCTGTGCCATTGCTGTGTGTGGCATCTCTCTCTCATTGTGTGCCACAGAAAACCAGTGTGTAATACTGGGCCGTTTTTTTTTTTTGTAAATTCTCCCTGAAAAAAAATAAATAAATAGTGGGAGATAAAGATTGGCAAGTTTGCCTCTGTGCCATTGCTGTGTGTGGCATCTGTCTCTCATTGTGTGCCACAGAAAACCAGTGTGTAATACTGGGCCATTTTTTTTCCAAATTCTCCCTGAAAAAAAATAAATAAATAGTGGGAGATAAAGATTGGCAAGTCTGCCTCTGTGCCATTGCTGTGTGTGGCATCTCTCTCTCATTGTGTGCCACAGAAAACCAGTGTGTAATACTGGGCCGTTTTTTTTTTTTGTAAATTCTCCCTGAAAAAAAATAAATAAATAGTGGGAGATAAAGATTGGCAAGTTTGCCTCTGTGCCATTGCTGTGTGTGGCATCTGTCTCTCATTGTGTGCCACAGAAAACCAGTGTGTAATACTGGGCCATTTTTTTTCCAAATTCTCCCTGAAAAAAAATAAATAAATAGTGGGAGATAAAGATTGGCAAGTCTGCCTCTGTGCCATTGCTGTGTGTGGCATCTGTCTCTCATTGTGTGCCACAGAAAACCAGTGTGTAATACTGGGCCATTTTTTTTTGTAAAATCTCCCTAAAAAAAAAAATAAATAGTGTGAGATAAAGATTGGCAAGTCTGCCTCTGTGCCATTGCTGTGTGTGGCATCTGTCTCTCATTGTGTGCCACAGAAAACCAGTGTGTAATACTGGGCCCTTTTTTTTTTTTTTATTCTCCCTGTAAAAAAATAAAAAAATAGTGGGAGATAAAGACTGGCAAGTCTGCCTCTGTGCCATTGCTGTGTGTGGCATCTGTCTCTCATTGTGTGCCACAGAAAACCAGTGTGTAATACTGGGCCATTTTTTTTTTAATTCTCCCTGTAAAAAAATAAATAAATAGTGGGAGATAAAGATTAGCAAGTCTGCCTCTGTGCCATTGCTGTGTGTGGCATCTCTCTCTCATTGTGTGCCACAGAAAACCAGTGTGTAATACTGGGCCGTTTTTTTTTTTTTGTAAATTCTCCCTGAAAAAAAATAAATAAATAGTGTGAGATAAAGATTGGCAAGTTTGCCTCTGTGCCATTGCTGTGTGTGGCATCTGTCTCTCATTGTGTGCCACAGAAAACCAGTGTGTAATACTGGGCCATTTTTTTTCCAAATTCTCCCTGAAAAAAAATAAATAAATAGTGGGAGATAAAGATTGGCAAGTCTGCCTCTGTGCCATTGCTGTGTGTGGCATCTGTCTCTCATTGTGTGCCACAGAAAACCAGTGTGTAATACTGGGCCATTTTTTTTTGTAAAATCTCCCTAAAAAAAAAAATAAATAGTGTGAGATAAAGATTGGCAAGTCTGCCTCTGTGCCATTGCTGTGTGTGGCATCTGTCTCTCATTGTGTGCCACAGAAAACCAGTGTGTAATACTGGGCCCTTTTTTTTTTTTTTATTCTCCCTGTAAAAAAATAAATAAATAGTGGGAGATAAAGATTGGCAAGTCTGCCTCTGTGCCAGCGCTGTGTGTGGCATCTGTCTCTCATTTTGTGCCACAGAAAACCTAGTGTGTAATACTGGGCCATTTTTTTTTTTTTTTTTTTTTTTATTCTCCCTGAAAAAAAAAAATAGTGGGAGATTAAGATTGGCATTTCTGCTTGAGTGCCGGTCGTGTGTGTGCCATCTGTCTCAAATTATTGGGGCACAGAAAACCTAGTGTGTAACATTGGGCCTGGTTTTCCTTTTAGTGTCAGCCACCTATAAAGGTGTATATAAATCCTACAGAAGTTAGAGTTCACCTTATAAGTTGTTTTACAGTAACAAATACCGTTACTTTGGTTACATTTTGCAAACAATGAGGAAGTCTGGTGGAAGAGGTCGTGGCCGTGGGCGGTCATTGTCAGCTGGTAATGATGGTAGTGGTGGTGGAGCATCAGGTGGTCATGGTAAAAGCAGTACAGCACCTAAGTCTCGAGTTGTTGAGCCAGGTTCGTCATCTGGCTACACAAGGCCTCGAACGCTCCCTTTTCTGGGAGTAGGAAAACCGCTTTTAAAGCCGGAGCAGCAAGAACAATTTTTGGCTTTCCTTGCTGACTCAGCCTCTAGCTCTTTTGCCTCCTCTTCTGAAAGTGCAAAATGTAAAAGCAGCGCGTCGTTAGTGGATGTTCACGGTCAGGGACAAGTCGCTTCCTTGTCTTCTTCACCCAGAACAAGAGAAAGGATGCGTCAGGAGACACAAAGGGTTACTCCATGGAGCTCTTTACACATACCGTTCCTGGTTTAGACAGTGAAACAGTTAACAGGCCATGCCCATTAGAAGTTGAATCGGACATGGAGTGCACTGATGCACAGCCACAGCCAGATTACTATGCTGTTCCTTTGACTCAGACCAGAACATTGCCCTCGCAGTGTACTGAGCCAGAATCAAACCCAGCTGAGACTATGGTGCCCCGTCACGAACGCTATACCACCGGCTTACACGGTGACACAGACGAAGTTGCACACGAGATAGAAGAGGAGGTCACAGATGACCCAGTTGTTGACCCAGATTGGCAGCCATTGGGGGAACAGGGTGCAGGCGGCAGTAGTTCTGAAGTGGAGGAGGAGGAGGAGCCGCAGCAGGCATCAACATCACAACAGGTTCCATCTGCCGGGCCCGTATTTGGCCAAAAATGCGTGGCAAAACCAAAACCAGTTGGAGGACAGCGTGGCCATCCGGTTAAAGAAGCTCAGTCTGCAATGCCTGAAAAGGTATCCGATAGTAGAAAGAGTGCAGTCTGGCATTTTTTTAAACAACATCCAAATGATCAGCGCAAAGTCATCTGTCAAAAATGTTCAACTACCTTAAGCAGAGGTCAGAATCTTAAAAGTCTAAATACAAGTTGCATGCATAGACATTTATCCACCATGCATTTGCAAGCCTGGACTAACTACCAAACATTCCTAAAGGTTGCAGCACCCTCGGCCAATGAAGCTAGTCAGCAACGCTACATCCCTTCCCTCACTGTAAGCCCACCATTTCCCGCAACACCTGCAGTATCTGTGCAGCTTTTGTCTCCAGGCCAAAGCAGTCAGGGAATCACCAGGTTCGTAGTAGGAAACACTGCATGTAGGGCACCGGCAAGAATACCATCTCCAACCCTCTCTCAGTCTGCCATGTACACCAGCACCACCGCTAGTTCCACGATCTCCAGCTCTCCAGTCCAGCTCACCCTACATGAGACTCTTGTTAGGAAAAGGAAGTACTCATCCTCACATCCGCGTACACAGGGTTTGAATACCCACATTGCTAAACTAATCTCATTAGAGATGATGCCCTACCGGTTAGTTGAAAGCGAAGCTTTCAAAGCGCTGATGGACTACGCTGTACAACGCTACGAGCTACCCAGTCGACACTTCTTTTCTAGAAAAGCCATCCCAGCCCTCCAACAGCATGTTAAAGACCGCATCGTCCATGCACTCAGGCAGTCTGTGACTACAAAGGTGCACCTGACAACAGATGCATGGACCAGTAGGCATGGCCAGGGACGTTATGTGTCCATCACGGCACACTGGGTGAATGTGGTGGATGCAGGGCCCACAGGGGCCAGCAATATTGGGACAGTTCTGCCTAGCCCACGGTCAAGGAAAGAGTTGGCTGTAGGCGTTCGCCCCCCCTCCTCCTCTTCCTCGTCCTCCTGCAGAAGCAAGAGCTTGTCCACAGACCGCAGTCGCACATCCACTCCATCCGCAGCTGCCACTGTTGGGACAGCTAGTGGCAAGCGTCAGCAGGCTGTATTGGCAATGAAGTGTTTGGGCGACAACAGACACACCGCGGATGTTCTGTCCAAGTTCTTGCACCAAGAAACTCAGTCATGGCTGGGCACTGTACATCTTGAGGCAGGCAAGGTAGTGAGTGATAACGGAAGGAATTTCATGGCTGCCATAGCCCTTTCCCAACTGAAACACATTCCTTGCCTGGCTCACACCTTAAACCTGGTGGTGCAGTGCTTCCTGAAAAGTTATCCGGGGTTACCCGACCTGCTCCTCAAAGTGCGTAGACTTTGCTTGCATATCCGCCGTTCGCCCGTACACTCCAGCCGTATGCAGAACTATCAGCGGTCTTTGAACCTTCCCCAGCATCGCCTAATCATCGACGTTGCAACAAGGTGGAACTCCACACTGCACATGCTTCAGAGACTGTGCGAACAGAGGCGTGCTGTTATGTATTTGTGGGAGGATACACGGGCAGGCAGTTGGATGGCAGACATGGAGTTGTCAGGTGTGCAGTGGTCGAAGCTACAAGACCTGTGTCAAGTCCTTCAGTGTTTTGAGGAATGCACACGGCTGGTTAGTGCAGACAACGCCATAATAAGCATGAGCATCCCCCTAATGCGTCTGCTGATGCAAAGTTTGATGCACATAAAGAAGCAGACGTCTGCAGCCGAGGAAGAGGAAAGCCTTGTTGACAGTCAGCCATTGTCTGGTCAGAGCCGTGTAGAGGACGCGGTAGCGGGCGAAGAGGATGAGAAGGACGAGGAGGATTATGGGGATGAGTACTTTTTTAATGAGGAAGCTTCTCCTGGGCCAACAGAAATTAGTGGCGTTGCAAGGCCGGGTTCTGGTTTTTTAAGGGAGACAAGTGACGTAGATTTGCCTGTAACTGCCCCTCAAACCAGCACAACCGCAGATTTGACAACTGGAACTTTGGCCCACATGGCGGATTATGCCTTACGTATCCTAAAAAGGGACCCATGCATTATTAAAATGATGAGCGATGACGATTACTGGTTGGCCTGCATCCTTGACCCTCGCTATAAAGGCAAATTGCAAATTATTATGCCACATGAGAACCTCGAACAAATATTAGCAATAGTGTTGAGCGATACCGTCCGATACTTGAAAGTATCGGTATCGGAAAGTATCGGCCGATACCGGCAAAGTATCGGATCTAATCCGATACCGATACTCGATACCAATACAAGTCAATGGGACTCAAGTATCGGACGGTATCCTGTATGGTTCCCAGGGTCTGAAGGAGAGGAAACTCTCCTTCAGGCCCTGGGATCCATATCAATGTGTAAAAGAAAGAATTAAAATAAAAAATAGGGATATACTCACCTCTCCGACGCAGCCTGGACTTTACCGCCGTAACCGGGAGCCGTTGTACCTAAGAATGCGCGCTTGAAGGGCCTTAGATGACGTCACGGCGCTCTGATTGGTCCGTAGCGGTCGCATGACCGCTACGCGACCAATCACAACGCAGTGACGTCACCTAAGGTCTTTCAAGCGCTTGAAATACCTTAGAAGATGTCCGCAGCTTCTGATTGGTCGCGTAGCGGTCGCGTGACCGCTACGCGACCAATCACAAAGCAGTGACATCACCTAAGGTCTTTCAAGCGCTTGAAAGACCTTAGGTGACGTCACAGCTTTGTGATTGGTCGCGTAGCGGTCACGCGACCGCTACGGACCAATCAGAGCGCCGTGACGTCATCTAAGGCCCTGCAAGCGCGCATTTTTAGGTACAACGGCTCCCGGTTACGGCGGTAAAGTCCAGGCTGCGTCGGAGAGGTGAGTATATCCCTATTTTTTATTTTAATTCTTTCTTTTACACATTGATATTAATCCCGATACCGATTCCCGATACCACAAAAGTATCGGATCTCGGTATCGGAATTCCGATACCCGCAAGTATCGGGTATCGGAATGCTCAACACTAATTAGCAACCAAACAAGCAACTCTTGTAGACCGTTTGATTCAGGCATTCCCAGCACACAGCTACAGGGCAGAGGTGTTAGAGGTGCACAAATCAGAAGTGGCGTTGGACAGAGGGGTTTTCTGACCAGGTTGTGGAGTGATTTCGCCATGACCGCAGACAGGACAGGTACTGCAGCATCTATTCAAAGTGACAGGAGACAACATTTGTCCAGTATGGTTACTAACTATTTTTCATCCCTTATCGATGTTCTCCCTCAACCGTCATTCCCATTTGATTACTGGGCATCAAAATTAGACACCTGGCCTGAATTGGCAGAATATGCATTGCAGGAGCTTGCTTGCCCAGCAGCTAGTGTGCTATCAGAAAGAGTATTCAGTGCTGCTGGTTCAATATTAACCGAAAAATGGACTCGTCTGGCTACCCAAAATGTGGATGATCTAACCTTCATTAAAATTAACCACTCCTGGATTTCAAATTATTTTGCCCCACCTTTCCCGGCTGACACCTAGCTTTCCTATAAAAAGGTCTTGCTTGTGGACTGGTCTTACTGGGTGTTCCAATCTCTTAATTTGCAGCAGCTGTTTGTCCAGCATACGACATGTTTACACCTCCCTCAATGGGAAAACTCCCCCCACGGGGCCGTGGTCTCGCCACTTGGCGCATGCACCCGTTAGAGTGCCGTTTGTCTGAAGAGGTGGGTGTGCCCAGTTTTGGTCGACGGCACTGCCACTGGGTCCCTCATAGTACAATAAAGTGTTTCTGGTGGTGGTGGCGCGCACCCAACGTCAGACACACCGTTGTAACATGAGGGGCCCTGGGACGGTACCGCCAGCCACAAGAGAGTTCACCCCCCCCAGCTCAAACTGTGCTCTACCACGTGCAAAATTATCTCTCACAGCTCCACCAATGTTTAGTATATGCGCTGACATCATTCAATGCCTGGTACTGACAATACCAATTTGTTGACATCTATGATGCTAGTTAAAGTAGTCTGGGTCAGTGTCCTATATTGACACCAGTAAATACAGGTCCTTCTCAAAAAATTAGCATATAGTGTTAAATTTCATTATTTACCATAATGTAATGATTACAATTAAACTTTCATATATTATAGATTCATTATCCACCAACTGAAATTTGTCAGGTCTTTTATTGTTTTAATACTGATGATTTTGGCATACAACTCCTGAAAACCCAAAAAACCTGTCTCAATAAATTAGCATATCAAGAAAAGGTTCTCTAAACGACCTATTACCCTAATCTTCTGAATCAACTAATTAACTCTAAACACAAGCAAAAGATACCTGAGGCTTTTAAAAACTCCCTGCCTGGTTCATTACTCAAAACCCCCATCATGGGTAAGACTAGCGACCTGACAGATGTCAAGAAGGCCATCATTGACACCCTCAAGCAAGAGGGTAAGACCCAGAAAGAAATTTCTCAACAAATAGGCTGTTCCCAGAGTGCTGTATCAAGGCACCTCAATGGTAAGTCTGTTGGAAGGAAACAATGTGGCAGAAAACGCTGTACAACGAGAAGAGGTGACCGGACCTTGAGGAAGATTGTGGACTGAGTCTGGTGTGGAAACATCCAGAGCCACCGTGCACAGGTGTGTGCAGGAAATGGGCTACAGGTGCCGCATTCCCCAGGTAAAGCCACTTTTGAACCATAAACAGCGGCAGAAGCGCCTGACCTGGGCTACAGAGAAGCAGCACTGGACTGTTGCTAAGTGGTCCCAAGTACTTTTTTCTGATGAAAGCAAATTTTGCATGTCATTCGGAAATCAAGGTGCCAGAGTCTGGAGAAAGACTGGGGAGAAGGAAATGCCAAAATGCCTGAAGTCCAGTGTCAAGTACCCACAGTCAGTGATGGTGTGGGGTGCCATGTCAGCTGCTGGTGTTGGTCCACTGTGTTTCATCAAGGGCAGGGTCAATGCAGCTAGCTATCAGGAGATTTTGGAGCACTTCATGCTTCCCTCGGCTGAAATGCTTTATGGAGATGAAGATTTCATTTTCCAGCACGACCTGGCACCTGCTCACAGTGCCAAAACCACTGGTAAATGGTATACTGACCATGGTATTACTGTGCTCAATTGTATTGAGTGCATAACTGAACATTATTATTTGATGTTTTTTGTTTTTGTTATTAAAAAACACTTTTATTTGATTGGACGGGTGAAATATGCTAATTTATTGAGACAGGTTTTTTGGGTTTTCAGGAGTTGTATGCCAAAATCATCAGTATTAAAACAATAAAAGACCTGACAAATTTCAGTTGGTGGATAATGAATCTATAATATATGAAAGTTTAATTGTAATCATTACATTATGGTAAATAATGAAATTTAACACTATATGCTAATTTTTTGAGAAGGACCTGTACTTACTGCCAAATTACTATGTCAGAAACTCAGCAGATGAGCCCACCCCTGTACCTAAGAATGCCACACTTTTTTTTTTTTGTTGTTGTTTTGCGAGACATTAACATCTATTTATTTTTTGTGAGTACTAACTGTGTCAGACACTCCTTGCAATCGTCCTCCGCTGACCACACCAATGCTGCCTGTGTACCCCTGCGAGATAACTCTAAGTGCCTTGAGCCTATTTTTAGTTATTTTAGGCCTAGTAAGCCTGTCTGCGGTCCCTCCTTGCAATCCTCCTCCACTGACCACAACAATGCTGCCTGTGTACCCATGTAACCTATTTAAAACTGCATAGAGCCTATTTTTATTTATTTTAGGCCTAGTAGCCTGTCTGCGGTCCCTCCTTGCAATCCTCCTCCACTGACCACAACAATGCTGCCTGTGTACCCATGTAACCTATTTAAAACTGCATAGAGCCTATTTTTATTTATTTTAGGCCTAGTAAGCCTGTCTGCGGTCCCTCCTTGCAATCCTCCACCACTGACCACTACAATGCTCCCTGTGTACCCATGTAACCTATTTAAAACTGCATAGAGCCTATTTTTATTTATTTTAGGCCTAGTAAGCCTGTCTGCGGTCCCTCCTTGCAATCCTCCTCCACTGACCACAACAATGCTGCCTGTGTACCCATGTAACCTATTTAAAACTGCATAGAGCCTATTTTTATTTATTTTAGGCCTAGTAAGCCTGTCTGCGGTCCCTCCTTGCAATCCTCCTCCACTGACCACAACAATGCTGCCTGTGTACCCCTGCGAGATAATTCTAAGTGCCTTGAGCCTATTTTTAGTTATTTTAGGCCTAGTAAGCCTGTCTGCGGTCCCTCCTTGCAATCCTCCTCCACTGACCACAACAATGCTGCCTGTGTACCCATGTAACCTATTTAAAACTGCACAGAGCCTATTTTTATTTATTTTAGGCCTAGTAGCCTGTCTGCGGTCCCTCCTTGCAATCCTCCTCCACTGACCACAACAATGCTGCCTGTGTACCCATGTAACCTATTTAAAACTGCATAGAGCCTATTTTTATTTATTTTAGGCCTAGTAAGCCTGTCTGCGGTCCCTCCTTGCAATCCTCCACCACTGACCACTACAATGCTGCCTGTGTACCCATGTAACCTATTTAAAACTGCATAGAGCCTATTTTTATTTATTTTAGGCCTAGTAAGCCTGTCTGCGGTCCCTCCTTGCAATCCTCCTCCACTGACCACAACAATGCTGCCTGTGTACCCATGTAACCTATTTAAAACTGCATAGAGCCTATTTTTATTTATTTTAGGCCTAGTAAGCCTGTCTGCGGTCCCTCCTTGCAATCCTCCTCCACTGACCACAACAATGCTGCCTGTGTACCCCTGCGAGATAATTCTAAGTGCCTTGAGCCTATTTTTAGTTATTTTAGGCCTAGTAAGCCTGTCTGCGGTCCCTCCTTGCAATCCTCCTCCACTGACCACAACAATGCTGCCTGTGTACCCATGTAACCTATTTAAAACTGCATAGAGCCTATTTTTATTTATTTTAGGCCTAGTAAGCCTGTCTGCGGTCCCTCCTTGCAATCCTCCACCACTGACCACTACAATGCTGCCTGTGTACCCATGTAACCTATTTAAAACTGCATAGAGCCTATTTTTATTTATTTTAGGCCTAGTAAGCCTGTCTGCGGTCCCTCCTTGCAATCCTCCTCCACTGACCACAACAATGCTGCCTGTGTACCCATGTAACCTATTTAAAACTGCATAGAGCCTATTTTTATATATTTTAGGCCTAGTAAGCCTGTCTGCGGTCCCTCCTTGCAATCCTCCTCCACTGACCACAACAATGCTGCCTGTGTACCCCTGCGAGATAATTCTAAGTGCCTTGAGCCTATTTTTAGTTATTTTAGGCCTAGTAAGCCTGTCTGCGGTCCCTCCTTGCAATCCTCCTCCACTGACTACAACAATGCTGCCTGTGTACCCATGTAACCTATTTAAAACTGCATAGAGCCTATTTTTATTTATTTTAGGCCTAGTAAGCCTGTCTGCGGTCCCTCCTTGCAATCCTCCTCCACTGACCACAACAATGCTGCCTGTGTACCCATGTAACCTATTTAAAACTGCATAGAGCCAATTTTTATTTATTTTAGGCCTAGTAAGCCTGTCTGCGGTCCCTCCTTGCAATCCTCCTCCACTGACCACAACAATGCTGACTGTGTACCCATGTAACCTATTTAAAACTGCATTGAGCCTATTTTTAGTTATTTTAGGCCTAGTAAGCCTGTCTGCGGTCCCTCCTTGCAATCCTCCTCCACTGACCACAACAATGCTGCCTGTGTACCCCTGCGAGATAACTCTAAGTGCCTTGAGCCTATTTTTAGTTATTTTAGGCCTAGTAAGCCTGTCTGCGGTCTCTCCTTGCAATCCTCCTCCACTGACCACAACAATGCTGCCTGTGTACCCCTGCGAGATAACTCTAAGTGCCTTGAGCCTATTTTTAGTTATTTTAGGCCTAGTAAGCCTGTCTGCGGTCCCTCCTTGCAATCGTCCTCCGCTGACCACACCAATGCTGCCCGTGTACCCCTGGAACCTATTTAAAAGTTCATAGAGCCTATTTACTGTATATATTTTATTTAATATTAATAAAGCCATGATGGACTACGCTGTACCACGCTACAAGCTAACCAGTCGACACTTCTTTGGCGAGAAAAGCCATCCTAACCCTCCACCAGCATGTAAAAGACCGCATTGTCCATGCACTCTGGCAATCTGTGAGTACAAAGGTGCACCTGACAACAGACGCATGGACCTGTAGGCATGGCCACGGAAGGTTACGTGTCCATTACGGCGCAATGGGTTAATATGGTGGATGCATGGTCCACAGGGGACAGCCTACTAAGTATGTCTGCAGTCCCTAATTCAAATTGTCCTCCACTGTATAAATCTGAGCTTCAACCTTCTGGCTCTCATTAAGTGCTGTTTTTTAAAAATTTGGTGGTTGGGGCCTACTAACGGTGTCTGCCGCTCCCTGGTGTTGTCCTCCACTGTATAAATCTGAGCTTCAACCTTCTGGCTCTCATTAAGTGCTTTTTAACAAAAATTTGGTGGTTGGGGCATACTAACGGTGTCTGCCGCTCCCTGGTGTTGTCCTCCACTGTATAAATCTGAGCTTCAACCTTCTGGCTCTCATTAAGTGCTGTTTTTTAAAAATTTGGTGGTTGGGGCCTACTAACGGTGTGTGCCGCACCTTGGTGTTGTCCTGTGTTATTTTCCTGACCTTTAATCTTCAGGCTTTCGGCCTTCATTTGTAATATTAAACTGCATAGGGCCTACTAGTTGGGTTGGGCCTACTAACGGTGTCTGCCGCTCAAAGGTGTTCTCCTCCACTGAACAAAGCAGTGCCGCCTGTTTACTCCTGTTACCAATTTTGAACTTTATTTTGCCCACTTTATTATTTGGGCCTACTAACTGTGTCTGCCTCTCATTACAGTTGTCCTCCACTGAACTAAGCAATGCTGCCTGGTTAGTCCTGTTACCAATTTTGAATTGCATTTAGCCCACTTTATTATTTGGCCCTATATCAATGTTTCCTCCTCATCCTGCCCATTGCCCAGCCGGTGCTACATGAGTCTTGTGGTACTTTGACCCAGACCACTACATTCCCCTTGCATGCTACACAGCCACAATCTGACCCTGCTGAAAGTCAGGTTCCCCTTCCCGCATACTATACCACCTTACACAGGGACAAAGAGGAAGGTGCAGATGAAAGTGCAGGTTTCTTTAACAGGTAGGGGGCATACTCGTTGGCGACGTCACAGGCACAGGGCCCCTCAGAGTACACAAAAGTGTCGCTGCCGGTGGGAGGCGCCCCCGCCGTGCAAACACACCGCTGTACTTTGAGGGGCCCTGTGCCAGTGCCAATGCGAAAGAGTGGGCCCCCCCTGCTTGCTCAGGATCACAGCACTTGCAACGTTGAAATACTTGCCTCTCCCTGCTCCACCGCCGTGACGTAGTCCACGTTTCCTGGGCCCACTAAAACCTTGAACCAGCCCTACCCCCCACAACTTTTGCCAAATGACCCCCAATTTCCAATGCCAACTATTATTATAAAGTTAATTAAGATTGACAAGCTTCAGAAACAAGAATGGATGTTTTTGGCATTAAAATGGGCACTGTAGGTGTTTTCCTGGCCTCCACTCACTGCCGACTATGCTTCCCCATTGACTTGCATTGGGTTTCATGTTTCGGTCGATCCCTGACTTTTCGCGATAATCGGCCGACTGCACTCGACTCGACTTTGGACAAAGTCTGGTTTCGCAAAACCCGACTCGATCTTAAAAAAATGAAAGTCGCTCAACCCTACTGATGACAGATATAGAAAATAACAGCTATGTGAAGCTCATACGAGCTTGCTAATCCCTACACCCAAGGTACAGTATAAGGACCGTATCTCACAAAACTGCCTAGAAATTGAAAAGCAAATGTGCATATAAATGCATACAATACATAATGACAAAAAGGCATTAGCAAACGGAGCAGTCACTTGTGATATGCAACCAAAAGGTACCACAGGGAGAATTTCAAGGCCGCATGTAAAACAAGGCGATCAATGTATACTACCCAGAGGCATGTGTTGCCTGGACCTGTAGAGCCTCTAATGGGAGTCCTAATGTGGGTTACTAAGAGACCCAACGCATGTCGCCACCACACAGGGTGGCTTTGTCAGGGGTAATCTCAAGACCAAGTGTGTGCCACTTATATATACAAATACATAATGACGATACCGCAATCAGCTGTGTTGCTGCTTGTCGGCCGCATGGAGTTTTCCAAGTCGCATCATACAAAGCACAATCCCTCCTTTACCTCCATCTGCGCATGCTCCGGCGTCCAGGCACCATTGGTGTAGCAGTCAGGTTGCCAAGGAGACCAGAATGCTTCTAGTATGACGCCCACAATGCGTAAATAGACCAACACTTGGGCCGCACTGTAGTATTTCCACTATCAGCAGGATGTGTGAGCGCCGATATCCCACACATATATCAGGCTATTTCGCCGCTTGTAACCTTCCTGTAAGAAAGCACCAGCGTCACAGGAAGATAAATAAGCCCAGCTAGGTTGCCTAAGCAGCCGGGAAGCCCTCTAGTGGGCGCTTCCCGTACTGCACCTACTACTTATTTCTATACCTCAGCTTGGGACACATTGTGATATTATCAGCATGATATATAGGCACCAACAATTAACTATTACGCCGCTTACATGCTTTGTATGAGGCTATAAAGGAGCACCGCTCCAACCACTTTGCAGACGCTCCAGCGCTACAAAGTGATAAGTGCACCAGGCTGAGTTGCCTAGGTCACCAAGCCGCCATCTCATAGGCGCCTGCGCTTTCTTTATGATGACACTAACAGCCTTCCATCCATAGATTCTGTCAGTTGCTTGATCTGTTTACGATCAACATTGCGTGCAGCAGCCACCACAGCCTCCCAGACACTGCTCTGAGAGGTGTACTGTTTTCCCTCCCTGTAGATCTCACATTTTATGAGGGACCACAGGTTCTCTATGGGGTTCAGATCAGGTGAACAAGGGGGCCATGTCATTATTTTTTCTTCTTTGAGACGTTTACTGGGCAGCCACGCTGTGGAGCAGTTGGAGGCATGTGATGGAGCATTGTCCTGCATGAAAATCATGTTTTTCTTGAACGATACTGACTTCTTCCTGTACCACTGCTTGAAGAAGTTGTCTTCCAGAAACTGGCAGTAGATCTGGGAGTTGAGCTTCACTCCATCCTCAACCTGAAAAGGTCCCACAAGTTCATCTTTGATCATACCAGCCCATACCAGTACCCCACCTCCACCTTGCTGGTGTCTGAGTCGGATTGGAGCTCTCTGCCCTTTACTGATCCAGCCTCTGGCCCATCCATCTGGCCCAACAAGAGTCACTCTCATTTCATCAGTCCATAAAACCTTTGAAAAGTCAGTCTTAAGATATTTCTTGCCCCAGTCTTGACGTTTTATCTTATGTTTCTTGTTCAAAGGTGGTCGTTATTCAGCCTTCCTTACCTAGGCCATGTCCCTGATCATCGCACACCTTGTGCTTTTTGTTAATCCAGTAACGTTGCAGCTCTGAAATATGGCAAAACTGGTGGCAAATGGCATCTTGACAGCTTCACGCTTCATTTTCCTCAATTCATGGGCAGTTATTTTGCGTTTTTTTGCCTAACACCCTGTTGGCTATTTGCCATGAAACGCTTGATTGTGCAGTGATCACGCTTCAAAAGTTTGGCAATTTCAAGACTGCTGCATCCCTCTGCAAGACATCTCACAATTTTGGTCTGTTCAGAACTCGTCAAATCTCTCTTCTGACCCATTTTGCCAAAGGAAAGAAAGTTGCCTAATAATTAAGCACACCTTATATAGGGTGTTGATGTCATTAGACAACACCCCTTCTCCTTACAGAGATGCACATCACCTGATTTACTTAATTGGTAGTTGGTTCTCAAGCCTGAACAGCTTGGAGTAGGACAACATGTATAAAAAGTATCATGTGATCCAAAAAACAACTTGCCTAATAATTCTGCATGCAGTGTAAATAGGATGGTCTGGTGAGTTATCTGTGAGGGCAGTGTCGACTGATTTACCACTCGTATGGTCACTGGCTTGGCAAGCATCACCAGGGGTATTGTGTGCCATTGGGTGAAGGCAGATTTCATGAAGTTGCCCTCTACCCCGGAATCCACGCACAGCTCTACCATATAAGTGGATGGGCCACTTGTTGTTGTCCCCTTGAACGAAAGTTTGGAGGAAAATGCCGCTGTGTCTAGTGAACCACCTCCAACGGTCATGGTTGGGACGTTTTCCCAACTGCTGAGGACATCTGGAATCAAGTTGTCCTGACTGCCAGCAGACATGACAGACCTTGAGTGCGCAAGCGGTCTGGGACTTAGATCCCACTCGTGACATGTCCATGGCCTCATCTGGCTTGGACCTCTGGATCGGAGATTCCAGATGTTTGGTGAAGGTGGGAGCTAGCCGAATCCTCTGCCTACAGTGGGCTCGCTCCAACCTTTGCTCGTTAAAATGAAGGTCGATGCGAGTTGACATCGCTATTAGCTCCTCCAGAGTGGCAGTAATCTCCCTAGTGGCCAAAATGTTCTTCACATGGTCAGCCAGTCCCCTCCAAAATACAGGGATAAGGACTTTGGCCACTCCAGCTCAGATGCTAAAGTCCGGAAGTGGACGGCAAAATGGCTGACCATGGACAAGCCCTGTGTCAGTGCCAGCAGTTGGAGCGCCATATCATGGGTGACTCGAGGTCCCAAAAAGACCTATTTCAGAGTGGTCAGGAACCATGGAGCACTCTGCACCACATGATCATCATGCTCCCACAGTGGCGTGGCCCACTCCAACACCCTGTGTGACAGGAGGGATATTATGAATCCCACCTTAGCCCGCTCTGAAGGGAAATGTGCAGCAGGAGCTCAAGGTTTATAGCACACTGGCTCACAAATCCCCTACATGACTTGGCAACACCAGAAAACAAATCTGGCAGCGTGAGGTAGGATAAGGTCGGAACATGGATGGCAGTGGCCAAACTGGCTGCAGCCATGCTTGCAGCCTGAACAGCTACTGCGGTAACGTCAATGGCTGAGGTTTTGCGCTTGAGAACCACCAACCTGCCCTCCAGCTACTGGATGTACCCCTGCAGTCGCTGTTTGTCCACCATTACTAGCCAGACCCTGGTGCTAGTATATTGTTAGGGCTGGCGGAATGCACCAAATAATATTAAAGAGAAAATAAGGTGCATTCGCAGCCCGGGGTCCAACGGGCCGAGATGACACCTGCTGTTTAGCTATAACGGACAGTATATGGCGGTGTAACATGAACACACGCGGGTTAACTTCAACCGGTATGTAGGAGGCGAACCCTGTTGCATCACAGGGTCTCAATACTTGAAAACCACAGCTTCATGAGAAGCATGCCCATATAACAGTTATGAATAAATAACATGTAATACAATAATATTAAAGGGCCATAGCAGACATGTCTATGGGATAATCGCTACCTCAAGATAAACTACCATAGAAAAAATATGATCAAAAACACCCAACACAATATGTAATAAAAAATATACAAATACTTTATTAAATATAAATACAACACAATATAATGAGGCCAGGGAGGGAAGTAGGAAAAAACTCAGGTCACAATGTGCACCAAGAAACGGCCAGGGGTACAAGCATGTGGACCATGTAAATGGAAACAGTTAGTATCTAGGTTCCAAAGAAGGACTCCTAAAATTCGACATGGCAGGAAAAGAATACCCTGATAGGGAATAATTCTAAGAAATACAACAACGCTGGCTGCTATTTAAGATGGAATATAATTACCTGCACAGGAACAAAATAGACCACGGTCCACAGCGTGTACCCACCCCAACGCGCGTTTCGGCGTGATGAGCCTTTCTCAAGGGGTAACAAGTAAGGGGAAGTGGTGGAATTAAATACTAAATCGATATCCAGTCTTGACAAAACTATTGATGAGGCTGAGCGTAACTTCAAATCAATATGCCCGGTTGATAAACTCAACGGGTATGAATCTAAGATCGAGAAGAGCCTGGATGCATGCGTTAAGAAGATCCTTGACATGCAGGCCTCTAAATTTCAGAGGGACACAAGAGACTTTACAACTAATAATGTCTACCATTGGAGGAAGGCCAATTCTTATACCCCTCGATTGACAGGTGCTCCATCTGTGAGCTCACTATCTAATATCAGTGATTCATCTGAATGGTCTACCTCCTCTATTGTGACACGTTCTGGACCCAGAAATAAAAGAATAAGGGATGTGGATTTTCATCCGTACAAACGGGTGCAAAATAGATCACCTGAACGTAAAAAGAATAATAACCAGGTAATTAACCTCAGTTCTCATCCTCTAACTGACACTGATTTGTGTTGTGAAATTGGATTCTGGGCTCCCCCGGTGGCCACTTGTGGAATTGTACTTGTGTGCATCATCCCCTCTGTTCACCTGCTCCTATCAGGATGTGGGAGTCGCTATATAACCTTGCTCCTCTGTCAGTTTCATGCCGGTCAACAATGTAATCAGAAGCCTTCTGTGCATGTTCCTGCTACTAGACAACTCCTAGCTAAGTTGGACTTTTGTCCTTGTGTGTTTTTGCATTTTGTTCCTGTTCACAGCTGCTGTTTCGTTACTGTGTCTGGAAAGCTCTTGTGAGCGGAAATTGCCACTCTGGTGTTATGAGTTAATGCTAGAGTCTTAAAGTAATTTCTGGATGGTGTTTTGATAGGGTTTTCTGCTGACCATGAAAGTGCCCTTTCTGTCTTCATGCTATCTAGTAAGCGGACCTCGATTTTGCTAAACCTATTTTCATACTACGTTTGTCATTTCATCTAAAATCACCGCCAATATATGTGGGGTCCTCTGTCTGCCTTTTGGGAAAATTTCTCTAGAGGTGAGCCAGGACTGTCTATTCCTCTGCTAGGATTAGGTAGTTCTCCGGCTGGCGCTGGGCATCTAGGGATAAAAAACGTAGGCATGCTACCCGGCCACTTCTAGTTGTGCGGCAGGTTTAGTTCATGGTCAGTATAGTTTCCATCTTCCAAGAGCTAGTTCTCATATATGCTGGGCTATGTTCTCTCGCCATTGAGAATCATGACAGTTTGACCGGCCCAAAAGAGGGTTATATTACTGGCTGAGAAAGGAGAGAAAAAAGAAGTCTGCTACAATTTTTTTTTTTTTTTTTCCCCTCTAGTTCTGAGTGTGCTCTTAATTGAATCACTTGCTAGTTTGCCTATGCTGCAGCCTTCCTCTCTTTCTCTCCTTCTAATCCTTGAATGGCTCTGTGTTCACCTGTTTCAAATGGATCTTCAGAGTGTAGCTACAGGTTTGAATAATCTCGCCACAAAGGTACAAAATTTGCAAGATTTTGTTGTTCATGCACCTATGTCTGAGCCTAGAATTCCTTTGCCTGAATTCTTCTCGGGGAATAGATCTCACTTTCAAAATTTTAAAAATAATTGCAAATTGTTTTTGTCCCTGAAGTCTCGCTCTGCCGGAGACCCTGCACAGCAGGTCAGGATTGTAATTTCCTTGCTCCGGGGCGACCCTCAGGACTGGGCTTTTGCATTGGCACCAGGGGATCCTGCGTTGCTCAATGTGGATGCGTTTTTTCTGGCCTTGGGGTTGCTTTATGAGGAACCTCATTTAGAGCTTCAGGCGGAAAAGGCCTTGATGTCCTTGTCTCAGGGGCAAGATGAAGCTGAAATATACTGCCAAAAATTCCGCAAATGGTCGGTGCTTACTCAGTGGAATGAGTGCGCCCTGGCGGCGATTTTCAGAGAAGGTCTCTCTGATGCCATTAAGGATGTTATGGTGGGGTTCCCTGTGCCTGCGAGTCTGAATGAGTCCATGACGATGGCTATTCAGATCGATAGGCGTCTGCGGGAGCGCAAACCTGTGCACCATTTGGCGGTGTCTACTGAGAAAACGCCAGAAAATATGCAATGTGATAGAATTCTGTCCAGAAGCGAGCGGCAGAATTTTAGACGAAAAAATGGGTTGTGCTTCTATTGTGGTGATTCAACTCATGTTATATCAGCATGCTTTAAGCGTACTAAGAAGCCTGACAAGTCTGTTTCAATTAGCACTTTACAGTCTAAGTTTATTCTATCTGTGACCCTGATTTGTTCTTTGTCATCTATTACCGCGGACGCCTATGTCGACTCTGGCGCTGCTTTGAGTCTTATGGATTGGTCCTTTGCCAAACGCTGTGGGTATGATTTGGAGCCATTGGAGGCTCCGATACCTCTGAAAGGGATTGACTCCACCCCATTGGCTAGTAATAAACCACAATACTGGACACAAGTGACTATGCGTGTCAATCCGGATCACCAGGAGGTTATTCGCTTTCTGGTGCTGTATAATCTACATGATGTTTTGGTGCTGGGATTGCCATGGCTGCAATCTCATAACCCAGTCCTCGACTGGAGAGCTATGTCTGTGTTAAGCTGGGGATGTAAAGGAACTCATGGGGACGTACCTTTGGTTTCCATTTCATCATCTATTCCCTCTGAGATTCCTGAATTCTTGTCTGACTTTCGTGACGTTTTTGAAGAACCCAAGGTTGGTTCACTACCTCCGCACCGGGAGTGCGATTGTGCCATAGACTTGATCCCGGGTAGTAAATACCCTAAGGGTCGTTTATTTAATCTGTCTGTGCCTGAACACGTGGCTATGCGAGAATATATAAAGGAGTCCTTGGAAAAGGGACATATTCGTCCTTCGTCATCTCCCTTAGGAGCCGGTTTTTTCTTTGTGTCTAAGAAAGACGGCTCTTTGAGGCCGTGTATTGATTATCGACTTTTGAATAAAATCACGGTTAAATATCAATATCCGTTACCACTGCTTACTGATTTGTTTGCTCGTATAAAGGGGGCCAAGTGGTTCTCTAAGATTGATCTCCGTGGGGCGTATAATTTGGTGCGAATCAAGCAGGGGGATGAGTGGAAAACCGCATTTAATACGCCCGAGGGCCATTTTGAGTATTTGGTGATGCCTTTTGGTCTTTCAAATGCCCCTTCAGTCTTCCAGTCCTTTATGCATGACATTTTCCGCGATTATTTGGATAAATTTATGATTGTGTATCTGGATGATATTCTGATTTTTTCGGATGACTGGGACTCTCATGTCCAGCAGGTCAGGAGGGTTTTTCAGGTTTTGCGGTCTAATTCCTTGTGTGTGAAGGGTTCTAAGTGTGTTTTTGGGGTTCAAAAGATTTCCTTCTTGGGATACATTTTTTCCCCCTCTTCCATCGAGATGGATCCTGTCAAGGTTCAGGCTATTGGTGATTGGACGCAACCCTCTTCTCTTAAGAGTCTTCAGAAATTTTTGGGCTTTGCTAACTTTTATCGTCGATTTATTGCTGGTTTTTCTGATGTTGTTAAACCATTGACTGATTTGACTAAGAAGGGTGCTGATGTTGCTGATTGGTCCCCTGATGCTGTGGAGGCCTTTCGGGAGCTCAAGCACCGCTTTTCTTCCGCCCCTGTGTTGCGTCAGCCTGATGTTGCTCTTCCTTTTCAGGTTGAGGCCGACGCTTGTGAAATCGGAGCTGGGGCGGTGTTGTCGCAGAGAAGTTCCGACTGCTCCGTGATGAGACCTTGTGCCTTTTTTTTCCCGTAAATTTTCGCCCGCCGAGCGGAATTATGATATTGGGAATCGGGAGCTTTTGGCCATGAAGTGGGCTTTTGAGGAGTGGCGTCACTGGCTTGAGGGGGCCAGACATCAGGTGGCTGACCACAAAAATTTAATTTACCTTGAGTCTGCCAGGCGCCTGAATCCTAGACAGGCGCGCTGGTCGTTGTTTTTCTCTCGGTTTAATTTTGTGGTGTCTTACCTACCGGGTTCTAAGAATGTTAAGGCGGATGCCCTTTCTAGGAGTTTTGAGCCTGACTCCCCTGGTAATTCTGAGCCCACAGGTATCCTTAAAGATGGAGTGATATTGTCTGCCGTTTCTCCAGACCTGCGGCGGGCCTTGCAGGAGTTTCAGGCGGATAGACCTGATCGTTGCCCACCTGGTAGACTGTTTGTTCCTGATGATTGGACCAGTAGAGTCATCTCTGAGGTTCATTCTTCTGCGTTGGCAGGTCATCCTGGAATCTTTGGTACCAGGGATTTGGTGGCAAGGTCCTTCTGGTGGCCTTCCCTGTCACGAGATGTGCGAGGCTTTGTGCAGTCTTGTGACGTTTGTGCTCGGGCCAAGCCTTGTTGTTCTCGGGCTAGTGGATTGTTGTTACCCTTGCCTATCCCGAAGAGGCCTTGGACGCACATCTCGATGGATTTTATTTCGGATCTGCCTGTTTCTCAGAAGATGTCTGTCATCTGGGTGGTGTGTGACCGTTTCTCTAAGATGGTCCATCTGGTTCCCTTGCCTAAGTTGCCTTCTTCTTCCGAGTTGGTTCCTCTGTTTTTTCAAAATGTTGTTCGTTTGCATGGTATTCCGGAGAATATCGTTTCTGACAGAGGGACCCAATTCGTGTCTAGATTTTGGCGGGCATTCTGTGCTAGGATGGGCATAGATTTGTCTTTTTCGTCTGCTTTCCATCCTCAGACTAATGGCCAGACCGAGCGGACTAATCAGACCTTGGAGACATATTTGAGGTGTTTTGTGTCTGCGGATCAGGATGATTGGGTTGCTTTTTTGCCTTTGGCGGAGTTCGCCCTCAATAATCGGGCCAGCTCTGCCACCTTGGTGTCCCCGTTTTTCTGTAATTCGGGGTTTCATCCTCGATTTTCCTCCGGTCAAGTGGAATCTTCGGATTGTCCTGGAGTGGATGCTGTGGTGGAGAGGTTGCATCAGATTTGGGGGCAGGTGGTGGACAATTTGAAGTTGTCCCAGGAGAAGACTCAGCTTTTTGCCAACCGCCGTCGTCGTGTTGGTCCTCGGCTTCGTGTTGGGGACTTGGTGTGGTTGTCTTCTCGTTTTGTCCCTATGAGGGTTTCTTCTCCTAAGTTTAAGCCTCGGTTCATCGGCCCGTACAAGATATTGGAGATTCTTAACCCTGTGTCCTTCCGTTTGGACCTCCCTGCATCCTTTTCGATTCATAATGTTTTTCATCGGTCATTGTTGCGCAGGTATGAGGTACCGGCTGTGCCTTCCGTTGAGCCTCCTGCTCCGGTGTTGGTTGAGGGTGAGTTGGAGTACGTTGTGGAAAAGATCTTAGACTCTCGTGTTTCCAGACGAAAACTCCAGTATCTGGTCAAATGGAAGGGATACGGTCAGGAGGATAATTCTTGGGTCACTGCCTCTGATGTTCATGCCTCCGATCTTGTCCGTGCCTTTCATAGGGCTCATCCTGATCGCCCTGGTGGTTCTGGTGAGGGTTCGGTGCCCCCTCCTTGAGGGGGGGGTACTGTTGCGAAATTGGATTCTGGGCTCCCCCGGTGGCCACTTGTGGAATTGAACTTGTGTGCATCATCCCCTCTGTTCACCTGCTCCTATCAGGATGTGGGAGTCGCTATATAACCTTGCTCCTCTGTCAGTTTCATGCCGGTCAACAATGTAATCAGAAGCCTTCTGTGCATGTTCCTGCTAGTAGACAACTCCTAGCTAAGTTGGACTTTTGTCCTTGTGTGTTTTTGCATTTTGTTCCTGTTCACAGCTGCTGTTTCGTTACTGTGTCTGGAAAGCTCTTGTGAGCGGAAATTGCCACTCTGGTGTTATGAGTTAATGCTAGAGTCTTAAAGTAATTTCTGGATGGTGTTTTGATAGGGTTTTCTGCTGACCATGAAAGTGCCCTTTCTGTCTTCATGCTATCTAGTAAGCGGACCTCGATTTTGCTAAACCTATTTTCATACTACGTTTGTCATTTCATCTAAAATCACCGCCAATATATGTGGGGGCCTCTGTCTGCCTTTTGGGAAAATTTCTCTAGAGGTGAGCCAGGACTGTCTTTTCCTCTGCTAGGATTAGGTAGTTCTCCGGCTGGCGCTGGGCATCTAGGGATAAAAAACGTAGGCATGCTACCCGGCCACTTCTAGTTGTGCGGCAGGTTTAGTTCATGGTCAGTATAGTTTCCATCTTCCAAGAGCTAGTTCTCATATATGCTGGGCTATGTTCTCTCGCCATTGAGAATCATGACAGATTTGACTTTGTTGGGTAGGGGTCTTACCTTCTCGCCAAAATCGAGATTTGATATGTTCACGGCAATCAAGGATTTACACTTGTTTGCCAGGACATTGATATTTAAAAGACATTTTTTTGATCCCCATGTGCAATCTTTGTTTCCCACAGAGAAGGAACAAATAGCATTGCAGGATCTAGAGGATTTGGCCTTGGAACATCAATCCGGGGAAGGAGGTAAGATCCCATCATCCATCAGAGTCAAGTCTAAGAAGTTTCCTTCCCTATCTGCATGTATAAAGTATTTGTATATTTTTTATTACATATTGTGTTGGGTGTTTTTGATCGTATTTTTTCTATGGTAGTTTATCTTAGGGTCTCAATACTGCAGAGTGAACGCTAGTGTTTTGGTCACAGGATCTTGCCCCAAGGACACAGGGTTAGAGTCTTTCTAGACCCACTAGCGTTTGGCGCCGCAACTGCAGTGCCAGAGAGAACCTAAAAAAGAGATTTACCGCACTATGTGCATACAGCGCCGCTCTGGCAGATGCCACTAACCACCCTAAGCTTGGGCTAGGAAAGCGCACTATTTGTGCACGGTGCTGCTCTGACGGATGCTGGTTTACACACAGGACTGTCGTGCCTAGTGCTGGATGGCACAATCTTGCGCCAGTTAGCTCCAATCACCCACACTCAGACAACAACGCCAGGGAAGGGGATCAATTAGGAGCTTTCATCAGATTGCATACACCCATCCACACATACACGATTTAGATTTATACTAGTGCATGGCCGAGCGATCATGCAAACCTTTTATAGCTGCGTCCTTCCGGGACCTTCCCAGTGGTCTAATCAGGGTCGCTTCAGGACCTGAGCATGTGACCCCCGACCTCCAATGAGAGGTCGACCCACGGGCATGCGCAATTGACAAACAGCAGGGCTTAGTCCATGGAGCCCCTGCTCGCCGCTGATTAATGCTGGTTACAATAACAGCCTGGGATGGCTGCAGTAAGCAGATGCTCAGCATCAGCCTGAGCAGGACACTAGGACTGATGTCTCTGCTAAGCAGGCTACTCTGTGGCTGGGGAAGAATGGGAGACCACAGAGGACATGGTTTGCAGTGGTGGCGGGAACTCGACACCTAACATTTTGTCTGTTTTATTAGACACGGCCATCTTTTCTGTTTCCTCTCATTGCGAGACGCAGCAACAAGTCCACCACATTATTACATAAAACCCTGTATGAAACACCGTGGATATCTGCAGTGTAATGTAAGAGAAATAATCATACTATATATCATTTACTTCACTATACTGCTGGCAAAGCTTTATCCTGATTTACAGCAGCATTTTTGGCATTTAGGATAGGAACCGCAGTAGTGAATGACTCCTCCTCCTTGTTTAGAATTCAGGGCCGTAGTTTCCAGCCAGCAAATTTATGGACTGCAGCATTACTTCTCCCAAGGATACATTACAGTGCAGAAAAGCTTGCAGGATTTCGTACAAAATCAAGGTCCTCATTCTCTCCACATTTCTCTTGAGGGTTACTCTCAGTAAAACAACACAGTCTTACAAAAGGGGATACTTACAATGACACAAAGCCACAGATTTAGAGAAACAGCATTATTTCAGAAATGTACAAGATTTTCAAATTTGCTTATTTTAACAAGATGGGATTTGTTATTTTAGAATCGATAGTTCACTAATTACATTTAGTCTACAAAAATGAAATGTAATCACCCATTTCTTTGTCCTTATGTTTAATCTCCACTTGGTTGCCCATCTCTGATTCCTGACATAAGGCTCTTGCAGATAGAAAGCTACAAGCCAAATCCTAAGCTTCTGCTTCCTTACTTGTACCATAAAAATGTTCCATGAATAATCTTGTGAAACATTAATGTGACTTGCAAAAAAGATTATTCCTAAAATATGAAGCTATATGCTATCAACAGGGCTCCCAGTAATCCCAATAATGGGGCTGTGGAACCTAATAACTTTTGCAAAGCCCCATCTTGCATGGTGCGGAGGTACACAAGCTTGACTGGCGCTCCATTCACTGTCTATGTAACTGCTGATGAAAGCTGAGTTAAGGGGATAGTTTCAGATCTTGGGACAAGCCTTTAAAATCCCATTCAGGATTTTTTTAACTTCAGCATTTGACAGCTATCAGTAATATATGTTCAGTAAGTGCAATAAAATACTTACCTGTTGCTGTCTTCTGCAATTTCTCGGGCTATTCTGGTCCCGTTTCTCCATCTTGTGTCTGCAACCCTTTCTTACTGATTCACTGTGGACTGGAGATGTTAGCTCTAGTGATGAGTGAGTATACGCATTGCTTGAGATTTCCCTAGCATGCTCGGGGGGTCTCCCAGTATTTGTAAGTGGAGAAAATACTTGGCACTCAGGAGAATTTTTGTTGCAATTGCAATTTTGTTGCCCCGGGAGCGTCCCCTTGCTCAGCAGCACAGCGCACACATCGCCCCTGGCAGCGGCACCGCTCAGCGCTTCTCGTATTGCGAGTGTTCTCGCCTTGCTACACGCGCCATATACTGCCCTCCAGCACCTCAGGCGCCCTGCGCTCCCACTCCCTGCCTCCATACTCAGTGTGTGACCTATACACACACTACCCATGGTCTCCAGCGTTGACAACTATATCTGATGAAGGTCTCATTTGTCGAGACCGAAAACGTTTATATGTTGAACTGGATGCACCAAAATAAAAATCTACTTTTGAACCTTGCAACAAAAATTCTCCTGAGTGCCAAGTATTTTCTCAACTTATAATTACGGGTTGGATCCCCAACTTGAGCACCTCCCAAGCATCCCTGAGTGCCGTAGTTATCTCGTTCCAGTATTTGTAAGTGCTCGTAGATTTAGTTTTCGTTGACGCAGCTGCATGATTTACAGCTGCGAGCCAGCATAAGTACATGTGGGGGTTGCCTGGTTGCTAGGGAATCCCCACATGTAATCAAGCTGGCTAACAGATGTAAATCATGCAGCTGTGGCGATGAAAACAAAATCTCCGAGCACTAAATAATACTCGGAGGACACCCGAGTGCGCTCGGGAAATCTCGAGTAACGAGTATAATCGCTCACCGTCACCACTAGTTAGCTCCTATCTTAAGGCAAGTGTAGATGAGTGAGTTTGACCCGATATTCAGACCGCACTTGGCCAAGCAAATCAATGAGTACATGGAAATCATTGGACTACATCTGCATTACATGAATGTAGTCCGATTTCCGTGCACTGACAGAATGGAAAAGATGGAGCTATATTTTCTCCATCTCCTCCTCATCTGAGAGAATCTCAGGATGCTAAGCTCACAGTTTGATCAAACTTTGACCAGAGTTTGATCAGATTATCATTTACATAATTAACCCAATTATCTCAGATGTATGAATCTACGGCCGTCTGCATCTACCCTTAATGTAAGTGTATGATAACATTGTTCTGAGTCTCAGAGGATTACAATGAAAAAGTGACTCCTGGTCATACAGCAAATGCTGTAGTGAGCCAGGTAGTCACAAATGGGGTCAAGTGGTCCAAGAGGGGACTTGATCAGCATTTGAAATGACAATGTTACTATGTTATTAGCCATAGGTAAGTGTTCACACTAGGCAGTCAGGTCAGGTACCCATCCGATCTGAGATTACCTTGACGTTTGGTGGATGGGCTCACATTTTTTGGCCAAATCTTGTGCTAAGCATCTCATGTGTTTTTTCATAGATTTCACAAGCCATTAAGCTATTCACATTTCATGTATCACACATTTCTTTGCTTAAGTTCAGTTGAGTGCAGCCATTGATCTATTTGCTATGGAAGACTTTTTTGGTTATGCACCAGTTCAGACTAGATTGCTGTTCAGTCAGTTTACCTATATTTACTATGCAACATGCGATGACATGTGACACGCAGCATGCAAAATGCGATGACATGTGACATGCAACATGCGATGACATGCAACATGCAACATGTGATGACGTGATGACATGCAGCATGTGACATGCAGCATTCGACGACATGCAACATGCAACATGCGATAACATGCAGCATGCGACATGCGATGACATGCGACATGCAGCATGCAACATGCGACATGCAACATACGACATACAACATGCAACATGCAATGACATGCGACATGAAGCAAGCGACATGTGATAACATGTGACATGCAACATGCAACGACATGCAACATGCGATGACATGCGACATGCAGCATGCGACATGTGACGACATGCAAAGGCATGCTGCATGCGACATGAGACATGTGATGACATGTGACGACATGCAAAATGTGACATGCAACATGTGACGACATGCAACATGCGGTGACATGCAATATGCGACATACGACATGCAACATGAGATGACATGCAGCATGTGACATGCGATGACATGCAGCATGCAACATGCGATGACATGCAACATACGACATATGAAATGCAATATGTGATGACATGCGACATGAAGCATGCGACATGCGATGATATGTGACATGCAGCATGCGACATGTGATCACATGCGAGGACATGCAACATGTGACATGCGACATGCAACATGCGACGACATGCAACATGCAGCAACATGCAATATGCGACATGCAGCATGCCATATACAGTACATACATACAGTACATACATACAACATACCTATAGACATACAGTACATATAGCATAGAGTACATACTCACCATCACTTGTCACCTTGATCCCTAAAGCCAGTGTCACCTGTAAAAAATATTAAAATAATAAACAAAAACTATACCCCCTGATCCGCAGATATCCAATTAACATGAGTGTCCCACGACGATCTCCTGTGGAGAACAGCAGCATCAGCTGATGCGACTGCTGTCCAGGGGCTCTAGGAATGCAATGATGGATGGTATCCTTCCACAATGTATTCCTCACAATGTATTCCTATGCACCTGTGAGAAAATAGTCCCTAGTCTCACTTTTGGCTGTGTGAGAAAATTTCCCATGCAGCAATTGCCATAAAGTGAGACTGAACTATAGTAACCTCAGTGATGCACTGCAGGAGCCATTGTCTCCTGTCAGTGTGTCACTGAGGGTCCTATAGAGCAGTGACATCACCTGATGTCACTGTTCTATAGGGGAGATCATTGTTGGACCCTCGTTATTAATTGGACTACGGCGGACAGGTAGTATATGGTTTATTTTTTTATGTTTTTTGCAGGCGCTGAAGTATGGTAAGTATGGTTAAATGAAGAATATTAAAATACTTTTTTCTGGCTGTGTCTTTTTTTAACTCTTTCACTACTATTGGATTAATAATGGATAGGTGTCTTATTGACGCCTCTCCATTATTAACCCAGCTTAATGTCACCTTACAATAGCAAGGTGACATTAACCCCTTATTACCCCATATCCCACTGCTACAGGGGAGTAAGAAGAGAGAGGCTAAGTGCCAGAATTGGCGCATCTTATAGATGCGCCATTTCTGGGGCGGCTGCGGGCTGGTATTTGTAGCCGGGGGGGGGGGGGGGCAATAACCATGGCCCCTCTCTAGGCTGTGAATATCAGCCCACAGCTGTCTGTAGAGCCTTTCTGCCTATAAAATATAGGGGGACCCCACGTCATTTTTTTGGGGGGTCCCCCTATTTTAATAGCCACTAAAGGCTACGCAGACAGCTGTGGGATGATATTCATAGCCTGGGAGGGGCCATGGGTATTAACCCCTTCCCAGGCTACAAATATTGGCCCCCGGCCATTGGCTTTCCCCCTCTGGTGCAGAAAATTGCGCGGGAGCCCACGCCATTTTTTTTCCTTTTTTTTTTAACTGAAACATTGTTCATTAATCCTTAATAGTACGTCAGCTGGCAGTATCCCCCGCTTTGAAGTGGGCTTCGGCAGTGAGCCCACTTCAAAGCCGCAACATGTCAGCTGCTTTCAATACAACAAAAAAATTTACAAGATCGCTAAACAGCGTAGCGAGAAAAAAAACATCAAAAGCCAAAATTATGTTTTTTTGGTTGCCGTGACATTGCATTAAAATACAATAACGGGCGATCAAAAGAACATATCTGCACAAAAGTGGTATCATTAAAAACGTCAGCTTGGTACGCAAAAAATTAGCCCTCACCCAATGCGATATCTCAGAAAATATAGACACTACGGGTATCAGAAAATGGCACAATTATTTTATTTCTTTTTAGCAAAGTTTGGAATTTTTTTTCACCACTTAGATAAAAAATAACCTAGACGTGTTTGGTGTCTATGAATTCGTAATGACCTGGAGAATTATAATGGCAGGTCAGTTTTATGCTGTGTGCACACATTGCAGATTTGGGTGCAGAATTTTCTGCACAAAATCTGCATCTCCTTGCAAAAAACGCAGCTGCGTTTTTTATGCATTTTTTTCATGTTTTTTTCACGGCTTTTGTGCGGTTTTGATGCCGGTGTTTTGTGCGGTTTTGATGCAGTTCTTGGTGCGGTTTTCAGTGAGGTTTTTTGCGCGGTTTTGATTCAGGTTTTTTATGCTTTTTTCATGCAGTTTTTGGTGAAATTTGATGCAGTTTTTGGTTCAGTTTTGATGTGGTTTTGATGCAGTTTTTGGTGCGGTTTTGATGCAGTTTTTGGTGCGGTTTTGATGCTGTTTTAGATGCAGTTCATGGTTTGGTTTTGATGCAGTTTTTGGTGCAGTTTTCATGCATTTTTGCTGCAGTTTTGATGCAGTTTTTGCTGCAGTTTTTGCTGCAGTTTTGATGCGTTTTTAGTGCAGTTTTGATGCAGTTTTTAGTGCGGTTTTCATGCAGTTTTGGTGCAGTTTTGATGCAGTTTTTGGTGCAGTTTTGATGCAGTTTTTGGTGCAGTTTTGATGCCTTTTTGATGCAGTTTTTGGTGTGGTTTTGATGTTGTTTTTGGTGCAGTTTTTGGCTATGTGCACACGTAGGAAATGTGGTGCAGAATTTTCTGCACTAAATCTGCATTTCCTGGCAGAAAACGCAGGTGCAGATTTAATTCAGTTTCTGTGCGTTTTTGTTGCAGATTCTGTGCAGTTTTTGTGCAGTTTCTGTGCAGTTTTTGTGCAGATTTTACCAGTGCAGATTTTTATCATGGAGGGGTGCAGAAACGCTGCAGAACTGCAAAAAGGAAGCGATTTTTCTGCACCATGTGCACAGCTTTTTTTCACATTGATTTACATTGTACTGTGTCATGGTTCCCAATGGCAAGGGAACGTAAGAAACAAATAAATAACGAACGAGCTCTCGGGTGATGGAAACTCGAGTTGACCGTGAGCTAAATCTACCACACAACTAATAGTAGCCAGGGAGCATACCTTCGGCTTCCTAAATGCCACGCGCCAGCCGGAGGACTAACTAAGCCTGGTAGAGGAAGAAACAGACCTGGCTTACCTCTAGGGAAATACCCCAAAAGATGATAGCAGCCCCCCACATGTAATAACGGTGAAATAAGAGGAAAAGACATACACAGTATGAAAGTAGATCTAGCAAAGAGAGGTCCACTTACTAGATAGCAGAAGGATACAAAAGAGGACCTCACGGTCAACTGAAAACCCTTTCAAAAAACCATCCTGAAATTACTTTAAGACTCCTGTGTCAACTCATGACACAGGAGTGGCAATTTCAGCCCGCAAGAGCTTCCAGCTACAGAGAATTACAAAAACTGCAAACTGGACTAAAGATACAAAACAAAAGGACAAAGTCCACTTAGCTGATCAGCAGACTAGTAGCAGGAACATGCAACCGAAGGCTCTGGTTACAATGATGACCGGCAAGGAAATGACTGGAGAGCAAGGCTAAATAGGAAACTCCCAAACGCTGATGGAAGCAGGTGAACAGAAGCAGCAAAGTGCAACCAAGTCACCAGTACCACCAGCAACCACCAGGGGAGCCCAAAAAGCGGATACACAACAGTACCCTCCCCTTAAGGAGGGGGCACCGAACCCTCACAAGAACCGCCAGGGCGATCTGGATGAGCCCTATGAAAGGCACGAACCAAATCCGAGGCATGAACATCAGAGGCAGTTACCCAAGAATTATCTTCCTGACCATAGCCCTTCCATTTAACCAGATATTGAAGTCTCCGTCTGGAAATACGGGAGTCCAAGATCTTTTCTACCACATACTCCAATTCACCCTCCACCAGCACAGGAGCAAGAGGTTCAGTAGAAGGAACCACCGGTACCTCATATCTCCGCAACAGCGACCGATGGAACACATTATGGATAGCGAAAGATGCCGGGAGGTCCAAACGAAAGGAGACAGGGTTAAGAATCTCCAAAATCCTATAAGGACCGATGAACCGAGGCTTAAATTTAGGAGAAGAAACCCTCATAGGGACAAAACGGGAAGACAACCACACCAAGTCCCCAACACGAAGGTGGGGGCCAACATGACGACGGCGGTTAGCAAACTGCTGAGTCCTCTCCTGGGACAATTCCAAATTATCCACCACTTGTCCCCAAATCTGATGCAACCGATCCACTACCGCATCTACTCCAGGACAATCCGAAGATTCAACCTGACCAGATGAAAAACGCGGATGAAACCCTGAATTGCAAAAGAAAGGAGAAACCAAAGTGGCAGAACTAGTCCGATTATTAAGAGCAAACTCCGCCAACGGCAGAAAGGCAACCCAATCATCCTGATCCGCAGACACAAAACACCTCAAATAAGTCTCCAAAGTTTGATTAGTTCGTTCCGTCTGGCCATTGGTCTGAGGATGGAATGCAGACGAAAAAGACAAATCAATGCCCAACCTGGCACAGACTGCCCGCCAAAATCTAGACACGAACTGGGTACCCCTGTCAGAAACGATGTTTTCCGGAATACCATGCAGGCGAACCACATTTTGAAAAAACAGAGGGACCAACTCAGATGAGGAAGGCAACTTAGGCAATGGCACCAAATGAACCATTTTAGAAAAACGGTCACACACCACCCAGATGACAGACATCTTCTGAGAAACAGGGAGGTCCGAGATAAGGTCCATAGAGATGTGCGTCCAAGGCCTCTTCGGAATAGGCAAGGGCAACAACAACCCACTAGCCCTAGAACAACAAGGCTTGGCCCGAGCACACACATCGCAAGACTGCACAAAAACACGCACATCTCGAGACAGGGAAGGCCACCAGAAGGATCTAGCCACCAAATCTCTGGTGCCAAAAATTCCCGGATGACCTGCCAGAGTAGAAGAATGAACTTCCGAGATGACTCTAGTGGTCCACTCGTCAGGAACAAACAGTCTACCAGACGGACAACGATCAGGTCTATCCGCCTGAAATTCTTGCAAAGCACGTCGCAAATCAGGAGAGACAGCAGACAAAACCACTCCATCCTTAAGGACACCAGCAGGTTCAGAATTCCCAGGAGAGTCAGGCTCAAAACTCCTAGAAAGAGCATCTGCCTTCACATTCCTAGAACCCGGTAAGTACGAGACCACAAAATTAAACCGGGAAAAGAACAACGACCAACGTGCCTGTCTAGGATTCAGGCGCCTGGCAGACTCCAAATAAATTAAATTCTTGTGATCAGTCAAAACTACCACCTGATGTTTGGCACCCTCAAGCCAATGACGCCACTCCTCAAATGCCCACTTCATGGCCAAAAGCTCCCGATTACCAACATCATAGTTTCGCTCGGCGGCCGAAAATTTTCGCGAAAAGAACGCACAAGGTCTCATCACTGAGCAGTCGGGACTTTTCTGCGACAAAACCGCCCCCGCTCCAATCTCGGAAGCATCGACCTCAACCTGAAAGGGAAGGGAAACATCAGGCTGGCGCAACACAGGGGCAGACAAAAAGCGGCGCTTAAGCTCCCGAAAGGCCTCCACGGCAGCAGGGGACCAATTGGCAACATCAGCACCCTTTTTAGTCAAATCCGTCAGAGGTTTAGCAATGCCAGGAAAACCAGCTATAAATCGACAATAAAAATTAGCAAAGCCCAAGAATTTCTGGAGACTCTTCAGAGAAGTAGGCTGCGTCCAGTCGTAAATAGCCCGAACCTTGACAGGGTCCATCTCAATAGAAGAAGGGGAAAAAATGTACCCCAAAAAGGAAATTTTTTGAACCCCAAAAACACACTTTGAACCCTTTACACACAAAGAATTCTCCCGCAAAACCTGAAAAACCCTCCTGACCTGCTGAACATGAGACTCCCAGTCATCAGAAAAAATCAAAATATCATCCAAGTACACTATCATAAATTTATCCAAATATTCACGGAAAATATCATGCATTAAGGACTGAAAGACAGAAGGTGCATTAGAAAGGCCGAAAGGCATTACCAAATACTCAAAATGGCCCTCAGGCGTATTAAATGCGGTTTTCCACTCATCCCCCTGCTTAATTCGCACCAAATTATACGCCCCACGAAGATCAATCTTAGAGAACCACTTAGCCCCCCTTATGCGAGCAAACAAATCAGTCAGCAAAGGCAATGGATACTGATATTTGACTGTAATTTTATTCAGGAGTCGATAATCAATACAAGGTCTCAGAGAGCCATCCTTTTTAGAGACAAAGAAAAAACCGGCTCCTAAAGGTGATGAAGAAGGACGAATATGTCCCTTTTCCAGGGACTCCTTAATATACTCGCGCATAGCAGCATGTTCAGGTACAGATAGGTTAAACAAACGACCCTTTGGAAATTTACTGCCAGGAATCAGATCTATGGCGCAATCACAATCCCTGTGAGGAGGGAGTGAACCAATCTTAGGCTCTTCAAAAATATCACGATAATCAGACAAAAATGCCGGAATCTCAGATGGAATAGATGACGAAATGGGCACCATAGGAGTGTCCCCATGAGCCCCCCGACATCCCCAGCTTAACACAGACATAGCTTTCCAGTCAAGGACTGGGTTATGAGACTGTAACCATGGTAATCCAAGCACCAAAACATCATGTAAATTGTACAACACAAGGAAGCGAATCACCTCCTGATGGTCTGGAGTCATACGCATAGTCACTTGCATCCAGAACTGTGGTTTATTACAAGCCAAAGGTGTAGAATCAATACCCTTCAGAGGTATAGGGACTTCCAGAGGCTCTAAATCAAACCCACAGCGCCTGGCAAAGGACCAGTCCATAAGACTCAGAGCGGCGCCAGAGTCCACATAGGCATCCACGGTAATAACTGATAATGAACAAATCAAGGTTACAGACAAAATAAATTTGGACTGTAAAGTGCCAATTGAAATAGACTTGTCAACCTTCCTAGTACGTTTAGAGCATGCCGATATAACATGAGCAGAATCACCACAATAGAAGCATAACCCATTTTTACGCCTATAATTCTGCCGCTCGCTTCTGGACAGAATTCTGTCACATTGCATTTTCTCTGGCGTCTCTTCAGAAGATACCGCCAAATGGTGCACGGGTTTGCGCTCCCGCAAACGCCGATCAATCTGAATTGCCATTGTCATTGACTCATTCAGACCTGTAGGCGCAGGGAACCCGACCATAACATCTTTAACGGCATCAGAAAGGCCCTCTCTGAAATTTGCCGCTAAGGTGCACTCATTCCACTGAGTAAGCACAGACCATTTACGAAATTTTTGGCAGTATATCTCAGCTTCATCTTGCCCTTGAGATAGGGCTATCAAAGTTTTTTCAGCTTGAATCTCCAAATTAGGTTCCTCATAAAGCAACCCTAAAGCCAGGAAAAACGCATCCACATTGAGCAACGCAGGATCCCCTGGTGCCAATGAAAATGCCCAATTTTGAGGGTCACCTCGCAGCAAAGAAATTACAATCTTAACCTGCTGGACAGGATCTCCTGAGGAGTGAGGTCTGAGAGAAAGGAATAATTTACAATTATATTTGAAATTCAAAAACCGAGATCTATCTCCGGAAAACACCTCTGGTGTAGGGATTTTAGGTTCAGAAATAGGAGTATGCATAACAAAATCTTGTAAATTTTGAACCTTCGTAGCAAGATTATTTAAACCTGCAGCCAAACTCTGAGGATCCATCTTTAAACAGGTGAGCTCAGAGCCATTCAAGGATTATAAGGAGAGAAAGGCAAAGGCAGTAATTAGAGCTGAAATACAACTGATCCAACTATGGAGCAAGCATAGGGAAAAAGAAAAAAATTTTTTTACAGACTTCCTTTTTCTCTCCTTTCTTCTGCCAATAAGTTTAACACAGGGCTGGTCATACTGTCATGGTTCCCAATGGCAAGGGAACGTAAGAAACAAATAAATAACGAACGAGCTCTCGGGTGATGGAAACTCGAGTTGACCGTGAGCTAAATCTACCACACAACTAATAGTAGCCAGGGAGCATACCTTCGGCTTCCTAAATGCCACGCGCCAGCCGGAGGACTAACTAAGCCTGGTAGAGGAAGAAACAGACCTGGCTTACCTCTAGGGAAATACCCCAAAAGATGATAGCAGCCCTCCACATGTAATAACGGTGAAATAAGAGGAAAAGACATACACAGTATGAAAGTAGATCTAGCAAAGAGAGGTCCACTTACTAGATAGCAGAAGGATACAAAAGAGGACCTCACGGTCAACTGAAAACCCTTTCAAAAAACCATCCTGAAATTACTTTAAGACTCCTGTGTCAACTCATGACACAGGAGTGGCAATTTCAGCCCGCAAGAGCTTCCAGCTACAGAGAATTACAAAAACTGCAAACTGGACTAAAGATACAAAACAAAAGGACAAAGTCCACTTAGCTGATCAGCAGACTAGTAGCAGGAACATGCAACCGAAGGCTCTGGTTACAATGATGACCGGCAAGGAAATGACTGGAGAGCAAGGCTAAATAGGAAACTCCCAAACGCTGATGGAAGCAGGTGAACAGAAGCAGCAAAGTGCAAACAAGTCACCAGTACCACCAGCAACCACCAGGGGAGCCCAAAAAGCGGATACACAACAGTACTGTAAATCACAGTGCAGGTCTGCAGCGTTTCTGCAGCAGAAAAAAATGCTGCAGATCTGCACTAAATCTGCATCGTGTGCACAGGCCCTTCTTGTGTTTTTGATGCAGTATTTGGTGCGGTTTTGATGCAGTTTTTGGTGCGGATTTGATGCAGTTTTTAGTGTGGTTTTGATGCAGTTTTTGGTGCAGTTTTTGCTGCTGTTTTGATGCAGTTTTTGGTGCAGTTTTGATGCAGTTTTTTGTGCAGTTTTGATGCATTTTTGATGCAGTTTTGATGCATTTTTGGTTAATTTTTTGCACGGTTTTGATGCATTTTTGATTTTTTTTGGGTGCGGTTTTTGCACGTTTTTGTATGTGTTTTTTGAAATCTAAATAAAGATATATTATTGAACAAAAAAAAAAAGATTTGTGATGTCATTATTGTCCAACCTTCTCTTTTACATTTGTCCAACCCACACTCAATTACACACACACAGATAGACAGATAGACAGATAGATGATAGATGAAATGGATAGACAGATCTACATAAAGATAGATCTATAGCTGCATACATCTATCTATTCATATATCTATCTATAGATATATCTGGATAGATATATCTATTGATAGATGTATGGATAGTGTAGGGTGGCGTGTCCACTGTCCGGATTAGGCTACTTTCACACTTCCGTCTTCTCGGCTCCGTCGCAATCTGTCCTTATGGGCAAAAAACGGATCCTGCAAATGTGCTTGCAGGATGCGTTCTTTGCCCATAGACTTGTATTAGCGACGGATCGCGACGGATGGGCACATGTTGTATCCGTCGTGCGACGGATCCGTCGTATTTTGGCAGACGCGATGCACAAAAAAAGTTCAATGTAACGTTTTTTTGTGCAACATGTCCGCCATTTCCGACTGCGCATGCGTGGCTGGAACTCCACCCCCTCCTCCCCGCTCATCACAATGGGCAGCCGATGCATTGTAAAACTGCATCCGCTGCCCACACTGTGCTAAATTTAGAACAACGTCCGTGGGTACGTTGGGCCGACGGTTTGCAATGGCTCCGTACCGACGGAAGTGTGAAAGTAGCCTTACATCCGAATTAGCTGCAGATTGGATGCTGCGTACTTGTAGTCCCATCGGATCATGCCTGCACACATGCAGTGCCCCAGAGTCCTGGTCGTTGCAGTAATGTTGTTCTCCTCTAGGGGGGAGTGATGTTACGTCTGAAGGCAATAAAGGAGATCTCTTTACCAGGTATCACAAACAACACAACACACTTCACACTCCAGCCCACCAGGGGGAGCTACGCTCCTATTACTAGGGCACTCCTCACAATTAGGTAAAACTGGTGGTCTGGATAGGAAGTTAGGCAGAAGCTGACTGGGCTTCACCCAGGCAGCACCCTGTCTGGCAGCCAGAGAGGAAGGAGGAACATCAAAGAGCTGCAGGCAGAGGGGTCCCTGACAGGGGTGGAGGCCTAGACAGAAGGCCATGGAGCTGTGCCTGCCCCACGTGTGGCAGCATCCTAAGAAAGGACACGAAAGAGAATTGTATTGCGGAGGGTGAGAAATTAAGTCATAGCACAAGGAGAGGAATCCAGAAGGAGTTCTGCCCTGCAAAAGGCTGCCTCCTTTCTGAGGTGCAGAATCCGGTAGCCAGAATACCAAGGGAGTAAGGATCTCTACTGTCATGATCTCTGCAGGCAGAGATCATAGCAAGCCTATAGAGGGACAAGCTCTCGGAAGATGGAACTATACTGACCATGAACTAAGCCTGCCGCGCAACTAGAAATAGCCAGGTAGCATTTCCTATTTATCGCTAGATGCCCAGCTCTGGCCTAAGACCTAAATAGCTAGCAGAGGGAAATATAAGACCTGGCTCACCTCTAGAGAAATATTCCAAAGAAGACAGTAGCCCCCCACATATAATGACGGTGAGTTCAGATGAAACAACAAACGCAGCAGGAAAATAGTCTTAGCAAATTTGAGGTCCGCTTACTAGATAGCAGAAGACAGATAGTATACTTTCATGGTCAGCAGAAAAACACTAACAAAACACCATCCAGAGATTACCTTAAACTCTGGCATTAACTCATAACGCCAGAGTAGCAATCCCTGATCAACGAGAGCTTTCCAGACACAGTAACAAAACTTCAGCTGTGAACTGGAACAAATAGGCAAAACGAAACATGGACAAAAGTCCAACTTATCTAGTAGTTGTCTAGAAGCAGGAACAAGCACTGAGAGGCATCAGATAACATTGTTGACCGGCAAGAAACCACCAGAGAAATGAGCTTAAATAGCGACACCCACTACTGATGGAACCAGGTGAAACAGGAAAGAGGATGACAAGTCCAATTCCACAAGCGGCCACCGGGGGAGCCCAGAATCCAAATTCACAACAGTACCCCCCCCTCAAGGAGGGGGCACCGAACCCTCACCAGATCCACCAGGGCGACCAGGATGAGCCCTATGGAAGGCACGAACAAGATCAGAAGCATGAACATCAGATGCATTGACCCAAGAATTATCCTCCTGGCCGTAACCCTTCCAGTTGACCAGATACTGGAGTCTCCGTCTGGAAACACGAGAGTCCAAAATTTTCTCCACAACGTACTCCAACTCACCCTCAACCAACACCGGAGCAGGAGGCTCAACTGAAGGTACAACAGGTACCTCATACCTGCGCAATAACGACCGATGAAAAACGTTATGAATGGAAAAGGACGCAGGGAGGTCCAAACGGAAAGAAACAGGATTAAGAATCTCCAATATTCTATAAGGGCCGATGAACCGAGGTTTAAACTTAGGAGAAGAGACCCTCATAGGGACAAAACGAGAAGACAACCACACCAAATCTCCAACACAAAGCCGAGAACCAACACGACGATGACGGTTGGCAAAACGCTGAGTCTTCTCCTGGGACAACTTCAAATTGTCCATAACCTGCCCCCAGATGTGATGCAATCTCTCCACCACCGCATCCACTCCAGGACAATCCGAGGATTCCACCTGACCGGAGGAAAATCGAGGGTGAAACCCCGAATTACAGAAAAACGGGGACACCAAGGTGGAAGAGCTGGCCCGATTATTGAGGGCGAACTCTGCCAATGGCAAAAAAGCAACCCAATCATCCTGGTCAGCAGAGACAAAACACCTCAGATATGTCTCCAGGGTCTGATTAGTCCGCTCGGTCTGGCCATTAGTCTGAGGGTGAAAAGCAGATGAAAAAGACAAATCTATGCCCATCCTAGCACAGAATGCCCGCCAAAATCTAGACACAAATTGGGTACCTCTGTCAGAAACAATATTCTCAGGAATACCGTGCAATCGGACAACATTCTGAAAAAACAGAGGAACCAACTCAGAAGAAGAAGGCAACTTGGGCAGAGGAACCAAATGGACCATTTTAGAGAAACGGTCACAGACCACCCAGATGACAAAGAGCAAATCAGGGTTACAGACAAAATAAACTTAGACTGAATGGTGCCAATGGAAACAGACTTATCAAGCTTCTTTGTACGCCTAGAGCATGCTGATATAACATGAGTAGAATCCCCACAATAGAAACACAATCCATTCTTCCGTCTAAAATTCTGTCGCTCGCTCCTGGACAGAATTCTATCACACTGCATACTTTCTGGCGTCTTTTCCATAGACACCGCCAGATGGTGCACCGGTTTGCGCTCCCGCAGACGCCTATCAATCTGAATAGCCATTGTCATGGACTCATTCAGACCTGCAGGCACAGGGAACCCCACCATAACATCCTTAACGGCATCAGAGAGACCTTCTCTGAAAGTTGCCGCCAAGGCGCACTCATTCCACTGAGTAAGCACAGACCATTTACGGAATTTTTGGCAGAAAACTTCAGCTTCGTCTTGCCCCTGAGATAGTGCCATCAAAGTTTTTTCTGCCTGAAGTTCCAAATGAGGTTCCTCATAAAGCAAGCCCAAGGCCAGAAAAAACGCATCCACATCGCGTAACGCAGGATCCCCTGCTGGCAATGAGAAGGCCCAATCTTGAGGGTCACCCCTGAGCAAGGAAATCACAATCCTAACCTGCTGAGCAGGGTCTCCAGCTGAACGAGACTTCAGGGACAAATAAAGCTTACAATTATTTCGAAATTCTGGAAGCTAGCTCTATTCCCTGTGAAGAACTCCGGCAAAGGAATTCTCGGCTCAGATACCGGAGCATGTACCACAAAATCTTGTAAATTTTGTACTTTCGTGATGAGATTATTCAAACCCGCAGTTACACTCTGGAGATCCATTATTGTCAGGTGCACACAGAGCCATACAGAGATTAGGAGGAGAGAGAGAAAAAAGACTGCAGCAAGGCAGACTGGAGGGAAAAAAAAAAAAAATTTCAGCAGACTTCTTATAACTCTCCTTTCTCAACCTGGGTCTTTAACACTTTATTGGCCGGTCAAACTGTCATGATCTCTGCAGGCAGAGATCATAGCAAGCCTATAGAGGGACAAGCTCTCGGAAGATGGAACTATACTGACCATGAACTAAGCCTGCCGCGCAACTAGAAATAGCCAGGTAGCATTTCCTATTTATCGCTAGATGCCCAGCTCTGGCCTAAGACCTAAATAGCTAGCAGAGGGAAATATAAGACCTGGCTCACCTCTAGAGAAATATTCCAAAGAAGACAGTAGCCCCCCACATATAATGACGGTGAGTTCAGATGAAACAACAAACGCAGCAGGAAAATAGTCTTAGCAAATTTGAGGTCCGCTTACTAGATAGCAGAAGACAGATAGTATACTTTCATGGTCAGCAGAAAAACACTAACAAAACACCATCCAGAGATTACCTTAAACTCTGGCATTAACTCATAACGCCAGAGTAGCAATCCCTGATCAACGAGAGCTTTCCAGACACAGTAACAAAACTTCAGCTGTGAACTGGAACAAATAGGCAAAACGAAACATGGACAAAAGTCCAACTTATCTAGTAGTTGTCTAGAAGCAGGAACAAGCACTGAGAGGCATCAGATAACATTGTTGACCGGCAAGAAACCACCAGAGAAATGAGCTTAAATAGCGACACCCACTACTGATGGAACCAGGTGAAACAGGAAAGAGGATGACAAGTCCAATTCCACAAGCGGCCACCGGGGGAGCCCAGAATCCAAATTCACAACACTCTACGCTTTACTTCAGAGACTGGCAGGACAGGTAATTCTGCGTTACCTGCCCGACCCATACCCAGGAGGCACGGTGGCAACTTGTGGGGGCCGGGACGTGATAGAGTCCCTGTAAAAAGCCTCAGGCCACCAGTCATACGGGTTTGTCCTATCCGTTCCATCAAGGGGACAGAGAGAAAGAGAAATAACATCTAGAACACTAACATCAGTTGTGAGGACCCTACCGAGAAGCTCAGCAGGGAGGTACTACAACACCCAGGCACTAGAGGAAGGCTACTGATTTCCACCTGGATAAGGGGACTCTGGATTTGCCTTCAGACTGGCCAGACTCTGCCTACCCTGTGGTCTGTACCCTGGACTGTGGATGCTGAAGCCTTCGGTAAAGGTAAAGAGACTGCAACTTTGTGTCCTCGTTCTTCACTGCGCCACGCACCATTCACTATCTACACTCTGGGAAGCCCTGGGGATACACTTCACCTGTGGGAAGGTATACCATCTAGGTGCCATTACATCACCCCAGTGGACCCCTAAGCAGCGTTGGTCACCCTGACCACAGGTGGCATCACGAACATTATCCCTTTAAAGACCTTTCCCTCATTTACAACGGACGTCCCTAGGGCCACGGACCGGGTCAGCCACTGTGACATCCCCACCAAGAACCGAAGGACCCGGTTCCTGAGTACCCCATTGCCCTACTGGGGGCGCTCCAATCTTTTGGCATCACAAACAGGATCTACTTAAGCCTGAAAATGGGGTCATGTGCCCCTAAGAACTGTGCCAGAATTGTATCTGAACCGTTTGTGCTGAAAAACTGTGTATTACCATTTGCCGCCAAAATTCCCGCCCAAACTGCCACCATTACAGTGCCACGAGGAGCGCAGAAAAAGAAGGGTGTGTCGTCGTGGGCGTGAACTGACTAAGAGCGCGAAAAGAATGGCCGCCCAGTCCAAATATATTTGTACATTGAGGACGTGTCCGTCAGCAGCTGAGATCTGCCTCCTGATCCTCAATGGCGGGCGGAGACAACGAAAATGAAACCGCCCCAGGAGAAGAGAGCGAGAAAAGGAGCCAGCCATGGTGGAGACGCCATGGCCAGCCGCCCAGGACCAGAGCGTGGGGTCAGAGCAGAGGACTCCCCCAGCCACCTGGAGAGACACCGCGGCCAGGCATCACCCGTTGGCCCTGAATTCCTGCAGGCCAGCGTGGAAGAGCTCAGTGACCAACTCCTGCGGACGCAGCTGAGCACTGAGGCCGGGTGGAAGAAGACCTTCATCAGGAGCCTCACCAGACGTCTGTCGGCAGCCTCCTCTGGTCCGGAGCAAGAAAGAAGTTCCAGCGCTCCGAAGCCAGGAAGCAAAGCCCTGCCGGAAAGCGAGATGCTGCAAACAGAGATGACAATGCCACAGCACAAGGCCCTGCAACCAGTGTTCCAGACCATAGCAGAGATGGAGCAGACCGGCACTGGAGGGACCACATCTGAAGCAGGAATGAGGAACAACCCTGCCCCAGTGACCGACCCCGCTCCCGCAACTGCTCCCGCCACAGCTGCTAACTCCATTCCAGTGACTGATCCTGTAGCAGCCGCAACCTCTGCTGCAGCAAATGCCCATACCCAAGCTACGCAGACCCCCATCGCTGCGCATGATATGACAATCCACAAAATACAAGCCAATGGTGCTTACTTGGCGCCAGGTGTAACCTTGGATCCAACCCTTCCTAGGTTAGGAAGGATTATGTGCCAGGTACAGCCCTGGAAGCCATCTAACTAAGCTTTGAAACCCTGACAAGAATGTAAATAGTTCTCAAAATTTCCTTTTCTACTTTAAACCCGTCTTGGGTTAACTCTTAAAGGGGTCCCCTGCTTAAAGGGATCCTATATTTTGCACAAGCTTTCTTACTTCGTTTATCAAAGAACTGCAGAATCATGAACTGTGCATGATCACAAACTGTCCTTGTAAATAGTTGGCATCTTCTTAAAGGTGCTTTCTACTGGTTTTTCATAGGAGGCTTTTACAGAGACTGCCTCTTAACAGAAACTGCTGTTAATATTACTGTAAAAATATCTGCTTTGCTTTTCAGACCTGAAGAAAAACCCATTGGTGTGGCAGAATTCCGGGTCAGGATTACACGTCTTGTAGCCCACACAAGACCAACGTTCGGGGTTCATCACGGGTCCCTCACATCACGTCACCTTTAAATTGACTTGAATACTGATGATGTGATTACTTTGCACTACCTCAGAAAAGACTTGAATGTTGTTTTGCCCTTAAAGGGAATGTTGAATTCTGCACCTTGATAAAAAGTTAATATATTATAAAGTTAATATAATAGATAGTGAGTTAATGCAATCTAGTAGTAATGTTTACATAGCCAATAGTATGTACAATAGGAAATAGTTTAAAATGATGCACTCTGAATAAAATTGAAGGAAGATACAGTGAGCCCATAGGGGGTGATAAGCTGTTCTGCATTTCAATAAAGCGAACCCGTAGGGGTTAGAAATACTGTTTTGCACTTAGTAAATAGTAGATAGTATACCTGTATGGGTAGTTATATTTCATAATTAGTTAGTCATCTGGTATTAGTCAGATTGAATCCAAGATAGCAATGTAAATATGTTCTTGTTTGCAACGTTCAAGTGTTCTCACCTCCCATAAAGGGAAGCACAGTTAAATTAATTTGTTTTTTATAGCATTTTCAAAATCTTGCATGTCTTTTGCTAATGTACAGTATTGTTGTTTTCTTTTCCCAGTCCGGGAGTACTGGATTCAACGGGGGGGGGAGTGTGCTGCGCACCAGAGTCCTGGTCGTTGCAGTAATGTCGTTCTCCTCTAGGGAGGAGTGATATTACATCTGAAGGCAATAAAGGAGACCTCTTTACCAGGTATCACAAACAACACAACAAACTTCACAATCCAGCCCACCAGGGGGAGCTACGCTTCTATTACTCGCACTCCTCACAATTAGGTAACACTGGTGGTCTGGATAGGAAGTTAGGCAGAAGCTGACTGGGCTTCACTCAGGCAGCACCCTGTCGGGCAGCCAGAGGGGAAGGAGGAACATCAAAGAGCTGCAGGCAGAGGGGTCCCTGACAGGGGTGGGATACTGTCAAAGGCCTAGACAGAAGGCCACGGAGCTGCGCCTGCCCCACATGCGGCAGCATCCTAAGAAAGGACAAGAAAGAGAATTGTATGGCGGAGGGTGAGAAACGAAGTCATAGCACAAGGAGAGGAATCCAGAAGGAGTTCTGCCCTGCAAAAGGCTGCCTCCTTTCAGAGGCACAGAATCCGGTAGCCAGAATACAGAGGGAGTAAGGATCTCTACGCTTTACTTCAGAGACTGGAAGTACAGGTAATTCTGCGTTACCTGCCCGACCCATACCCAGGAGGCACAATGGCAACTTGTGGGGGCCGGGGCATGATAGAGTCCCTGTAAAAAGCCTCAGGCCACCAGTCATACGGGTTTGTCCTATCCATTCCATCAGGCGGACAGAGAGAAAGAGAAATAACATCTAGAACACTAACATCAGTTGTGAGGACCTTACCGAGAAGCTCAGCAGGGAGGTACTACATCACCCAGGCGCTAGAGGAAGGCTACTGATTTCCACCTGGATAAGGTGACTCTGGATTTGCCTTCAGACCGGCTGGACTCTGCCTACACTGTGGTATGTACCCTGGACTGTGAATGCTGAAGCCTTCAGTAAAGGTAAAGAGACTGCAACCTTCTGTTCTCATTCTTCACTGTGCCTCGCACCATTCACCATCTACACTCTGGGAAGCCCTGGGGATACACTTCACCTGTGGGAAGGTATACCATCTAGCTGCCATTACATCACCCCAGCGGACCCCTAAGCAGCATTGGTCACCCTGACCGAATACCACAGGTGGCATCACGAACATTATCCCTTTAAAGACCTTTCCCCCATTTACAACGGACGTCCCTAGGGCCACGGACCGGGTCAGCCACCGTGACATCCCCACTGAGAACTGAAGGACCCGATACAGAGTACCCCATTGCACTACTGGGGGCGCTCCACACACACCCCAAAAGACCCCCTGCTTAGCCCCGCACACACCCGAACAGCCCTCAGACCCCGCTCACACACACATACACGCACACAGTCACCGCCCACACACTTCCCTCCTCCCAAACTGCAGCGTTTCTGGGACCCACATCCGTAGTAAAACTGCAGATCTTTTTTACATCTGCGGTTTTGCTGCGGATGTGCCCGAATCAATGAAAGTCTAAGGCCGGAGTCACACTACAGCGAGATACGCTCGAGTCTCGCAGGTTAAAAACAAGCTCTGGCACCGGCACTCCAGAGCAGAGCGTGCAGCTCCATGTATTGCTGTGCGGCTGCACGCTCCGCTCTGGAGTGCCGGCGCCAGAGCTTGGTTTTAACCTGCGAGACTCGGTCATATCTCGCTGTGTGTGATCCCGGCCTAAGGGTGCAGAAACGCTGCAGTTCGGCACAAAAGAAGTGACATGCTGCGGAAAAAAAAAGCTGCGTTTCGGTGCGGCTTTTTCCGCAGCATGTGCACAACAAGTCTGCGGCTCCCATAGACTTACATTGGTTGTTGTGCTCTACACTGCAGATCCGATGCAATTCTGTGCAGCAAAAAACCCTGCGTATCTGCAATCAAATCCGCAACGTGTGCACACAGCCTTAGCATTTAGTGAACCTAGCAAAGAAGCCAAGCAAAAAACAAGTGTGGGATTGCACTTTTTTTTGCATGTTCATTGCACTTTGAATTTTTTTCACATTTTCTGTTACACGACATGGTAAAACCAATGGTGTCGTTCAAAAGTAGAACTTGTCCCGCAAAAGATAAGCCCTCACATGGCCATATTGACGGAAAAATTATGGCTCTGGAAAGAAGGGGAGCGATAAATGAAAAATGCTCCAGGGGTGAAGGGGTTTAGAAACATGGATATGGACATATCTATGGAAATAGACATAGATATATAGATATATCTCTGTATCTATCAATCCATCCCATATCTATCTATCTATCGATCGATCGATCGATCGATCTATCTATCTATCTATCTACGGTATTTATTCTCTATCTATCTGTGTGTAATGGAGTATGGGTTGGACAAATGTAAAAGAGGAGGTTGGACAGAAATGACATCACAAATCTTTTTGAAGCTAGAGGAGGGAGAGGAGGGAGGGGTTTGGGTGTGATTTGAAGTGGGTGTGGTAGGTTCATGCTTAGTGGCCAGTGCAATGCATCATGGAACTTGTAGTATTAGGCTAGGGTCACATTGTGTTAGGGCAATCCGTTTAGCGCTAAGCGCTAGCGGATTACGCTAACGCAATGTCTTTTTCGGGATCGCGTTAAACGTCCCCGCTAGCGCAGATCCCAGATCTGCGAGAGCGGGGAACGGACCTCGGGCGCGCCGCGGACGCTGCAAGCAGCGTCCGAGGCGCGCTACAAAGGACCGGCACATCGCTAGCGCGTGCCGAAAATGACACGCGCTAGCAATGCGCTTTAACATTGCGGGCAATGGGAGCGCTAACAGACGCGTTGCACGGCGTTAATTTCCCCGTGCAACGCTGTCCGTTAGCGCTCAGCCATAAAGACAATGTGACCCTAGCCTTAGAGCACAATAACTCAGGAGAAAGGAAGTTGTCGATTAACCCCATGAGAGCTGGATCCAGCACTGAAGCTGTGCTGCTACAGCATGATAAAAGGTAATATTGCTAAAATATACACAGTGGATGTTTTCAGTGGCACATAATAGCAAGATTTATGAAAAAAAGATTATTGTAGTGGACAACTTCTTTAAGTGATTAAGACTGAGCTACAGTACCACCTACATCCTATACAGTGATTTGGAGTTAGGTTTGGGACAAAAAAAGCAGACATGTCTTTCTAATACTCGACAAACGCTTTTAGGGTATGTTTCCACGTTCAGGATTGCATCAGGATTTGGTCAGGATTTTACATCAGTATTTGTAAGCCAAAACAAGGAGTGGAACAATTACAGGAAAAGTATAACAGAAACATATGCACCACTTCTGTATTTATCACCCACTCCTGGTTTTGGCTTACAAATACTGATGAAAAATCCTGACCAAATCCTGATGCAATCCTGAACGTGGACACATACCCTAAGGTTTTACTGAACTCCCTGGGCAAATTTGTCAGGCTTATCATGTTACCATAAGGCTGCGTGTCCACGTTCAGGATGGCCGGCGGTATCGCCGTAGCGGCGAAGCCGCTCGGCGCTAAGCCCCGCCCCCTTTCTGGGACGCGATGATGCCGGATGTGTACAGTACACATCCGGGATCATCACACCCCTCGCCATAGGGCACTGTGATATTACCTGCGGCAATGGTAGCACGGACATGCTGCGATCTGAAAAGACGCGCAGCATGTCCGGAGTCGCAGGCCCGCCGCGTGCGGGTTTCCACGCATAGTGGACACGGGATTTCTAAAAATCCCCTCCACTATGCTGGAACATCTGGACGCTGCGTGTTGGACGCTGCAGCGTCAAACAAGCAGCATTTACTTACCGTGGACACACAGCCTAATATTAGTTTTGTCAGTTTTTCAACTGGTGGTGAATATAGTTAATTAACCCCTTCACCCCAAGGGTGGTTTGCACGTTAATGACCAGGCCAATTTTTACAATTCTGACCACTGTCCTTTTATGAGGTTATAACTCTGGAACGCTTCAACGGATCTTAGCGATTCTGACATTGTTTTATCATGACATATTGTACTTCATGTTAGTCGTAAAATTTATTCGATATAACTTGCGTTTATTTGTGAAAAAAATGGAAATTTGGCAAAAATTTCGAAAATTTCGCAATTTTCCAACTTTGAATTTTTATGCCCTTAAATCACAGAGATATGTCACGCAAAATACTTAATAAGTAACATTCCCCACATGTCTACTTTACATCAGCACAATTTTGGAACCAAAATTTTTTTTTGTTAGGGAGTTATAAGGGTTAAAAGTTGACCAGAAATTTCTCATTTTTACAACACCATTTTTTTTAGGGACCACATCTCATTTGAAGTCATTTTGAGGGGTCTATATGATAGAAGATAACCAAGTGTGACACCGTTCTAAGAACTGCACCCCTCAAGGTGCTCAAAACCACATTCAAGAAGTTTATTAACCCTTTACGTGCTTCACAGGAATTTTTGGAATGTTTAAATAAAAATGAACATTTAACTTTTTTTCACACAAAATTTATTTCAGCTCCAATTTGTTTTATTTTACCAAGGGTAACAGGAGAAAATGGACCCCAAAAGTTGTTGTAAAATTTGTCCTGAGTACGCTGATACCCAATATGTGGGGGTAAACCACTGTTTGGGCGCATGGCAGAGCTCGGAAGGAAAGGAGTGCCATTTTACTTTTCAATGCAAAATGGACTGGAATTGAGATGGGACACCATGTTGCGTTTGGAGAGCCCCTGATGTGCCTAAACATTGAAACCCCCCACAAGTGACACCATTTTGGAAAGTATACCCCCTAAGGCACTTATCTAGATGTGTGGTGAGCACTTTGACCCACCAAGTGCTTCACAGAAGTTTATATTGCAGAGCCGTAAAAATAAAAAATCATATTTTTTCACAAAAATGATCTTTTTGCCCCGAATTTTTTATTTTCACAAGGGTAACAGGATAAATTGGACCCTAAAAGTTGTTGTCCAATTTGTCCTGAGTATGCTGATACCCCATATGTGGGTGTAAACCATTGTTTGGGCGCATGGCAGAGCTCGGAAGGGAAGGAGCGCCATTTGACTTTTCAATGCAAAATTGACTGGAATTGAGATGGGATGCCATGTTGTGTTTGGAGAGCCCCTCATGTGCCTAAACATTGAAACCCCCCACAAGTGACACCATTTTGGAAAGTAGACCCCTTAAGGAACTTATCTAGATGTGTGGTGAGTACTTTGACCCAACAAGTGCTTCACAGAAGTTTATAATGCAGAGCTGTAAAAATAAAAAATCATATTTTTTCACAAAAGTGATATTTTTGCCCCCAATTTTTTATTTTCCCAAGGGTAAGAGAAGAAATTAGACCACAAAAGTTGTTGTGCAATTTGTCCTGAGTACGTCGATACCCCATATGTGGGGGTAAACCACTGTTTGGGCGCATAGCAGAGCTCAGAAGGGAAGGAGCGCCATTTTACTTTTCAATGCAAAATTGACTGGAATTAAGATGGGACGCCATGTCGCGTTTGGAGAGCCCCTGATGTGCCTATACATTGAAACCCCCCACAAATGACACCATTTTGGAAAGTAGACCCCCTAAGGAACTTATCTAGATGTGTTTTGAGAGCTTTGAACCCCCAAGTGTTTCACTACAGTTTATAATGCAGAGCCGTGAAAATCATTTTTTTTTTTTGTTTTCACAAAAAAATTTTTTAGCCCCCAGTTTTGTATTTTCACAAGGGTAACAGGATAAATTGGACCCTAAAAGTTGTTGTCCAATTTGTCCTGAGTACGCTGATACCCCATATGTGGGGGGGAACCACTGTTTGGGTGCCTGGCAGAGCTCAGAATGGAAGGAGCGCCATTTGGAATGCAGACTTAGATGGATTGGTCTGCAGGCGTCACGTTGCATTTGCAGAGCCCCTGATGTACCCAAACAGTACAAACCCCCCACAAGTGACCCCATATTGGAAACTAGACCTCCCTAGGAACTTATCTAGATGTGATTTGAGAGCTTTGAACCCCCAAGTGTTTCACTACAGTTTATAACGCAGAGCCGTGAAAATAAAAATTCTTTTTTTTTTTCACAAAAATGATTTTTAGCCCCCAGTTTTGTATTTTCCCAAGGGTAACAGGATAAATTGGACACCAAAAGTTGTTGTACAATTTGTCCTGAGTACGCTGATACCCCATATGTGAGGGGGAACCACTGTTTGGGCGCATGGCAGAGCTCGGAAGGGAAGGAGCGCTATTTGGAATGCAGACTTAGATGGATTGGTCTGCAGGCGTCACATTGCATTTGCAGAGCCCCTGATGTACCCAAACAGTAGAAACCCCCCACAAGTGACCCCATATTGGAAACTAGACCTCCCAAGGAACTTATCTAGATGTGTTGTGAGAACTTTGAACCCCCAAGTGTTTCACTACAGTTTACAATGCAGAGCCGTGAAAATAAAAAATCCTTTTTTTTCCCACAAAAATGATTTTTAGCCCCCCAAATTTTTATTTTGCCAAGGATAACAAGAGAACTTCGACCCCAAAAGTTGTTGTCCAATTAGTCCCGAGTACTCTGATACCCCATATGTTGGGGTTAACCCCTGTTTGGGCGCACGGGAGAGCTCGGAAGGGAAGGAGCACTGTTTTTTACTTTTTCAATGCAGAATTGGCTGGAATTGAGATCGGACGCCATGTCGCGTTTGGAGAGCCCCTGATGTGCCTAAACAGTGGAAACCCCCCAATTCTACCTGAAACCCTAATCCAAAAACACCCCTAACCCTAATCCCAACGGTAACCCTAACCACACCCCTAACCCTGACACACCCCTAACTCTAATGCAAACCCTAATCCCAACCGTAAATGTAATCCAAACCCTAACCCTAACTTTAGCCCCAACCCTAACCCTAACTTTAGCCCCAACCCTAACCCTAACTTTAGCCCCAACCCTAGCCCCAACCCTAGCCCTAACCCTAGCCCTAACCCTAGCCCTAACCCTAGCTCTAACCCTAACCCTAGCTCTAACCCTAACCCTAACCCTAGCCCTAACCCTAACCCGAGCTCTAACCCTAACCCTAGCCCTAACCCTAGCTCTAACCCTAACCCTAACCCTAGCCCTAACCCTAACCCTAGCCCTAACACTAGCCCTAACCCTAACCCTAGCCCTAATTAATTCATGTTCATGTTGGAAATAAATAAATTTTTTAATTTTTTTTATTTTTTGCTAACTAAGGGGGTGATGAAGGGGGGTTTGATTTACTTTTGTAGCGGGTTTTTTAGCGGATTTTTATGATTGGCAGCCGTCACACACTGAAAGACGCTTTTTATTGCAAAAAATATTTTTTGCGTTACCACATTTTGAGACCTATAATTTTTCCATATTTTGGTCCACAGAGTCATGTGAGGTCTTGTTTTTTGCGGGACGAGTTATCATTTTTGTTGGTAACATTTTCGGACATGTGACAGTTTTTGATCACTTTTTATTTCGTTTTTTGTCTGGCAGAATGACCAAAAACCAGCTATTCATGAATTTCTTTTGGGGGAGGCGTTTATACCGTTCCACGTTTGGTAAAATTGATAAAGCAGTTTTATTCTTCGGGTCAGTACAATTACAGCGATATCTCATTTATATATTTTTTTTTATGTTTTGGCGCTTTTATACGATAAAAGCTATTTTATAGAAAAAATAATTATTTTGCCATCGCTTTATTCTGAGGACTATAACTTTTTTATTTTTTTGCTTATGATGCTGTATTGTGGCTCGTTTTTTGCAGGACAAGATGACGTTTTCAGCGGTTCCATGGTTATTTATATCCGTTTTTTTGATCGCGTGTTATTCCACTTTTTGTTCGGCGGTATGATAATAAAGCGTTGTTTTTTGGCTCGTTTTTTTTTTTTTTCTTACGGTGTTCACTGAAGGGGTTAACTAGTGGGACAGTTTTATAGGTTGCGTCATTATGGACGCGGCGATACTAAATATGTGTACTGTTATTGTATTTTTTTGTTTTTTTTAGATAAAGAAATGTATTTATGGGAATAATATCTTTTTTTTTTCTTTATTTAGGATTTTTTTTTTTACACTTGTGGAAATTTTTTTAGTTTACTTTTTTACTTTGTCCCAGGGGGGGACATCACAGATTGCCCATCTGACAGTTTTCACAGCACTCTGTGAGATGGGCGATCTTACTTTCATTGGAGCAGGCTGCAGGACCCGGATGCAGCCCTGCGGCCATTTTGGATCTGGGGCCTGCAGGGAGAAGACGCTCGGTACAAGGTGAGTACATCACCTTGTACCGATCGTCTCAGGGAAGCCCGCAGGGAGCCCCCTCCCTGCGCGATGCTTCCCTGTACCGCCGGTACACCGCGATCATGTTTGATCGTGGTGTGCCGGGGGCGGTCTGTGACTGCTCCTGGCACATAGTGCCGGATGTCAGCTGCGATAGGCAGCTGACACCCAGCCGCAATCGGCCGCGCTCCCCCCGTGAGCGCGGCCGATCGCATATGACGTACTATCCCGTCGGTGGTCATACGGGCCCACCCCATCTCGACGGGATAGTACGTCAGATGTCAGAAAGGGGTTAATAATCTCAGTCCATAACTAATAGCAGCACAAAATTAGACAAATGGGAAAAAACAACATTAATATATACTGAGTGACAATTAAATTATATATATATTTCTTATATGTATGTAAGTACCTTTACATTCTTAACCCATTACTTGCCAAATTAGCAATTTTCATTTTTTTTTTAAATGACAGATTTTTAATAATTTGGGTCCTAATGAATCAGAAACATAATTTGCCAAATTTTTACAAGTACGGATTTTTCTGAAAATGTCCCAATTTTGGGACATTGGCAGAAAGTGATAGCAAAAACTCAGAAAAGATAGAACTTACTCAACTTTATTTTTTTGCATTTTTTGCTTACAAACTATTATGCAAACAATATGTTTATGCACTTTTTTTCAAAATATTATATTACAAAATTCTCCAAATAACTCAGTTAGGGGAAGGGAATACAGAATGAAGGGAAACATCACGCCGTTTGCAAATTCTGGTTGTTTTTTTCTTACATAAAGCACACCTTCTTTGTGTAGCAATTGGCTCTATCAAATATTACCAGGATCAAATCTGACGTCATCACTAACTCGGCCACCTAATAGTTTACTCCGTTGAGTTCCACATCGCTTTGGGGTTGATTGTGTTCTTTTGCTTAGATAGGCCAATGCAATCCTCCTCCTTACACTTAGCAGTGACACACTTTCTTCTGGATTTGCCTTTTGATATGCCCTCCAGGTGTTGACAACGGCAATGACTATCATTTGAGTGAAAAGGGGCCACCACCACTTTTTGGAACGGATTCTGACACGGTACAGGGAGATTTGTTTGTCCAATAAATCAACTCCCCCATGTGGGAATTACATTCCTGAACCATCAGCCACATTGAGATTTGGACATGTTTTTTCTGTTTTTGAGAGTACCTACGAGTTGTTGGCAAAGGCTCTATTGTGCTCAAGTTCGTGCCAAACGTGACAACCTTATTATCCTTCTATTTCACCACAAGAATGGTATTTGCTTTATCAAACCAGTAATCACAAAATCTTCTTTCCTTTTGTTTTTCTATCTCCTTGCTTGGCATAAAAGGACACTGTTTTGTGCGATTTTCTCTCATAGTGCCAGTAACTTGGATGTTTTTCTTTTTCAGCATCACCAGAGCATCAATACTTGTAAAGAAATTGTCAAAAAATAACTTGTAACTGAATGACTGGGAATTAGGAATTACATTTGTAAGTTGTGAAATTACTCTCAAGCCTAACGGTCCTTCCTCTTTGTCAGACTTACCACAGTATGGCACAAATTTGTAGAAGTAGCTGTTGGAACTGCACAGACACCAAATTTTGTAGCCGAATTTTATTGGCTTACCTCGCATGTACATTTTTGTAGGGTGTTTGCCATAGTAGCGGACCATCATTTCATCTAAGGAAAGTTCCTGGTGGAACACACCAAATTTCAGGAATTCTTTCCCCAGTACTTCAAAGAATAAACTAACTTTGTACATCTTGTCAGACTTGTCAATTTTAGAATTGTCATTAAGGTGTATATATTTTTTAATTTCCTTAAAACGGTTCTTTGACATTGCTTTGTACACCAATGGAACTCCCACATCTTGAGCTTGTTCCCAGTACATGTCTTCTTGGGGGAGAGAATGATATCCAGACAGTAATAATATGCCTAAGAAAACTTGTAATTCTTCCTCGCTGATGGAAAACCAAGGTTTATTTTTTTTGGTTTGCATATAGCATGCTTTGGGTCAAAATAATATACATAACATCATGGGAAAAAAACTCTTCAAATACTTCAACTTCATTTTTATTTTCTAAAAGGTCACAAATGTTGCTTATTTCGGACATATCCTGGTCCGCACTGCTTTCATATGTTGGTTGACATTTTTTCCATTTTGGAGTTGCTGCACATTGTAATATTTCTGTTGCCTTTTTTTTTCTTGCTCACAACTGGTTTTGAAGTTTGATTCCTTGGTCGTTTTCTGCTACTGGTACTTGAAGTTCCTGCTGAGGTGGATGGTAAATTCTCAGTTGATGCCACCTAAGGAGCCTCTTCAATTTCTGTTGAAGTGTGCAATACCTCCAAAGTTCCTACTACATCATTCAATTCATGAGCAAGAAGTTTATTTTCCTGAAAATCTTCCTCATCAGTTGCCTCATCAGGGTCAGGGAGCACAATCACTACTTCAACATCAGAAACTTCCTCTTCTTGGTCATCTAATTCCTCAAGATAACCTAGTATTTCATCAACAGTAAGTCCTTTTTATATCAATATGCCATGTTCTTACTGCTGATACAACAAAAACAAAAATTAGTATACTAACATTTAGAAAACTATAGATAAAAATATATATTATTATTTTAAATATATATATATATATATATAAAAATATATTTCACATTTCACTATCCATTCTTAAAACAAGCTAAATAAACAATTGTGATGAATAAAAACATAAAATACCAACCTTATATACTGTGATGAGATCGTAAACAATGTCTGACAAGCCAGCAAGTTACAGGGTCTGTTCTCCTGAGTGTCTCCAGTACAGCTGAGATATAAGGTTTCACAAAGCATATATAGTCAGAAAGGTACTGGGGAAGGGGGGTGGAGGGGTGAGGGATTTCCAGACTATCTGGTAAGAAGGAAGAAATGAAACTAAAAGACCTCTGCCTGCCATATCAGTTGTAAATGATTTAGGGTTATGTATAAAAACTAGTGAATCAAACAAAAATTTCCATGTAAAAAAAAACATTGAAAATAGATAGTGCATTCTGCCAATGTCCCAAAAATGGTACGGCAATTTCACTTGAATATAACTCTGGCCTTGGTAAATCTACATCAATGTCATTGCATTATATACCTTCCTTTAAGTATAAACAATAGTTCTAATAACTTTGTGATCACAGAACTGTAATTTTAAATAATAATTTCAGCTTATGATCCTAATTTTGAAAAAACCTCAAAAATAGGTGCTTTGAAAGCTCTCTGGGTGGAAGAATATTCAATTAAAAATGCCAATGACATGATTTCCTGTTTTGAAAACATTCATTTTACAAACACAACACAAAAAATTTGACTTAATTCTAAAATCTAGAAGCAAAAGATTAGGCGTCCCCAAAAAAGGACATTGGTAGATAATGGGTTAAAGACAGAGACTTGAAGTATGAGCCAGAAGCCATATGATGAATATTGTTGAGAGTGCCATCATGCAGCTTATAAAGTTGGCAATAGATGTCATTTGATAAGAGCAATCTGCATATAGATCCACGTATTCAACAATGATCAATTTCCGCAGGATTATATCCAATGGAGGTAAGTTACTGCAGACAAAACCTCTTCTGAGGTTACCAGTCACCATACTCTATTTATTAAAGAAGTACCAGTCTTACGTCCTTGGAAGGTCACCCATTATTTTCAGCAGGTATCAAATATTAAAACTAGGCACCGAGTCGGAGAAAAAACTGAACTATAGATTGCAGAAATCTGGTCATGTCCTTTCTAAAAATGCATGTGAAAATTATCCTAAAATGATCCTGAAATAGCCGATTTGTATTCAGTTCCTAGCTTTTCTTTCTATAATGCCTTTTTAAAATTATGTTGAATTGCAATTTCATGTTGAAAAGCAGCACATTGGCGAGCAAAACTTGGCACTTCGGCATTTCTAAAGCTGGACATGCACCTAAGCTATATATCAAGAGCTTATCTGACTTCCATAAATGTGTGTGCCTAGCTTGGGGAGAAGATGAAAAGCCTCTACCAGACATTCCGGACAGTGAAGTATCTCAGACAAAATGTAGTGCTTGGTATATTGTGATGCATCACACCTAATCCTCCTTTAGGCTGGTTTCACATTTGCGTTTGTTGCCGCAGCATTTGTACAGCATATAAACGCATGCGTCGTGTATTCCTATATTTAACATTAAAAACGCATGTGTTTTTTTTTGTTCCCGTCATGTTCCCGACATGCATCGTCTCGTCGTTTGCGGCTTGGCGCGGAAATGCAACATGTAGTAATTTCTAGAGGCATCTATTTGCCGCCAGGAAACACATGCGGTCGATTGCGCAAGGATTGCGACAAAAAAACGCATTGCTGTCTTTGTAAACGCATGCGTTTTTAAGCACATGTGTTTGGTTGCGTTTTTGAATGCATGCGTTTCAATTGAGAAAAACATGTCTAGACACTGATAAGCCACCCCCCACCATCAAGGTGATAAAAGGGAGGGTGTGGACAGTTGCAGGTCACTTCTCACCAGACTCTGAAGCAGACGGCACACAGACAGGCTACATCTTGGAGGAAAACAAGACCCTGAACAATGTGAGTATATCCTAGCCAATGCCTTTATTTTCTATTTTCTGTCTCTACATGTCCTAATTTCTGCCATTTCTTTCTTTCTACATGCATCAGAATGTCTTCTTCGGATTCTTCATCTGGTGAGGAGTTTCGGCCAGGACAGTCGGAAGTGGAGCATGTCAGTGAGGTGAGTACTTGCCTCGTCAGATTGATAAGTATTCACTGTCACATCGACACATGTGACAATTTGTTTTTTTATTTTTTTTAGAGCTCTTCTACTGCGGCAGAGACAGGGCAGGAGCAGCGGAGTCAAGGTCCGGTGGCAAGACGGCAGCGGGTACGTATACAAGGCTGACTGTCCTCAGTGTAATATTCTTGAATCTTCCTTTCTTTCCACTCGTATTTCTTTACTTTTTTCTTCTGGAATCCTTTTGTATGTTGACTTTCCTATTCATGCCATTTCTCAGCATCTTTTTTCTTTCTTTTCCTTATGTTAATTGAGCAAACTTTAATGACTTTCTTTAATTTTTAGGTTTCACAACGGGAGGATGACCTAATCGAGAATGACCTCCTTATCACCCTGGTCCAGGAGCGAGTCCCGTTGTGGGACACCCGGGATCCACTGTACTCGAACAACATCACGATCCGGCGGTTATGGAATGAGGTGGCCCAAGCGATGTGGGATGGCTGAGACAACGCCCAGACATGGGTCCGAGCTGCATTTGGTAAATATTGCACTGCAGTGTGAAGCAGCAGAGACCTTGGCCATGCTCGCTCGACTGTGTGTGATGAAAGAAACTCTCAGGAGTTTCTCTCATCACACACAGTTGTGTGAGCACGGCCAAAAGTCCTTTTTCTGACCACAATTTGTTTTTTAACAGTATCCAAAGTCAAAACACGTTGGCGTTCGATGAAGGACCGCTTCAACAAGGACCTGCGTCAAGAGAGCCGTGTTCCCAGTGGTTCAGGAGCAAGGATCAGATGCTACAAATACCATCGAGTACTGTCATTTTTAAGACCGGTCCTTGCCCAGAGAACGTAAGTATTTATCACATGCATTAGGTTGTATTGTATTGCCATAATCTGTATTTTTACATTCCACAGGATTTTGCGCCTGGTAAATTTTTGATAGTAATTTTCTTTTTCCTTTTTTCACAGCACATACAGCACTACTGTTGGCCCAGGTTCTGGAGTGGTCCTTCATCCAACAGCCACGGACCCATCCCAGCCATCAAGCAGTGCAGCAGCAAGTGGGCCTTTGTTATGATCTGGTGGCCTAGGAGCAGCATGGATGAGCTCTGGAGTGGGTGGCCTCTATACTGACCGCAGACCCTGAACTTAACACCGCAACTAGAAGTAGCCATGGGATGTTCCTGCCACTCCCTAGACACCTCGTTACGGCTGGAGGACTAATTACCCCTAAAGAAAGAAACAGGAATACTATCTTGCCTCAGAGAAAATTCCCAAAGGAAAGACAGCCCCCCACAAATATTGACTGTGAGAGGAGAGGGAAATTACAAACGCAGACTGAAAAACAGAATTTAGCAAAGGAGGCCACGCTACCTAGAAAGAAAAGACAGGACAGAGTACTGTGCGGTCAGTAATAAAATACTACAAAAATCCACCACAGGGGATACAAAAATCTCCACACCTAACTAAAGGCATGGAGGGTAACTCTGTGACTCCAGAGCTTCCAACTTCGCTGAATAAACCCTTACACAGACAAAGATGGACAAGAAAAAACATAGCAATTCACTGAACTATAAAGTCCACCGCATGTGGACTGCAAAAACAGAGCCAGGACTTATCTTTGATGATTTGGACAATCCAGCAGGAGAAACCAAGCAGAGATGAGAATCCCCAGAAAACAATGGACAACTGGCACTCACTAAAGGAAGGAGCCAGACTAAATAGCCCTGTCCAAAGTGGAAGCAGCTGATGACTGGATGAATGGAAGGCACGAACCAAATCGTCAGCATGAACATTGGAGGCAACAACCCAAGAATTATCCTCCTGGCCATAACCCTTCCACTTGACAAGATACTGAAGCCTCCGCAAAGGCTGTAAGGAAAAACCACAACGTCTGGCAAATTCTAAGTCCATTAAATTTAAAGCGGCGCCTGAATCCACAAATGCCATGACAGAGAATGACGATAATGAGCAGATCAGGGTCACAGATAACAGAAATTTAGGTTGTACAGTACTGATGGTAACGGAATTAGCGATTCTCTTGGCACGCTTAGGGCAATCAGAAATAACATGAGCAGAATCGCCGCAGTAAAAGCACAACCTATTCTGATGTCTGAACCCTTGGCGTTCCGCTCTAGACACAATCCTATCACACTGCATAGGCTCAGGACTCCGCTCGGAAGACAACGCCATAGTGTGCACATCAATTTGAATGGCCAGAGACATAGAATCACTCAGAACTGCAGTCGTGGGGAACCCCACCATAACATCTTTAACAGATTCAGAAAGACCCTTTCTGAAAATTGCCGCCAAAGCATCCTCATTCCACTTAGTAAGCACAGACCATTTTCTGAATTTCTGGCAATATGATTCTGCCGCTTCTTGACCCTGACACAGGGCCAAAAGTGTTTTCTCAGCATGCTCTACAGAGTTAGGTTCATCATACAATAACCCAAGCGCCTGAAAAAAGGTGTCTACATTAAACAACGCCGGATTCCCAGGTTCCAGGGCAAATGCCCAGTCCTGGGGGTCACCACGCAGCAGAGATATAACAATTTTAACCTGCTGGATGGGATCACCAGAGGAACGGGGTTTCAGAGCAAAAAACAGTTTACAGTTATTTTTAAAGCTCAGAAATTTGGACCTGTCCCCAAAAAACAGATCGGGGATAGGAATTCTAGGCTCTAAAACAGGAGTCTGCACGATATAATCAGAAATACCCTGTACTCTAGCAGCAAGTTGATCCACCCGAGAAGCAAGTCCCTGAACATCCATGTCAACGCCTAACTCCTGAGCCACCAAGAAGTGAAGAGGGAAAAAAAAACACAACAGAGTACAGAAAAAAAAATGGCTCAGCACTTTCTTTCCCTTCTTTTGAGATGCGATTAACTCATTGTTGGCCAGTTGTACTGTTATGATCTGGTGGCCTAGGAGCAGCATGGACGAGCTCTGGAGTAGGTGGCCTCTATACTGACCGCAGACCCTGAACTTAACACCGCAACTAGAAGTAGCCGTGGGATGTTCCTGTCACTCCCTAGACACCTCGTCACGGCCGAAGGACTAATTACCCCTAAAGAAAGAAACAGGAATACTATCTTGCCTCAGAGAAAATTCCCAAAGGAAAGACAGCCCCCCACAAATATTGACTGTGAGAGGAGAGGGAAATTACAAACGCAGACTGAAAAACAGAATTTAGCAAAGGAGGCCACGCTACCTAGAAAGAAAAGACAGGACAGAGTACTGTGCGGTCAGTAATAAAATACTACAAAAATCCACCACAGGGGATACAAAAATCTCCACACCTAACTAAAGGCATGGAGGGTAACTCTGTGACTCCAGAGCTTCCAACTTGGATGAATAAATCCTTACACAGACAAAGCTGGACAAGAAAAAACATAGCAATTCATTGAACTATAAAGTCCACCGCATGTGGACTGCAAAAACAGAGCCAGGACTTATGTTTGATGATTTGGACAATCCAGCAGGAGAAACCAAGCAGAGATGAGAATCCCCAGAAAACAATGGACAACTGGCACTCACTAAAGGAAGGAGCCAGACTAAATAGCCCTGTCCAAAGTGGAAGCAGCTGATGACTGCTGTGAAGGACAAACAGCAGCACTACCACTTATAACCACCGGAGGGAGCCCAAGAGCAGAACCCACAACAGAATTCACAACAGGCCTTCCACACTAACTGGAGACCAGGGAGCTGGTCCATCAGGTCTTCCCCTTTTGCAGTCCTCTTCCACTGCCCCCTTTTTTTTGGGCTCCTCTCGGCAGCGGCAGAGGGCTTCGGACAGGTCACTCATGCCCGAGTTTTTGCACAGCCGGACACCACTACAGCACCACCACCATGCCGAGTGCAGTAGGACATCCCACCGCCACCACCATGACATCCGCTGCTCCTGCTTGGACCTCCTCCACTGACACCATGATGCAGCAGGACCCTGGCATGGCCTTCCGTACCGCCACCTCCACAATGCAGCAGGACCCTGGCATGGCCTTCCGTACCACCACCTCCACGATGCAGCAGGACCCTGGCATGGCCTTCCACTCTACAAGCGCTATGGACTCTGGCATGGCTGCACGCTCTACGAGCACTATGGACTCTGGCATGGCTGAACGCTCTACGAGCACTATGGACCCTGGCATGGCCTTCCGCTCTACAAGCGCTATGGACTCTGGCATGGCTGCACGCTCTACGAGCGCTATGGACTCTGGCATGGCTGCATGCTCTACGAGCACTATGGACTCTGGCATGGCTGCACGCTCTATGAGCACTATGGACTCTGGCATGGCTGCATGCTCTACGGGCACTATGGACTCTGTCACAGTGCAGCCGGACCCTGACAGGTCACCCGCCACCACGCCACGCCATATGAGCCCACCAATACCTCCCCCAAACAGGCAAACCAAAAAAAAACAAAAGAAAAAAAAACCCAGAGGACTCTTAGCATTCCTCCCCCTTCACCTCCCAATGTGTCTGTAATATCAGGTTTGTCTCAACCTTCCAGTGCGTCTCAATCTCTCATGTGTCAAGCCCCATCCCCGAACTTCCAGACCCTTCTAGTTTCATTGCCCCTTCTCCTGCCACCTCTGCGTCGTCCATGGTTAGCCAGGCCTCAGTTCTTCACACTCCCGTTTACATCACTCTACACCAAGCCGGCGCAGTAAAATATAATTTTTAGAGTTGTTAACAAAGTAAAAAAAGTTTGATTTGCCACAATTATGTTTGGTTTATTGTGTCTTCTGCCACCGGCAACACACACCGTGCGCCAAGAAACTTCGCCACACACTTACTTTTTGGGCCACATCATATCTCCACTAGTTAAAAATAAAAAGACTGCAGCTTTGTGTGTCTTTAGTATACAGATATGAGGTGGCCCAAAAAATATTACATGTATCTCCATAATCTCTTTTTGTGTGTGCCTAGTGTGGCAGTCTGAAGAGAAAATGGTGGAAATACAGTGCAGACCTCTACTGAACAGGTCAGGTGTCAAAAAACTCATTAGTTTTGACACCTGACCTGTTGAGTAGAGAACTGCCTTGTATAACCACCATTTTCTCTTCTTTATGCATAATCTATTACACACAAATTGAGGGCACAATGGTGGTCAAACACTACATATCTATGCTCACCTGCACAGGTGTCAGAAATAGTGAATTCATGAGCCTGTATATGTTTATCATGACTTCATTATTTCTGACACCTGACTTGATGAGTATAGATAGTGTGACAGTGATTGTCTCTTCAGTTTGTGTCCAATGGAAACAGGAGAAGAGAATCGTGACGCAATGACGTCAACAAGCTTACCAATAAAGCAACATGGCTACCATTACTAGCAGTATGTGGCCAGTGTTTTATATCATTCAGTATTTGTAAGCCAAAACAAGGAGTGGAACAATTAGAGGTAAATTATGATATTAACATAATAACTAGCACCTATGCTTTTATCACCCACTCCTGGTTTTGGATTACAAAAACTGATATTAAATACAGATCAAATACTGCCAGTTTTAGGACAGCCTTGGTTTGCAGAGGAAAAAGATAGGAGACATGGTCAACACAACCAAAAGTAAAGTTTATTAATGAGAAATATTATCATTGTAGAAAATTACTGGTACAGATGTAATTAGAAAAAAACGAAATTTCCAGCTTACTCTTGATAAAATATAAATCTTTAATCCAAATGGTTAAAATAGCAGTACAAGCTCCATGGACCCACCATGAACCCCTGAGGGTGAGCGACGCGTTTCGACTGACAAGCAGTCTTTATCCAAGCTAATTTACCCCACACAGACACCGTTATTTAAGGACCCGACAGCCAATAAGATTTCTATATACAAATCACATGGTATAATCAATGAACAGGTCCTGAAAATATGTGAATGAAACATATAAAAATACAAAAAAATATATACAAGAATGAAACAAATGAGAAACAAATATATACAAATATAACAAATATAAATTAAGCTGCAAGATAATGACGGAAATCAGTAGTGAAACATAATTTCATTTCTGCGGTTGAGTCCATCAGGAAATCTTGTGCCCAGCATGAAAATCCAATATGCTTCACGGGTGAGTAAAGTTCTATGTAAATCACCCCCGCGGTGAGGTTTATTAACCCTCTCGATGCCAGAAACTCTAAAAGATGAAATGTCACGTGAATGATAATCTATAAAATGTTTGGCTGCAGAAGAAATGTTGCGATTAAAATTCCTCTCATTAGAAATATCATGCAGATGCTCAGAAACACGAGTTTTTAACTTGCGAATAGTGCAACCGACATAAGATTTATTGCAGGCAACACAATCAATTTTATATATTACAAAACGGGTATTGCAATTAATAAATTTATTTATATAAAAAATATTAGAACCCGTATAATCAGTAAAAGATTTGGTGGTAATCATTTGTCTGCAGGTGGAACAATTACGGACATTACATTTATAGCTACCTTTACAACTCAGCCATGTAGGTTGCGGTTTCTCAGAAATAAATAGACTGGGTGATAAAATATTCCCAAGAGTGGGTGCTCTCCTAGCTACAACATTGTATCCATCTTGTAAGATTTTAAATAGAATTGGATCTTCATATAAAATTGGAATAAATTTATTAATGAGAGTTTTAATTTTGTGAAATTGAGGACTATATTGTAAACAAACAAATGGTTTGTCAATCTTTTGATTAATGGCTAAATTAGTACTAGATACAACATTTCTATTATCATTAATGTTACTGTTCGAAATGTTACCTGAATTATGCGTTACATCGGAATTCAAACGAATACCAGGAGATGCAATGTTGAGGGCTCTGTTAAGCATCCAGTTGGGATAACCCCGTTTGTTGAATTTGACACAGGATTTGGCAAGATCTTGTTTCAAAAAATTATTATTGTTGCAATTTCTCTTCAGTCTAATGAACTCGCCAACCGGAACCGAACGAACAGTATGTCTGGGGTGGCTGCTCTTTGCATGCAAGATATAATTCCCTGCCAATGGTTTAAAATAAGTTTGAGTAGATATTAATTCATCTGCCACACCCGTCAGTTCCAAATCAAGAAATGAAATTTTAAATTTATTATGAACAAAAGTGAACCTGATATTGAAATCATTATTATTAATATAAAAAATGAAATCCGGTATGGCAGATACATCGCCCCTCCAAATAATGAGTGTGTCGTCGATGTATCTGCCATACCAGAATATGTGGGAAGAAAAATGATTAGAATGGGAAAATAAAAAATGATGTTCCCAATACGCCATAACCAAATTTGTCAGGGAAGGTGAAAACTTCGCCCCCATTGCAACACCGGTACACTGCAAATAATAAGAAGAATTGAAAGAAAAAAAATTGTGAGTCAACAGAAAAAAAGTTACTTGCAACATATATTGAATCAAATCCTGTGAATAATGGCTGTATAAATGTAAATGAAATTCCAACGCCTGAAGTGCTAAATTATGAGGAATGCACGTATACAAAGAAATTACATCGCAACTGAGCCATGAAAAGTCAGCTAGCCATGTTTTATGTGACATTACATCAATTATGTCTTTGGTGTCTCTAATATGCCCTGGCAATTTCAAAACTAACGGCTGCAATAAAGAGTCTAACCACTGACCCATGCGTTCATTTATAGATCCAATGCTGGAAATTATCGGACGCATCGGAGGACAGTCGTGGTTTTTATGGATCTTAGGCAGACCGTGCATTATTGGAGTCACGGGATGTGAAATTATTAAGAAATCCGCTTGTTTTTTGGATATAACACCTAAGGATAAACCATCTTGTATCATATCATCCATTTTCTTTTTAAAATTAATGGTGGGATCCAAACTTAGTTTACTGTAAGTGGTGATTCTGTGGATGTTACAGACATTTTTGCTCAGTTACAAAAATCTATGATTCAAGAAACTAAAGTTTGGTGGGATTTAACAACGTTGCAAAATTATGTCTCAAAGGACATGATTCCCAGAGGCTTACGAATAAAGAAAAAATCTACCACCAACTTTAGTGAAACATTCTCAAATGAGTGGAATTCAATTTTAAGCACATGTTCACTTAATTTAATGCGTTTGATTATTAAGCATGAAGAACTCAAACTATCTATCATACAGAAAGACATTGACAGTGCTAAAAGTGAATTGAACTCTCACAATGTTGTTTTGGATGAAAATATATGTTTCACAAAAATTCAGGATGAATTAACTAAACTAGAGGATGGTATTATGCTTAGAAAAAAGCGAAAATTCCAACGTGATTTGGAGGATTATACATCCAATAAAGTCTATGAATGGGATTCTTTTTCTAGAACTCCTAAATCTATTTTAAGACAGAACAATTATAAAAGGAGACACTCTAGGAGATATGTCAGTTTTAGTTCTCATGAAGGAGATTCTGGAGATTATGGTTCCAGTGTGTCAGATGCGTCTTTAAATGAATCTTCTGCATGCAGCACTACCAAGAGCATGAACAAATCAAAAAACGCAAAAGGCGTGGCGGCCGGAAACATAGAAGGCAGTTCTGGCATGCAAACACGCCAGAAGAAATTCACACCGAAATAAGTCCTAACAATGTATTAAATCTTTCTTCTCGTAATTTTTCGGACGAACAGTTAAAATTGTTGTCGTATGGACTTAATTTTGTTCCAGATCACAATTTTAATTTATTTACCACTTTATTGGATATTAATAAATTTGTCCGCAATTTAACGGTAAAAAAACATTTTTGGGCTGACGATCCTGATATTTGTGATGACCAGACTGTCATTACAAAAAATGAATTTCATTCGCTTGATTTTCAGGAACAACTAACCTTATTGACATTACAAGAATTCCAGGATCATGACACCATTTCCCATCCTCCTATCAAACAGTCTAATCAGCTGAAACTAAAAAATCCTTTTTTTTACCCAATTCAATCCAGAGCAGATTGCATGAATCGCTTTCAAGAAGTTCTCGAACGGGAACTTAAACAACTTAAATATGGAGAATCGGTACCATGCACATCAAATTTGACAAAAAAACAAAGAAATATCATTAAGGAAATCCAGGACATGAAGGACATCACCATAAAAATGAGTGATAAGGGAGGAGTGGTTGTTATTATGGACTCTCTGCAATATGAGAAAGCCATTATGGATTTACTATCGGACACCACCACTTACAGTAAACTAAGTTTGGATCCCACCATTAATTTTAAAAAGAAAATGGATGATATGATACAAGATGGTTTATCCTTAGGTGTTATATCCAAAAAACAAGCGGATTTCTTTCACGGTCTGCCTAAGATCCATAAAAACCACGACTGTCCTCCGATGCGTCCGATAATTTCCAGCATTGGATCTATAAATGAACGCATGGGTCAGTGGTTAGACTCTTTATTGCAGCCGTTAGTTTTGAAATTGCCAGGGCATATTAGAGACACCAAAGACATAATTGATGTAATGTCACATAAAACATGGCTAGCTGACTTTTCATGGCTCAGTTGCGATGTAATTTCTTTGTATACGTGCATTCCTCATAATTTAGCACTTCAGGCGTTGGAATTTCATTTACGTTTATACAGCCATTATTCACAGGATTTGATTCAATATATGTTGCAAGTAACTTTTTTTCTGTTGACTCACAATTTTTTTTCTTTCAATTCTTCTTATTATTTGCAGTGTACCGGTGTTGCAATGGGGGCGAAGTTTTCACCTTCCCTGGCAAATTTGGTTATGGCGTATTGGGAACATCATTTTTTATTTTCCCATTCTAATCATTTTTCTTCCAACATATTCTGGTATGGCAGATACATCGACGACACACTCATTATTTGGAGGGGCGATGTATCTGCCATACCGGATTTCATTTTTTATATTAATAATAATGATTTCAATATCAGTTTCACTTTTGTTCATAATAAATTTAAAATTTCATTTCTTGATTTGGAACTGACGGGTGTGGCAGATGAATTAATATCTACTCAAACTTATTTTAAACCATTGGCAGGGAATTCTATCTTGCATGCAAAGAGCAGCCACCCCAGACATACTGTTCGTTCGGTTCCGGTTGGCGAGTTCATTAGACTGAAGAGAAATTGCAACAATAATAATTTTTTGAAACAAGATCTTGCCAAATCCTGTGTCAAATTCAACAAACGGGGTTATCCCAACTGGATGCTTAACAGAGCCCTCAACATTGCATCTCCTGGTATTCGTTTGAATTCCGATGTAACGCATAATTCAGGTAACATTTCGAACAGTAACATTAATGATAATAGAAATGTTGTATCTAGTACTAATTTAGCCATTAATCAAAAGATTGACAAACCATTTGTTTGTTTACAATATAGTCCTCAATTTCACAAAATTAAAACTCTCATTAATAAATTTATTCCAATTTTATATGAAGATCCAATTCTATTTAAAATCTTACAAGATGGATGCAATGTTGTAGCTAGGAGAGCACCCACTCTTGGGAATATTTTATCACCCAGTCTATTTATTTCTGAGAAACCGCAACCTACATGGCTGAGTTGTAAAGGTAGCTATAAATGTAATGTCCGTAATTGTTCCACCTGCAGACAAATGATTACCACCAAATCTTTTACTGATTATACGGGTTCTAATATTTTTTATATAAATAAATTTATTAATTGCAATACCCGTTTTGTAATATATAAAATTGATTGTGTTGCCTGCAATAAATCTTATGTCGGTTGCACTATTCGCAAGTTAAAAACTCGTGTTTCTGAGCATCTGCATGATATTTCTAATGAAAGGAATTTTAATCGCAACATTTCTTCTGCAGCCAAACATTTTATAGATTATCATTCACGTGACATTTCATCTTTTAGAGTTTCTGGCATCGAGAGGGTTAATAAACCTCACCGCGGGGGTGATTTACATAGAACTTTACTCACCCGTGAAGCATATTGGATTTTCATGCTGGGCACAAGATTTCCTGATGGACTCAACCGCAGAAATGAAATTATGTTTCACTACTGATTTCCGTCATTATCTTGCAGCTTAATTTATATTTGTTATATTTGTATATATTTGTTTCTCATTTGTTTCATTCTTGTATATATTTTTTTGTATTTTTATATGTTTCATTCACATATTTTCAGGACCTGTTCATTGATTATACCATGTGATTTGTATATAGAAATCTTATTGGCTGTCGGGTCCTTAAATAACGGTGTCTGTGTGGGGTAAATTAGCTTGGATAAAGACTGCTTGTCAGTCGAAACGCGTCGCTCACCCTCAGGGGTTCATGGTGGGTCCATGGAGCTTGTACTGCTATTTTAACCATTTGGATTAAAGATTTATATTTTATCAAGAGTAAGCTGGAAATTTCGTTTTTTTCTATTCACCACGTTTTATTGGGACTGCTTCCGTGCTTCTCTTCAGGATCAGTGAGCTGGCTCCCCAGTTTTCTTTCCTTCTCACAGATGTAATTACAACAGGACATTTACACAACATTGTCCTGCCATGACACACGTCCAATATCTGAATCAAAAAAGGCAGCAAATTGGTCCCGCATGTGACCAACGGCTGCAGTTGACCGCAGCGGGTGATGCTGGAAATCGGGCAGTGGGTGTGCAACTGGTTCATCCAGTTCAATGTTGGGTTGCTCCTTAACCATTATATAATTGTGCAGAACCACACAGGCTTTGACCACCTCGTCGACTGTTTCCACTTTTAGATTTATGGCTGATGCAAGAATGAGCCATTTAGCGACCAGAATGCCAAAGGTACACTCTACTGTTCTTCGGGCCCTGGTCAGTCTGTAGTTAAAGATCCTTCCAGTGTGGTTCAAGTCCCAACTGGAATAGGGCTTCAGTAGGTTTTCACACATCTGAAAGGCCTCATCCCCAACCATAACAAATGGCATCGGTGGACCTTGAGTGTTGGGGAGAGGTTGTGGCGGTGGAAAATTGAAATTTTTGCCATACACACGGCGGCCCATATCTGAGTTCTTGAAAGTCTGGGAATCGTTGCCACGGCCAAAAGCTCCAATGTCCATGGCGATGAAGCGACAGTTCGCATCGGCTATTGCCATGAGTACAATAGAAAAATATTTTTTTGTAATTGAAGTACTCTGATCCTGTTCTGGCTGGTTTGATAATGCGAATGTGCTTTCCATCCACCGCTCCTAAACAGTTGGGGAAATCACACACACTCCAGAATTTTTCCGCAATTTCAAGCCACATGTCCAAGGTGGGTAGGGGTATAAACTCATCCCGGAGTACATTCCACAAAGCCTGGCAGGGGTCCGCAACTATTCCAGACAGGGTGGAAATTCCAAGCCGGTATTGGAAGTGGAGGGATGATAAACTCTCTCCGGTGGCCAGAAATCTGGAAGAAAAACAAACACAAAAAACATTACAATCTAATATTTGTATGGTGTGGTTACGCTTAAGAAAGAAAGGAAAATACCCCAAAAATACATGTCAGAAAACACTAAATTTGGACTGTCATTGGTTTAGATTTTGAACGTACCTTAATGTAACCAGCAGACGTTCCTCGGGTGGAATCGCTCTACGGAGCTGGGTGTCCGTCTCCATATGGCTCCTTGGGCACGAGCAAGCAAATCCCGGAACGAGTCTTGCGACATTCGTGTGTATTCCTGGAATTGGAATTAAGCTCGGCATACAGCGTGTGATAGGCTCCACGGCTCTCACGTAGTTCAATAATGGGGTGCCTCCAAAAACGCCTATGTTGTCTCCTTCTCCATCTTTCGCGATTTCTGTCTTGCTCCCAAGCAAAAGTACAGGCAAGAAACAGCTTGAAGCTGAAATCCAGGTTGAAATAAAAGCTCTCCATGCGAAGATCCATCATGACACAGGATACAGTAGCAAACTGTTAAAATTTCAGTAGCCCTAGGGTCTATATATAGAGATCCCATAACACACGCCCTCTGTAGTCCCATTGGCGGTGTCTGGTTATCTTGATTTTTCTCTTGTGAAATTTCTCATCATGCACACCAAAAACGCAAACGCAGGAAAAAAAGCATGTAAACGCGTACAAAAGCGGCGTTTTTTTAACCGCATGCGACAACGCATGCGTCTAAAAAATGCCGCGTTTGTACGCGTTTATATGCGTTTTTTCCACCACTTTCGGATGCGTTTTAAACGCTGCGGATTTAAACGCAAATGTGAAACTAGCCTTACCTGCACATGGAAGCAACCAAACAGTTTAGCTTGTTAACCCTTGTCAGGCTGCATAATTTTACAACCTTAACAGGCTGCATAGGTACAATTGTACCTTCACATATACCTCCACTGTGGGAAGACTTTACTTGGTTTCAGAAACTAAAGTTCATTCAGCTACAAATGTTATGCTGATATCTATTGTTCAGTGTTGTTACTGGTCACTTATGTTGCTGTCAATTAAGTTAATTCAAACTGGGAGTGGCTTCTACTTGTCTTCCTGCCTCCCTCCTCTCATTAGCCATTTTGCTGTTCATCTCATTGCTGTGAGCACACATTTCTAGGCTTGTGAAGTCTTCAATTTCTTGGAAACGAAGGTAGGAAAGTCTCACAGCATCTAACAGCCAGTTATACCTTTATTCTCATTATGTGGGGACAGAACAGTCAAATTGTCTTTCAGCCTGGACTTGGCTTACATATATTTTGTATGAAACTTATCACTATAGGTATAATTTTTATACGAAAAATGGATAATAATTAGTATCTACATATTGTTTTACGATGTTTTATTTATATTCAGCACAAAATACGAAGCCAAAATTCATCTAGCAAGTCATCATGAGTGATAGTAATGCTGGATCTAGTTTCCGCCATAATCCAAGAAAACGTGTTTGCAGGTTAGTATAATTTTGTGAAAAGCCAATAATGTAGTATTTCGGAAAATTATTTATTTTACATTTTTTCATATTTACAGATTTACGTCTGACGAAATAATGCGAATGCTAGAAGAATCTGATTCTGAGCATGAGGATGAACCATATGTTGCATCTGATGATGAAAACTATGTACCACAAGTGTATGTTACTGAAGAAGATTCAGACATTGAACAAGAAATGGTCATAGAGCATGAAAATGAATACGAATCAGACGAAAGTGTTGAGGATGATTCTGTGCCTCAAAGTGCAGGCGACATTTGGACTGCTAAGGATGAAACTCAATGGTGCAGTAATCCACTGCCAAATGCACAAACAAAATCTCGTAATGTCCTACGACAAAGAGGTGGCCCTGCAGCAATCAGCAACCTATATACAGCAAAAGAGCTATTCAAGTCCATCATGACTCCCGAGATGTGTGACATCATATTACGGGAAACGAATCGAAAGGCCAAGAGAGTTTGTGATGCTTACAACAACGAACTGGTACAACGTTTTCCTGATTCTTCCAAACGGCCACCACAAAAAACATTCAAGCAATTTACTGAAACTGAACTTCATGCATTTTTGGGCATACTGATTGCTGCTGGTGTGCACAGAGCCAACAAAGAGAATCTGGAGGAAATGTGGAATGTTGCTGCTCTGCCTCTTATACGTGCAGCCATGTCTCGTGACCGCTTCAAGATGATACTCAGATTTATCAGGTTTGACAACGAAAATACACGTGCAGAACGTGTGCAAACAGATAAAGCTGCACCAATACGGGACATCTGGACAATGCTGAACAGTAATCTGGAGAGAGCCTACAAGCCATATCATTGTATCACCGTCGACGAGCAATTATTTCCATTTAGAGGTCATACTAAATTTACCCAGTATATACCTTCAAAACCAGCTAAATATGGCATAAAGATTTTCTGGGCTTGTGACTCATCAAATGCCTACCCTTTACAAGGTCAGCTCTACACTGGGAAACCAACTGATGGTCCTCGACAAGTAAACATTGGAGAACGAACAGTATTGGACCTAGTGAGCTCGTATAAAGGCTCTGGAAGAAATGTCACCACCGATAACTTCTTTACAACCACGGAACTAGCTAAGGTATTGAACTCCTGGAACATGACACTAGTTGGTACAGTGAGAAAAAACAAAAGGTTCCTACCTAACAACATGCAGCCTGCCAAAGAAAGGCCTGTAAACTCGACAAATTTTGCCTACAATCATGATGCAACAGTATGTTCATATGTACCAAAGAAGAACAAATCAGTCGTGCTTCTATCATCTATGCACATGACGGGAGAAGTTGAAGAGACACTAGCAGCCAAGCCAGAGATAATAAAATACTACAACATAACAAAAGGTGGCGTTGATGTTATGGATAAAATGTTGGGAGAGTACACTGTGAAACGACGAACATCACGTTGGACTTTGGCATTTTTCTACAATATGATTGATGTCAGTGGGTTAGCATCCTACATCATCTACAGAGAACACAATCCAAGCTTCAGGGCAAAGGATCAACGAAGAAAGTTCCTGAAAGATCTCGCAAATCAGCTGTGTATGATTGCAATTGAAGATCGTAGTACAAACAAAATGATAATGAGAAACCATTTTCTTCGAGGTGCAGTAGAAATGGTGCTTGGACGATGCATTGTGGTAGCATCGCAGCCAGCAGCTGGCCCCAACATACCTCATGGTAGTCGTGGACCCTCCCCTGTTGTTGGTAGTTGCTATGTCTGCAGAGACCTGAGGCGAAAACAATGCAAGACTAGAAAGTCTTGTGTGGTTTGTGTGAAACCCATTTGCGATGAACACTCTGTAGCAAAGCCAACATGCATTACTTGCAAAGAAAATCAATAAAAAAAAGTTTCTTACATTTTCTTTTATAATGTAAATGAACAGTTTTTTACTTGTTTATAATAGTTAAATAGCATTATCATTAAAAAAAAATTTATGCTTTTTCCCTTGCATTATCTTCATTCAAAATATATGAGGTACATTTGTACCTATGCAGCTTGTTATGGATGCAAAAAGATCTCGACCCCTTATCTCGGAAGCGGGTGGAGATATTTTATTGAAATTTGGCCAATATATTCTGGACCAAAAATGTAGAGATGTCACGAAATTTCAGCCCTCTACGTCTTTTCAAAAAAAAGTTATTGCAATTTTAAAACGGAATAGTTACAATTGTACCTATTCAGCCGGATAAGGGTTAATGGGATCTGCCAACATTAATCTAAAGAGAATAGGCAGCTTGAGTTCTACAAGTTCAAATACAGTTATGGTTAGGCGACAGTCACACTAAACGTAAGAAAAATCGGGGCGAGTCTCCCACGAGTGTAATAATAGTAATCTTTATATAGCGTTAACATATTCCACAGCGCTTTACAGTTGGCACACATTATCATCACTGTCCCCGATGGGGCTCACAATCTAGAATCCTAATCAGTATATTTTTTTTTTTTAATGTGGGAGGAAACCCATCCAAACTCCTTGCAGATGTTGTCCTTGGTGGGATTTGAACCCAGGACCCGAGCGCTACAAAGCTATCCACTGAGCCACCGTGCTGAGAGTTGAATCCAATTTTTCACACCTAGCATCCGATTTACATCCAAATGCAGTGCGATTTGCTATCCGATTACAATGCAACTTTAACATTAGCTTTTACATACAGCAATTCTCTATGTCATTTACGGTACACATCGCTTTCAAAGGAAATATTTGTCAAAAAACACACACATATATATATGTAGTCGGCAATTCATGTGCCACATACAGTAAAATCACAGGGTGACAGGTTAGAATGGAATAGATAGAATAGATATATACATATAGAATATATAGATATATAGATGTCAGATGACACACACACACATATGTATATAATATATATATATATACACACTGCTCAAAAAAATAAAGAAAACACTAAAATCCCAAATCCTAGATATCACTGAATGAAATGCTGTATTCCAGTTGTAAATCTTTACTCATTACATAGTGGAATGTGTTGAGAACAATAAAACCTAAAAATGATTAGGGTAAATCACAGCTAAAATCCCATGGAGGTCTGTAGTTGGAATGATGTCAAAATCAGTGGAAAATGAAGTTACAGGCTGATTCAACTTCAGTGGAAAAGTCTCAAGACAAGGAAATGATGCCCAGTAGTGTGTGTAGCCTCCACATGCCTGTATGACCTCCCTGCAACACCTGTGCATGCTCCTGATAAGGCGGAAGATGGTCTCCTGAGGGACCATAGCATCAGCCAACTACTTGACAGTCTGTGGTGCAATATGACGTTGGTAGGTGGTGCGAGACATGATGTCCCAGATGTGTTCAATCGGATTCAGTTCTGGGGAACAGGCAGGCCAGTCCATAACTTCATTGCCTTCATCTTGCAGGAACTGTTGACACACTCCAGCCACATGAGGTCTGGCATTGTCCTGCATTAGGAGGAACCCATGGCCAACTGCACAGCATATGGTCTCACAAGGGGTCTGAGGATCTCATCTTGGTACCTAATGGCAGTGAGGCTACCTCTGGCGAGCACATGGAGAGCTGTGTGGCCCTCCAAAGAAATGCCACCCCACATCATTACTGACCAATTGCCAAACTGGTCTTGCTGAAGGATGTTGCAGCCAGCAGATTGCTCTCCACGGCGTCTCCAGACTCTGTCACGTCTGTCACAAGTGCTCAGTGTGAACCTGCTTTCATCTGTGAAGAGCACAAGGCACCAGTGGTGAATTTGCCAATCCTGGTGTTCTGTGGCAAATGCCAAGCATCCTGCACTGTGTTGGGCTGTGAGCACAACCCCCATATGTGGACGTCAGGCACTCAGACTATCCTCATGGAGTCGGATTCTAACCATTTGTGCAGACACATGCACATTTGTGGCCTGCTGGAGATCATTTTGCAGGGGTCTGGCAGTGCTCCTCCTGTTCCTCCTTGCACAAAGGCTGAGGTAGTGGTCCTGCTGCTGGGTTGTTGCCCTCCTATGACCCCCTCCATGTCTCCTGGTGTACTGGCCTGTCTCCCATTAGTGCCTCTAGATACTATGCTGACAGACACAGCAAACCTTGCCAAAGCTTGCATTGATGTGCCATCCTGGATGAGCTGCACTGCCTGAGCCACTTGTGTGGGCTGTAGATTCCGTCTCATGCTACCACAAGTGTGAAAGCACAACCAACATTCAAAAGTGACCAAAACATCAGCCAGAAAGCATTGGTACTGAGATGTGGTCTGTGGTCCCCACCTGCAGAACCACTCCTTTATTGAGTGTGTCTTGATAATTGCCAATAATTTCCATCTGTTGTCTATTCCATTTGCACAACAGCATGTTTAATTGAATGTCAAACAGTGTTGCTTCCTAAGTGGACAGTTTGATTTCACAGAGGTTTGATTTACTTGGAGTTATATTCTGTTGTGTAAGTGTTCCCTTTATTTTTTTTTGAGCAGTGTATATTACATACATACAGAGAGGGAAATAAGTACTTGATCCGTTACTGATTTTTCAAGTTTGCTCACTGACAAAGACATGTACAAAGGAAAAAAAAAAAACATGTTCCAGCTCCATGGTAAAATTCAGGCATTATATCTTTATTGAATCCTGTTTAAAAACGATGGCCATAAAGCTCTCCACGGGCACACAGGACAACGAGCGACGCGTTTCGATCCAAGCGGATCTTTATTCAAGCTACAAATGTGAATGCACATTAACAATATATAGAAACTAACAACAAATTAATTTTCTACAAGCAATCACATGACATGTCAGATGATATATCGAAGGTCCTGAATATCTAAATCAAAAACAAATGTGAATAACAACAAGACAAAATAAACTCAAAACGTTAAAAACATGATAAACCACACAATTAAACATTAATAGTAATACATCAGTTCATTACGTTTGTTTAATCCCATTGGAGATCGTGTATTTAAATAATATATCCAAAAAGCTTCTCGATTGCGGAGACGCCGATTGACGTCACCACCCCGCAAGGGTCTGTTCACATGTTCAATATCATAAACCTGAAAAAACCTGGTGCTCCGGCCATGCTGCATGATAAAATGTTTAGATGCTGCCGACGCACTGCGGGTTGAATTACCCGTATGTACTATATCATACAAATGTTCAGTAATGCGAACCTTCAATTTCCGCGAAGTACACCCAATGTAAGAAAGCTGACATGCAGTACAATCAATTTTATACACTGCAAATGTAGTGTTGCAATTAATATACTGTTTTATATTGAATGTCCGCAAGTTATATGAATTCTTGAAAATTTTAGTAACAGAGGCATGAGCGCAAGTTTAACAATGATTTGAACCACACTTATAAAAGCCATTATAATGAATCCACGTTTCATCTTTTCTTGTTTTTGGGTGATACATACTGGGAGAAATCTTGTTCCCAATAGTGGGAGCTCTTCTCGATACTATGCTGACACCTGTGTTCAGAATTCTAGATAAACTCTCATCTTCATGCAAAATTGGGAGAAATCTGTTGATAACTTCCTTTATTTGATTAAACTGAGGACTAAATTGAAAACAGACAAAAGGTCTTTTGGTTAATTTATTACGGAAATCAACAGAAGACTTTCCCTCCTTGCACGCAATGAGATCCTCATGTTTCTTATGGGTCAGAATTTTCTGCGCTCTATTAAGAGTCCAGGAAGGGTAGCTACGGCGTCTTAATTTGTCAGACACTCTGTTAATCTCTACATCAAGGTCCAAATCCCTGCTATAATTGCGCTTCACTCTAATAAATTCCCACACGGGGACAGACTGAATAGTGTGCTTAGGATGACCACTATTCGCATGCAAAATGGAATTCCCACTCAATGATTTATGATGCATTTTTGTAATAATGACCTGGTCCACTATTCCACTCAAGTCAAGATCCAAAAAATTAATTTGATTTTTGTCATACCTAAAAGCAAAACGAATATTGTAGTCATTAGAATTGAGATAATCAATAAAGCTAGGTATGACCCCAAAATGATGAGCAGGTCATCAATGTATCTGCCATACCACCTAACCTGGGAAAGAAAAGGATTAGACACTGAAAAAACATACTCATACTCCCAAAAAGCCATAACCAGATTAGCCAAAGAAGGTGAAAATTTAGCACCCATTGCCACACCGGATTTTTGTAAATAATAACCACCATCAAAAGAAAAAAAATTGTGTGTCATGAGAAAAAATATAACTTGTAAAATAAAATTACACAAATCATCTGAATAGTTACTAAAATTCTCTAGATGAAACTGAAGGTTTTTCATGGCTAAATGATGAGGAATACAAGTATAAAGTATAGTATAAAGAAATAACATCACAAAACAGCCATGAATATTCAGATGACCACACTTTGTCGGAAAAAACACTCAAAACGTCTTTAGAATCCTTAATGTAACCCGGGGTCCTTCGTACTAAGGGCTGTAAAAGTGAGTCAACCCATTCACATAAATGTTCGTTAGCAGAGCCGATCCCAGACACAATTGGTCGCTAAGGGGGAACGGCCTCATTTTTGTGGATTTTTGGAAGCCCATGTAAAATGGGACACACCGGATCCTGGACTGTAAGATATTCCATTTGTCTCTTGGTTAGAACACCGAGACTATACTCTTCTTGTATAATTACATCCACCCGATTTTTATATTTACTTGAAGGATTAGTTTTAAGTTTCTCATATGTCCTAGAGTCAGATAATAATTCCATACTTTTAAGGTGATAGTCCTGAGAATTTAAAACTACCACCATGCCCCTTTTATCGAACATTTTTATGATTATATCCTCCATATCAGTTAGTTCTTGTAAAATTTTTGATTGTCTGTATGAAAAGTTACCCATAGTCTTAATTCTATCTGATGAAATATTGTTGTGTAATTTTTTCAGTTCCCTCTCGACCAATTCCTGAAACTTATCCATACATTCTGATCTTGTTTGTATAGGATAAAAATGAGGATTTTTAGTCAGCAAATTGTGAGATTGGTGAATAACAGTATCATCCGCTGCTTCCTCGTGATTCAAGGACTGCAAAGCTACCAACGACACCTGCTCTGTAAAATCCATAGCTGAAAATTCATTAACGGGCCTCGGATCTTCAACCATCTGATATTCCACTTCACTATCATCTGTGTTAATTAAAAAATGTTTCTTGATGGTGAGATCACATATAAATTTATTTACATCCAAGATGGTAGAGAACAAGTCAAAATTACGATCTGGCACAAAATTGAGACCAAGGGACAACACTCTCAGTTGTTCATTGGTTAAATCTCTTGAAGATAAATTGAGTACATTATCATAGGATTTCATTTGAACAAACATTTCTTCCGCCGTGTTGTTACCCCCTGATTTTCTATGGTGTTTTCTGCCACCACGCCTCTTGCGTTTTTTGAATGCCTGAAGAATTTCTTCCTACCAGCAGTGGCATTTTCATTTCGAGAAACGTCTGATATACTGCAATTGGCATCTGAAGACTCCGGGTCAGATGAAGTCAAACTTACATGCGATCTAATGGTTGCTTGCTTGTGGTGAGCTGGCCCTTGTTTTAAAATAGATTTAGGGGTTCTATGTACTTTATCCCATTGGCCCCAATCATAGCCCTTTTTAGTGGAATAATCATTTAAATCTTGAGTAAATTTCCTTCTCTTTCTCTCCATAATCTCATCCTCAAGTGCAGAAACATTGTCATGCATTTTGCCTGTGAGAGAATCAAATCGTGCAAAGGTTTTATGTTGCACCAAAGAAGAATTTACCTCTTCCATTTGCTTCTTTATTTGACTCAATTTTATATCCTCTTGTTTCACGATGAGTCTCATTAAATTTAAAGAGCAGCTGCTCAAAATCTGATTCCATTCATCCACAAACTCTGTTGAGTAAAGCGTGGTGGGCAACTTCTTAATACGCAAACCCCATGTCTTTCTCTATATAGTTCTTGAGGGTAGTTTGATCCAACCAAACCTTAGTCTCTTGTAACAACAGTTTTTCCAAATTATTAAGACCCTCTTGCAAATCACGTGCAGTATTGAAATCAGTTATATCATTGGAAAAAACATGTGCCGCCTTTTGCGATCTGTCTCTAGATAGATTAGTTGCTATAATGAACTGATGTAATTTAAAAGAAAAAAAAAATTGTCCCATATATGTGCCAAATTAGATTCAACAACAATGTGCAATATAAAATGGGAGCCTGCACAGGAGCAAAAGGCAATCAAAATTTGCATGTAGAGAAATAGAGGAAAAAAGCCAGCTCACCAAGCAACCACCGCAGGTGCACAGAGCTCCACGCTGATCAATGAGGTCAAATCCAAAGGAGAAAAAAAACATGTCCCAGCTCCATGGTAAAATTCAGGCGTTATATCTTTATTGAATCCTGTTTAAAAATGATGGCCATAAAGCTCTCCACGGGCACACAGGACAACGAGCGATGCGTTTCGATCCAAGCGGATCTTTATCCAAGCTACAAATCTGAATGCACATTAACAATATATAGAAACTAACAACGAATGAAATTTCTACAAGCAATCACATGACATGTCAGATGATATATCAAACGTCCTGAATATCTAAATCAAAAACAAATGTGAATAACAAGACAAAAAGAAACTCAAAACGTTAAAAACATGATAAACCACACAATTAAACATTAACCCCTTCACCCCCGGAGCTTTTTCCGTTTTTCCGTTTTCGTTTTTCGCTCCCCTCCTTCCCAGAGCCATAACTTTTTTATTTTTCCGTCAATTTGGCCATGTGAGGGCTTATTTTTTGCGGGACGAGTTTTACTTTTGAACGACATCATTGGTTTTAGCATGTCGTGTACTAGAAAACGGGAAAAAAATTCCAAGTGCAGTGAAATTGCAAAAAAAGTGCAATCCCACACTTGTTTTTTGCTTGCCTATTTTGCTAGGTTCACTAAATGCTAAAACTGACCTGCCATTATGATTCTCCAGGTCACTACGAGTTCATAGACACCTAACATGACTAGGTTATTTTTCACCTAAGTGGTGAAAAAAAATTCCAAACTTTGCAAAAAACAAAACAAAACAAAATTGCGCCATTTTCCGATACTCGTAGCGTCTCCATTTTTCGTGATCTGGGGTCAGGTGAGGGCTTATTTTTTGCGTGCCGAGCTGGCGTTTTTAATGATAGCATTTTGGTGTAGATACGTTCTTTTGATCGCCCGTTATTGCATTTTAATGCAATGTCGTGGCGACCAAAAAAACGTAAATCTGGCGTTTCGAATTTTTTTCTCATTACGCCATTTAGCGATCAGGTTAATGCTTTTTTTTTATTGATAGATCGGGCGATTCTGAACGCGGCGATACCAAATATGTGTAGGTTGGGGTTTTTTTTTATTGATTTATTTTGATTGGGGCGAAAGGGGGGTGATTTAAACTTTTATGTTTTTTTATTTTTTTCACATTTTTAAAAACTTTTTTTACTTTTGCCATGCTTCTATAGCCTCCATGGGAGGCTAGAAGCAGGCACAGCCCGATCGGCTCTGCTACATAACAGCGATCATCAGATCGCTGTTATGTAGCTAAAATGCAGGTGTGCTGTGAGCGCCGACCACAGGGGGGCGCTCACAGCCACCGGCAATCAGTAACCATAGAGGTCTCAAGGACCTCTATGGTTACAATGGAGGAGCATCGCCGACCCCCGATCATGTGACGGGGGTCGGCGATGCGCTCATATCCGGCCGCACGGCCGGATGCGGTAGTTAAATGCAGCTGTCTGCGTTTGACAGCGGCATTTAACTAGTTAATAGCGGCGGGTGATCGCGATTTCACCCGCCGCTATTGCGCGCACATGTCAGCTGTAAAAAACAGCTGACATGTCGCGACTTTGATGTGCGCTCACCGCCGGAGCGCACATCAAAGCGGGGGTCCCGACATGTGACGTACTATTCCGTCACATGTCGGGAAGGGGTTAATAGTAAATGTAGGGTTGCAATTAATATACTATTTGATATTAAATGTCTGCGAATTATCTGAATTCTTGAAAATTTTAGTAACAGAGGCATGAGCGCAAGTTTTACAATGATTTGAACCACACTTATAAAAGCCATTATAATGAAGCCATGTTTCATCTTTTCTCGTTTTTGTGTGATACATACTGGGAGAAATCCTGTTCCCAATAGTGGGAGCTCTTCTCGATACTATGCTGACACCTGTGTTCAGAATTCTAGATAAACTCATCTTCATGCAAAATTGGGAGAAATCTGTTGATAACTTCCTTTATTTGATTAAACTGAGGACTAAATTGAAAACAGACAAAAGGTCTTTTGGTTAATTTATTACGGAAATCAACAGAAGACTTTCCCTCCTTGCATGCAATGAGATCCTCACGTTTCTTATGGGTCAGAATTTTCTGCGCTCTATTAAGAGTCCTCAAATGCCAATTGCAGTATATCAGACGTTTCTCTCAATGAAAATGCCACTGCTGGTGGGAAGAAATTCTTCAGGCATTCAAAAAACGCAAGAGGCGTGGTGGCAGAAAACACCATAGAAAATCAGGGGGTAACAACACAGCGGAAGAAACGTTTGTTCAAATGAAATCCTATGATAATGTACTCAATTTATCTTCAAGAGATTTAACCAATGAACAACTGGGAGTGTTTTCTCTTGGTCTCAATTTTGTGCCAGATCGTAATTTTGACTTGTTCTCTACCATCTTGGATGTAAATAAATTTATATGTGATCTCACCATCAAGAAACATTTTTTAGGGGGGCATGGCCTGTCTGCACATGGAGAAGGTTGCATAGTGTGGGAGCTCCGTGTGCAGGAACCTTACACTGGCTCAAAACTTCCTCCTGTCGGCTCCTCCGCTCCAATAAACCACCAACGCTAGTACCTGCCTTAGTGGTGAGTGCATGGGGAAATCTAAGACCGGCTCCAGCAGCTCCTCCAGGCGCATTGTGGACTTTTTCGCAGCCTCCCCCCAGCCACCCCAGAGTCCTAAGATGGCGCCGCCTTCTCCCAGGGCTTCTCGTGCTGCGAGCGGAGCCTCGCAGTCATCATCATCAACAGCGGCTGCTGCTGTGCTTCCAGGAGGAACAACATTAAACTCAGGGGCATAGGAGAAGCAGTTGTGGCGGCGGATTTGAAAGGCTTTCTCCAGGACTTCATTCTTGCGGTCCTCCCACATCATGCAAAAAAAGATGTGGTAATTGACCGCATTCATCGCATTCCTAAACCGCCAAACCTGAGCCCCTCTGTTCCTAGGGATGTACTGGCTCGTATTCATTTTTTTGAAATGAAGGAGGACTTCCTGCAGGCCTTGAGGGCCAAACCATCTCTGCCGGATTCCTTTGCTAACATTGCTGTGTTTCCTGACTTATCCCCGGGTACTCTAGCCCTGCGCAAAGCATTTACTCCTTTTACCTCAATTCTACGAGAAAAGGACATTTTGTACCGCTGGGGGTTCCCCACTAAGCTCCTTATCCGTAAAGATGGCTCGGTAACTACCTGTCTAACACCTGCACAAGCGGCGAAAGTCATGTCCAAATGGGGCCTGGCACCTCCTGGCTCCCCCTCGTCTTCAGCCTCCCCAAGGTCTGAAAAGTACGAGAATAGCAAGCGCCACATTGATCCGGAGTGGAAGGTTGCCTGAGAATTACCGCTACAATGGTTCCTGGCTATTTTCCCATCTTAACTGATTACTTTGTTCAAGTTTTTTTTTTTCTTGTTTTTGAAAAACAGATCCTATGCTGGCTATCCTTTGTTCTTTTTTTTTGGTTAGCTTCAGCAGATTGCCCCACAGGTGAACTGTTTTCTTTTTTTCACCTATGGACTCAGGATTTTCCTGAATGGTTCTCTATTGTTTGTTAATTATCTGTTTGTGCTGTCTCCCCTTACCCTACACCCCCTCTCCCCTATGTTTTTCTTTCCACAGGTTTGTACAGTTCGGAGGTCCTCGACCTCATTGTCTGCAGTGGCGGTCTTCCGGAGAACTTACTGTTATCATATCTTCTTTAGTTTTTTTCTATGAGTATCTCACTGTATTCAAATAATGAAAATGGTCTCAACTCTCCGGGTAAAAGATCGGTTGTTTGGCGCCAACTAGCTAAAGTTTGCCAGGATATCATATGTATGCAAGAAACACATCTGGTAGAGCGTGACAATGTAAGAATGTATTTGCGTTTATACCCTCACCAATTCTTTGCTAACAGTAGCGCAAAAAAAGCTGAGGTGGCTATCTTCTTTAGTAAAGCTAATTCCTTTCAATTGATACGCTCTGTGGCGGAACCCCTGGGTAGATATATTATAGTTCTGTGTCTGATAAACAATGCCCCTTACACTATTGCCTCTATATATGCCCCTAACTTTGGTCAGCTTAAATTTCTTAACAATTTTTTTCAAATTCTCAGTTCTATTCAACATGGACATAAACTAGTTGCAGGGGATTTCAATATCCCTATGTCTAAGCATCTTGATTGCTCGGTCTCGTCTCTCTCCAGGGGCGAGGCGAGCCCACTTATTAATTCTTACCATCTTCATGACATTTGGAGATATTTGCACTGTAATGAGAGAGACTATACTTTTTTGTCGCCCGACACGGCTCTTATAGCAGGATTGATTATGTGTTGGTGGACGACGTGGCCCTTCCCCATTGCACTTCTGCAACCATAGGCAATATTACCTGGTCGAACCATGCCCCAGTTTCACTGTCTTTACGGGATCCTCTTGCCATCAGGCCTCCCTCGCAGTGGCGCCTTAACGATCATCTCCTGGCGGATCAGTCTAGTTCTCGGCTCATCGAGGGTGCCCTACAGGAGTTCTTTGCCACTAATGATTATGCAGATATTGCTGATGATACGTTGTGGTTTGCTCATAAGGCTGTGGCTCGTGGCCTTTTTTTTAAGATGGCTGCAATAACTAAACAAAAGTACAATCTGGCCTTACAATTGGCCTTAGACGAACTAGCCCGCCTTGAAGCTGCCCATAAAGCATCTCATACTCAACAGCTTCTCTCTGAGCTTAACAATGCTCGCCTTCAGGTCTGTCAGGTCCTTCTTCATAAAGCGGAGAATGGCTTGAGGAAGATCAAAGCCAAATTTTACTCAATGGGCGATCGGGCGGGAGCTATGTTGGCCAGGCGCGTAAAACAAAAAGAGGCTCAATCTATAATCCCGTTCCTGATTAAACCTGATGGTTCCCGTGTATACATCCCAATTCATATAGCTGAAGAGTTTGCCTCATACGACTACACCCTCTACAACCTTAAATCAGACCCAATGCATTCCTGTCACTTGACACTGAAAAAGCGTTTGACAGGGTGCACTGGGGATATATTGAACTGACTCTGCGGAAGTTCGGCCTGACTGGTCGAATTTCTTCAGCTATCATGGCTTTGTATTCTAATCCGTGCGCCTCTGTATGCTCAGCTGGCTTTAAATCCCAATTATTCCCTATATCCAACGGGACTCGCCAGGGCTGCCCCCTCTCCCCTCTCATCTTTGCTCTGATCATGGAGCCTCTTGCTGCCATAATTCGTCAGTGTTCGGATGTGGGTGGTGTGACGGTTGGGGGTATCGAGCATAAGATAGGTTTATATGCTGATGACGTAGTCTTGACGTGTTCTAATCCCCTCGACTCCTTGAACGCAATTACCTCGATCCTTCACCAATTCTCCTCGGTTTCCTACTATAAACTCAATTTAACTAAATCCACGATCTTTCCCCTGTTTCTCCCGGTCCCTCTTCAATTACAGATCCAGGCTAATTACTCCTTCATCTGGTCCCCTCTTGGTTTTTCCTATTTAGGTATCCAAATAACCAAATTAGCTGACATTGTCTGTCTTAATTGTGAGGCAACTCTTCTAGATATCAAAAAATGTTTAGATCAACTCTCTACCTCTTCCTTGTCATGGATGGCGAGAATTCAAACATCCAAGATGCTAGTTCTACCCAAAATTATATACTTATTTTGTTGTCTGCCCCTAACCATCCCCTCTAAATACCTATCAGCCTTTCAAACGTTCATTGACCGGTTTATTTAAAACAAAAAACCTCACAGAGTTAAACGCCAAATCATGTCCCTACCACATGCTGGGGGTGGAGTGGGCGCTCCTAGGGTTCAAGCTTATTATAGGGCCACAATTTTAGAACCTTTGAAATTATGGTGGAAAGAACATTCTCCCCTCCCTTGGTTCACAATTGAGTCGTACCATGCCCTAAAGCACTCCCTTAAACTTCTCCTAGAACTTCAGTTACTCCAGGTCTCCTCAGGTGGCCCTTTCCTCAGAACAATGAAAACTGCCTTGAAACTTTGGGCGGCCCTATGCACCACTCATTTCCCATTTTTGTATCATTATGTCTCCTTGCAAGCCTTGGAACACGCGATTGACAATATATCCCTTGCTTCTCGGAAAGCGTGTGGGCTGACACGGGTGGCTGACCTATATGGCTCGGAGGGTCTCTTTGAATTTACTGATTTAAGTTCTCATTACCCCTTGTCTGCCAAAGATTTTTTTTATTACTTCCAAGTGCGCAGCTTTTTGAGGCCCCACAAATTGTTTGGTATACCATTACCTCTAATAGAATCCTCGGCACATCGATTTTTTAGACCTTGCACCTTTTTACCTCACGGCATTTCTATTTTATATAAATATTTATATATTGACTTGTGGTGTGGCGAACAAGCTTCCCTTCATGGTTTCTTGGGAGTCTTCCCTCGCCTTCATGGCTTCTCTGGATGACTGGCACAATGCTATGATTCACCCCTCTAAATTTTCCTCATGCCTTGGGCATCTTGAGCAATCTAAAAAGATTCAGCTCCAATGGTATATCAATCCCGTTAGATTGGCTAAATTTCATCATGCTTCCTCTCCGCTTTGCTGGAAGGATTGCAACTCCATGGGATCCCTTGCCCATGTCTGGTGGAGCTGTCCGCGCATCCAAGTTTTTTGGCGTCAGGTTGAATCTATTAATGCTGAGGTAGTACATCTTCCTTTCGTCCTGACTAGGGTTGAGCAAAACGGATCGGTCAATTTCATAAGTCGCCGACTTTCGGCAAAGTCGGGTTTCGTGAAACCCGACTCGATCCTAAAAAAGTAAAAGTCTTTCAACCCTAGTCCTGACTGGTCCTTTGGCTGTCCTGGGTATCTCCTTGCTGGACCTCCCCCCCCCCCCTGCAGCCTATAGTCTCTAACATCCTGGTAGCAGCTAGACTTTGTATCGCTAAATATTGGAAATCTCCTACTATTCCGACTAGGACCGAACTTATATAAAAAATCAACCTTAATTTCAGTTATGAATCTATTACCGCTGATTGTCTTTCAAAAAAAACCAAGGTTATATCTTGGTGGGATTTATGGACCTCGTCGTCCTTTATGTCTCCTTTTCCTTTGTCTCATAGCCATTAGAATTGTTTCTTCTCTGATGTCGTTCTTCATGATTATGCCCTCGTGGATGTGGCGTCGCGGGCTTTTGATATATCTTCTGTTATTTTACACCTCCCCTCCCTTTTTATGTACCCTTTCCCTTTCGTTTCCCTGGTTGGGAATGTTTTTTCTGTATACCTGTTTTTAGACTCAATAAAAATTTGAAAGGTTAAAAAAAAAAGAAACATTTTTTAAATAACACAGATGATAGTGAAGTGGAATATCAGATGGTTGAAGATCCGAGGCCCGTTAATGAATTTTTAGGTATGGATTTTACAGAGCAGGTGTCGTTGGTAGCTTTGCAGTCCTTGAATCACGAGGAAGCAGCGGATGATACTGTTATTCACCAATCTCACAATTTGCTGACTAAAAATCCTCATTTTTATCCTATACAAACAAGATCAGAATGTATGGATAAGTTTCAGGAATTGGTCAAGAGGGAACTGAAAAAATTACACAACAATATTTCATCAATCATCAGATAGAATTAAGACTACGAGTAACTTTTCATACAGACAATGGAAATTTTTACAAGAACTAACTGATATGGAGGATATAATCATAAAAATGTCCAATAAAGGGGGCATGGTGGTAGTTTTAAATTCTCAGGACTATCACCTTAAAATTATGGAATTATTGTCTGACTCTAGCACATATGAGAAACTTAAAACTAATCCTTCAAGTAAATTTAAAAATCGGGTGGATGTAATTATACAAGAAGAGTATAGTCTTGGTGTTCTGACCAAGAGACAAATGGAATATCTTACAGTCCAGGATCCGGTGTGTCCCATTTTACATGGGCTTCCAAAAATCCACAAAAATGAGGCCGTTCCCCCTATGCGACCAATTGTGTCCGGGATCGGCTCTGCTAACGAACATTTATGTGAATGGGTTGACTCACTTTTACAGCCCTTAGTACGAAGGACCCCGGGTTACATTAAGGATTCTAAACAAGTTTTGAATGTTTTTTCCGACAAAGTGTGGTCATCTGAATATTCATGGCTGTTTTGTGACGTTATTTCTTTATACACTTGCATTCCTCATCATTTAGCCATGAAAGCCCTTCAGTTTCATCTTGAGAAATTTAGTAACTATTCAGATGATTTGTGTAATTTTATTTTACAAGTTATATTTTTTCTCATGACACACAATTTTTTTTCTTTTGATGGTGGTTATTATTTACAAAAATCCGGTGTGGCAATGGGTGCTAAATTTTCACCGTCTTTGGCTAATCTGGTTATGGCTTTTTGGGAGTATGAGTTTGTTTTTTCAGTGTCTAATCCTTTTCTTTCCCAGGTTAGGTGGTATGGCAGATACATTGATGACCTGCTCATCATTTTGGGGTCATACCTAGCTTTATTGATTATCTCAATTCTAATGACTACAATATTTGTTTTGCTTTTAGGTATGCCAAAAATCAAATTAATTTTTTGGATCTTGACTTGAGTGGAATAGTGGACCAGGTCATTATTACAAAAATGCATCATAAATCATTGAGTGGGAATTCCATTTTGCATGCGAATAGTGGTCATCCTAAGCACACTATTTAGTCTGTCCCCGTGGGGGAATTTATTAGAGTGAAGCGCAATTGTAGCAGGGATTTGGACCTCGATGCAGAGATTAACAGAGTGTCTGACAAATTAAGACGCCGTAGCTACCCTTCCTGGACTCTTAATAGAGCGCAGAAATTTCGGACCCATAAGAAACGTGAATATCTCATTGCGTGCAAGGAGGGAAAGTCTTCTGTTGATTTCCGTAATAAATTAACCAAAAGACCTTTTGTCTGTTTTCAATTTAGTCCTCAGTTTAATCAAATAAAGGAAGTTATCAACGGATTTCTCCCAATTTTGCATGAAGATGAGAGTTTATCTAGAATTCTGAACACAGGTGTCAGCATAGTATCGAGAAGAGCTCCCACTATTGGGAACAGGATTTCTTCCAGTATGTATCACCCAAAAACGAGAAAAGATAAAACGTGGCTTCATTATAATGGCTATTATAAGTGTGGTTCAAATCATTGTAAAACTTGCGCTCATGCCTCTGTTGCTAAAATTTTCAAGAATTCAGATAATTCGCGGACATTCAATATAAAACAGTATATTAATTGCAGCACTACATTTGTAGTGTATAAAATTGATTGTACTGCATGTCAGCTTTCTTACATCAGGTGTACTTCGCGGAAATTGAAGGTTCGCATTACTGAACATTTGTATGATATAGTACACACGGGTAATTCAACCCGCAGTGCGTTGGCAGCATCTAAACTTTTTATCATGCAGCATGGCCGGAGCACCAGGTTTTTTCAGGTTTATGGTATTGAACATGTGAACAGACCCTTGTGGGGTGGTGACGTCAATCGGCGTCTCCACACTTGAGAAGCTTTTTGGATATATTATTTAAATACATGATCTCCAATGGGATTAAACAAACGTAATGAACTGATGTATTGCTATTAATGTTTAGTTGTGTGGTTTATCATGTTTTTAACGTTTTGAGTTTCTTTTTGTCTTGTTGTTATTCACATTTGTTTTTGATTTAGATATTCAGGACCTTCGATATATCATCTGACATGTCATGTGATTGCTTGTAGAAATTTAATTCATTGTTAGTTTCTATATATTGCTAATGTGCATTCACATTTGTAGCTTGGATAAAGATCCACTTGGATCGAAACGCGTCGCTCGTTGTCCTGTGTGCCCGTGGAGAGCTTTCTGGCCATCGTTTTTAAACAGGATTCAATAAAGATATAACGCCTGAATTTTACCATGGAGCTGGAACATGTTTTTTTTTCCTTTGAATTTGACCTAGTTGATCAGCGTGGAGTTCGGTGCACCTGCGGTGGTTGCTTGGTGAGCTGGCTTTTTTCCTCTATTTCTCTAAAGACATGTGCAGTCAATAAATTTACGGGTAGGTTAATTTTAACATTGAGAGATAGAATATCAAAAATAAAATCCATAAAATCACATTGTATAAATTATATAAGTTTATTTGCGTTTTACAGTGAGAAATAAGTATTTGATCCCTCTGGCAAAAAAAGACGTAATACTTGGTGGCAAAACCCTTGTTGGCAAGCACAGCAGTCAGATGTTTTGGTAGTTGATGATGAGGTTTGTGCAAATGTCAGGAGTAGTGTTGAGCGATACCTTCCAATATCGGGAAATATCAGATCGGATTGGATAGGACTGATACCCCAAAAATATCGGTTATCGCCGATTCTGATACCAGAAACCAATGCAAGTCAATGGGACACAAATATCGGAATGAAAATAAACCCTTTCTTTCCTAGTAGGTTAATTCTACATGAAGGAAAACTAAGAATAATGTAGAATGTATTGGGGGAGGTGGAGGAGACATTAAAGGCATAGAGGTTTAGCCCAATCAAATGGAATAGCAGGAATTAATTTTTTTTTTAAACGTTCGGAGTTACAAAGATATTGACTATGTTAAGCTTTTTTATATTTTGTCAGATATTAATGTTTCACTAGTTCCATGCTCTGCACCTTCTTTTTTACCTCTCCCACACTTTCTCCTTCATCATCCTCAGCAGCAGCATCTTTTTCATCAACTTCTTCTTCACCTTATTCATCTTCTTCTTCTTTACTTTCTTCACCTTCTTCCTATTATTCTTTTTTTTACATTCTTCATATTCTTCTTATTCAACTATTCTTCTTCATATTCTGCTTCTTCATCTTCTTCATATTCTTCTTCTTCATCATATTCTTATTTGTGACAGGCATTCCTGTAGTTGGTATCTATAAAAGTTTGAAGATTACACCTTCCGTTCTGCCTGTCACAAAAGATTTACAACAGGATTTGCCCGCGTTCAGTTTGGCCTGCAGCAGCAGGTATTTTCCAGAGGCACCACGAGGAGGAACGGACTCACCCCCATGCTTAGTCTTCTTCTGCTTATAATTTAGATAATATCTTTTGCTCTGATTTTTAGTCTAATGCTTAATGTTCTTCTGCTTTTTGTTCTGCAGCTTCTTGTTCTTCTGCTTCTTGGTCTTCTGTCTCTTGTTCTTCTGTATCTTGGTGGTTGTCTTCTTGTTCTTTGTCCTCTTGGTCATCTTCTTCAGGGTCATCTTCTTGGTCTTCTTTAGGGTGGTCTTCAGGGTCGTCGTCTTCAGGGTCGTCGTCTTCGGGGTCGTAGTCTTCTTCGGGGTGGTCTTCAGGGTCATCGTCTTCGGGGTCGTCATCTTCTTCGGGGTGATCTTCAGGGTAGTCACCTTTGGGGTCGTCGTCTTCTTCGGGGTGGTATTCAGGGTCGTTGTCTTCAGGGTCGTCTTGAGGGAGATCCAGAGTGATTACCAAAAACCATTTCAAAAATCTTGAACTTGGAAATGCAGCAGAAGGTACAAGAAGGCTGAGGAACTGCCGAGAACCAGCTGGCGGTACTGGAACCCAGATGGGTAGCAGAAGGTACAAGAGCCAATGGAATTACCGAGGACCAGCTGATGGTACTGGAACCCGGTTACTAAGCAGGAGTTACCTGTCCCAGAAAGCACTACCAAGGACCAGCAGACGTTGGTGGAACTCGAATACCGAGAAGGAGGCACCTTAGCCAAAGGCTCTGCCTGGAACTGGCTGATGTTACTGGAACCCAGGGGGACATATTCAAGATTGACTTCCAAAGAACCAGCTAATGGTACTGGAACTCAGATAGGCAGCAGAAGGTACACATGAAAAAAAAGTTGCAAGGTCGCGAGCCGGCCGGAGTTACCGAAACCCACAGTCCTACAGGGGGTGCTTGTCCTATTGGCACTATGGAACCAGCCTTCATTGCCAGATCCCGCAGCCCACATAGGAAACACCTAAACTGCAGGCACCATAGAGTCGGCTAACCCGACTGCAACCTAACAGGACAATGTATTGGAGGCAAAGTGACGTTGACACTACCCGGAAACAGCTGGTGTGCTGGAACCAGGCTGGGCAGTAGGGTATACCCATGCCAAAGACACTTCTGAGCAGCAACAGGCGGTGTTGGAGCCCAGGATAAATACCAGAAACAGAGTGTAGCCAGAGGCCTAATTGGAGTAAGTTTAAGATCTGTAGTAGTGTCAATGTGGACAGAGCAGGAGAAATTGCTGGACACACAGCAGGGGATCAGCTGATGTTACTGAACCCCAATAACACTGGAGCATGTGTTGACTGTGCAGACGGCACTTCTGAGCAGCAACTGGAGGTGTTGGAGCCCAGGGATTACAGTTCAGGTGGTAGAAACATGAACACAACAGGAGACCTGGATACTGTTGCCAACCAATTATTTAATCTGGAAGAGGACTGACAAATTCCTGCGAGATCCACGCCTTGTTCATTTTCAGAAAAGTAAGCCGGTCAACGATATCGGAGGATAGTCGCATGCGACGGACTGTTAGTACACCACCTGCGGCACTAAAGACGCCTTTCTGATAATACACTAGCAGCAGGGTAAGCCAGCACCTCCAAAGCATACTGGCATACTTGCAAATCATCTCTAAATCATTAAGATTGTGAGGCTGTCGCTTGGCAACTCGGAGCTTCAACTCGCTCCATACGTTTTCTATGGGATTAAGGTCTGGATATTAGCTAGGCCACTCCATACCCTTAATGTGTTTCTTTTTGAGCCACTCCTTTGTTGCCATGGCTGTATGTTTTGGGTTATTGTCTTGTTGTAAGACCCAGCCACAACCCATTTTTAATGTCCTGGCAGTGGGAAGGAGGTTGTCACTCAGGATTTTATGGTACATGGCTCAATCCATTCTTCCATTGATGAGGTGAAGTAGTCCTGTGCCCTTAGCAGAGAAACACCCCCAAAACATAATGTTTCCACCTCCATGCTTGACAATGGGGACTGTGTTCTTTGGGTCATAGGCAACATTTGTCTTCCTCCAAACATGGCGAGTTGAGTTAATGCCAAAGACCTCAATTTTTGTCTCAACTGACCACAGCATGTTCTCCCAATCACTCACAGAATCATCCATGTGTTCATTGGCAAACTTCAGAGGGGCCTGCACATGTGCCTTCTTGAGCAGGGGGACCTTGCGGCCACTGCAGTATTTTAAACCTTTACGGCGTAATGTGTTACCAATGGTTTTCTTGGTGACTGTGATCCCAGCTGCCTTTAGCTCATTAACAAGTTCCCCTCATGTAGTTTTAGGCTGATCTCTCACCTTTCTCATTATCAAGGGTACCCGACGAGGTGAGATTTTGCATGGTCTCCCAGATCGATGTCGATTGACATTTTGTATTTCTTCCATTTGTTTACTATTACATGAACAGTTGTCTCAATCTCACCCAGCATAGCTCATTCCAGCTTTGTGCAGGTGTATGATCTTGTCCCTGACATCCTTATAAAGCTCTTTGGTCTTGCCCATATTGTAGAGATTAGAGTCTGACTAATTAATTGAGTCTGTGAACAGGAGTCTTTTCTAAAGGTGACTATGTAAGACAGCTGTCTTTAATGCATGTAATGAGTTGATTGGGAGCATCTAACTGGTCTGTAGGAGCCAGAACTCTTAATGATTGGTAGGGGATCAAATACTTATTTCTTTCTGCAAAATGCAAATAAATTTATATAATTACCAAAAAAGATGTATTTGCGCTGAAAAAGGCAAATGCAAATGGGTAGTTTGATAAAAATGCTCAGGCTCGTATAATGTAGCCACAATACACAAGGAACTAGCTATGTTATGGTAAGCCTTGACCAATATTCATATAAAATATTTTAATATACTAATAATATCCTTCTTGGTTCTTTTTAAAACAATCTATATTATAATCTCCCATTGCTCCCCAGCCGCAGTGGAGTCAGCAGATGCGTCAGTCCCAACATTTGGCTCAATCTGATACTGTGCAGCTGGTTATGGCTGCTGCCCCAGGTTAAGCCTTTGTAACCAGCATTAATCAGTGGTGAGCAGATGTTCCAGGGACTAAGTCATACTTTTCATCTACTGAGCTTGCCCGTGGGATGACCTCTCATTGGAGGTCGGAGATCACATGCTCAGGTCCTGTAGCAGCTCTGATTGGACCACTAGGAAGGTCCCGGAAGGCTACATCTTTAAAAGCCTCGCATATCTGCTCAGCCATGCGCTAGTATGAACCTGTAATCATGTGTGTGTGGTTGTATGCCTGTTCTGGTGATTGCTCCTTAATCATTCCCATTCCTAGAGTTATTGAATGTTCGCGAATGTTGGAGCTACCTAGCCCCTGACAGTGCTATCCTTAACACAAGAGCATGATCCTTACTAGGCCTAACCAGCAGCGACCGCCAATTCGGCACCATGCACAATTAGAGCGCTTTCCTAACCCTTGTAAGGATGGTTAGTGGCGTCTGCCAGTGAAGCGCTGTACACACTCTGTGCAGTAATCTTTAATTAGTCCTGACAACCGGTCAGTGTAGGGTGGGAACTCCCACTTGATATCAGCATCTGACTCAGGGCGTCCTCAGGCGCAGGCTCAAAAGCCACCAAGGGTCAGAGCGGGATCAATCACCAGCATAGGGGGGGTGAATTTCAGGGATCCCATTAGCGTCCATCTGCTGCACCCTGTGACTGCTAACAGGGTACAGCGTTTCCTTAGTTTCCCTGTGACTCTGTAAAGCAACAGAGTTTGCATTAGTTCATACCGGGTGACGGAACCCGAGTTTAGTCCGGCGTAGTACCGCCATATAGTGCCGCCATTACCTAGCAGCAGGTTCCATCTCTGCACGGTGGACCCCGGGCAGCAAGCACACCTTTTACTATCTTTATATTTATTTGGTGCGTTCCGCCAGCCCTAACACAGAGTAGCTTTATAGTTAGCGAGGTAGCATGTTAGTGTAGCCACCGTCACAGTGTTTGGTGACAACTGATCTTGTTTTAGAGAAAAAAAAAGTCGTATAGATTAGTTTTATAGCTAGTGAGGTAGCACATTAGTTTAGCCAGCCTAACAGTGTTAATGTTTAGTGATGACTGATCTTGTTTTAGAGAAAAAAAATCGTACAGAGTAGTTTTATAGGTAGCGTGTTAGTATTGCTGGTGTCAGTGTTTAGCGACGTCCGATCTTGTTTTAGAGAAAAAAAACACATATAGAGTAGTTTTATAGGTAGGGAGGTAGCGTCTTTTTTTGCATAAAAAAATACTGCTATTGCTGGGTAATTTCTAGTGCATTAGGGGAGAGTATGTCACATTGTTGGCGATGTTCATTTTTCTTTTGTAAAAAAAAAATAATTTGTTGCGTTGAGTAAATTTTTAGCGAGTGCATTAGAGGAGCGTACGTCACATTGTTGGTGACACTCATTTTTTAATAAAAAAAATAATTAGTTGCTCTGAGTACATTTTTAGCGAGTGCATTAGGGGAGTGTACGTCACATTGTTGATGGTGTCTGTTTTTCTTATGTAAAAAATAATCATTTGTGTCAGGTAAATTTATAGGGAGAGCATTAGTGTAGTGGACATCGAATTTTTTTAAACAAACTTTTTTTACGTCTGATTTTTCTTTTCATTTTTTCCTTCTACATTTTATCTCTCTTCTTTTTTTCTCTCTGTTTTTATAATAAATAGTACTCTATACCAGTGATTTTCAACCTTTTTTGAGCCGCGGCACACTTTTTATACTTAAAAAATCCCGGGGCACACCACCAACCAAAATGGCACAAAATGACACTAAAACAGTACATATTCTACATATAGTTAATAATATAGATTCTAAATGTATTTATACTCACTCAGTGTGAAACCTGGGCCTGTTTCGATAGACACAAAAGGGATATCCTGGCAGGAATGGTAGAAAGACACACGAAGCTCTTCCTCAACAGTTCTCAGTCTCTCCCTATTTTTAGGGTTTTTTTGTGCACATGCCCTAACTCTAACCCTACCCCTAACCCTAGTTCTAACACTAGTTCTACCCTAACCCTAGTGGAAAAAGAAAAAAAAAATATTTCTTTTAATTATTGTCCCTACCTATGGGGGTGATAAGGGGGGGGGGTCATTTACTATTTTTTTTATTTTGATCACTGTGATAGGTTATATCTCAGTGATCAAAATATACCTGGAATGAATCTGCCAGCTGGAAGATGGCGGCGCCCATGGAGAAGATGGATGGACACCGGGAGGCCAGGTAAGTATGAGGGGGGGGGGATCTGAGCATGGGGGGTGAATCGGAGGACGGGGGGGTGGCATCGGAGCACAGGGGAGTGGGCAGGAGGACGGGGGAGCGGACAGGACGACGGAGGGGAGCGGAGCACCGGACGGAGGACCGGAGAAGAGATTGGTGGTTGTGGGGGGGTACATAAGTGTTTCCAGCCATGGCCGATGATATTGCAGCATCGGCCATGGCTGGATTGTAATATTTCACCAGTTTTTTAGGTGAAATATTACAAATCGCTCTGATTGGCAGTTTCACTTTCAACAGCCAATCATAGCGATCGTAGCCACGAAGGGGTGAAGCCATCCCCCCTTGGGTGAAGTACCACTCCCCCTGTCCCTGCAGATCGGGTGAAATTGGAGTTAACCCTTTCACCCGATCTGCAGGGACGCGATCATTCCATGATGCCACATAGGCGTCATGGGTCGGATTGGCACCGACTTTCATGACGCCTACGTGGCGTCAAAGGTCGGGAAGGGGTTAATGAGCTGTTGCTGACTTAATTATTATACACAGCATTATTGGCGGGCATTACCTTGGCTGTCATGAATCCCCAATGGCTAGGGATAGCACAGGACAAGCAAAGTACAAATAAATAACGGACGAGCTCTAGGGTGATGGAACCTGGGCTGACCGCTGCCCTACGCCTGACAAACGCAACTAGAGATAGCCAGGGAGCGTGCCTACGTTGGTTTTAGACGCCACGCACCAGCCTAAGAGCTAACTAGTACTGCAGAGAAAAATAAGACCTCACTTGCCTCCAGAGGAATGAACCCCAAAAGATATAGTTGCCCCCTCACATGTATTGACGGTGAAATGAGAGGAAGGCACACACAAAGAGATGATATATATAGATTTAGCAAATTGAGGCCCACTGTAAACTAGAAAGCAGAACGATACAAAAGGGGACTGAGCGGTCAGCAAAAAACCCTAATCAAAAAAAACCATCCTGAGATTACAAGAACCCATGTGCCAACTCATGGCACATGGGGAGAACCTCAGTCCACTAGAGCTACCAGCTTAGCATAGAGACATAATAAGCAAGCTGGACAAAAAACCAAACAACTGAAAAATCAGCACTTAGCTTATCCTGAAAGATCTGGGAGCAGGTAGGCAGGAACCAAACAGAGCACATCTGAATACATTGATAGCCGGCAAGGGAAGGACAGAAAGGCCAGGTAAAATAGGAAACACCCAGCCTCTGATGGACAGGTGGAAACCAAAGGCCGCAACCCACCAAAGTCACCCAGTACCAGCAGTAACCACCAGAGGGAGCCCACAAACAGAATCCACAACAGTACCCCCCCCTTGAGGAGGGGTCACCGAACCCTCACGAGAACCCCCAGGGCGATCAGGGTGAGCTCTATGGAAGGCGCGGACCAAATCAGTCGCATGAACATCGGAGGCGACCACCCAGGAATTATCCTCCTGACCATAACCCTTCCACTTAACCAAATACTGGAGTTTGCATCTGGAAACACGAGAATCCAAGATCTTCTCAACAACATACTCCAATTCTCCCTCCACCAGCACCGGAGCAGGAGGCTCAACCGAAGGAACAACGGGCACCTCATACCTCCGCAACAACGACCGATGGAACACATTATGAATAGCAAACGATGCTGGGAGATCCAAACGAAAAGATACAGGGTTAAGAATCTCCGAGATCCTATAAGGACCGATGAACCGAGTCTTGAACTTAGGAGAAGAGACCTTCATAGGGACAAAACGGGAAGACAACCACACCAAATCCCCAACAAGAAGTCGGGGACCCACGCGGCGACGGCGATTAGCAAACTGCTGAGTCTTCTCCTGAGATAACTTCAAATTGTCCACCACCTGATTCCAAATCTGATGTAGCCTGTCCACCACCATGTCCACTCCAGGACAATCCGAAGACTCCACCTGACCAGAGGAAAAACGAGGATGAAACCCCGAATTACAAAAAAAAGGAGAGACCAACGTGGCAGAACTAGCCCGATTATTAAGAGCAAATTCGGCCAGTGGCAAAAAAGCAACCCAGTCATCTTGGTCAGCAGAAACAAAACACCTCAAATAAGTTTCCAAGGTCTGATTAGTTCGCTCCATCTGGCCATTCGTCTGAGGATGGAATGCAGACGAGAAAGACAAATCAATGCCCATCTTGGCACAAAACGTCCGCCAAAATCTAGACACAAACTGGGATCCCCTGTCAGAAACGATATTCTCTGGAATCCCATGCAAACGAACCACGTTCTGAAAAAATAAAGGGACCAACTCAGAGGAGGAAGGCAACTTAGGCAAGGGCACCAAATGAACCATCTTAGAAAAGCGGTCACACACAACCCAGATAACGGACATTTTCTGTGAAACCGGGAGATCAGAAATAAAATCCATGGAAATGTGTGTCCAAGGCCTCTTCGGGATGGGCAAGGATAACAACAACCCACTGGCCCGAGAACAGCAAGGCTTAGCTCGAGCACACACTTCACAAGACTGCACAAAGGTACGCACATCCCTAGACAAGGAAGGCCACCAAAAAGACCTGGCCACCAAGTCTCTAGTACCAAATATTCCAGGATGACCAGCCAACACAGAAGAATGGACCTCGGAGATGACTCTACTGGTCCAATCATCCGGAACAAACAGTCTTTCTGGTGGACAACGATCCGGTTTATCCACCTGAAACTCCTGCAATGCACGTCGCAAGTCTGGGGATACGGCGGACAATATTACCCCATCCCTAAGGATACCAGTAGGCCCAGAGTCTCCAGGAGAGTCAGGCACAAAACTCCTGGAAAGAGCATCTGCCTTCACATTCTTTGAACCTGGCAGGTATGAAACCACGAAATTGAAACGAGAAAAAAACAATGACCAACGAGCCTGTCTAGGATTCAAACGCCTGGCAGACTCAAGGTAAATGAGATTCTTGTGATCAGTCAAGACCACCACACGATGTTTAGCACCCTCAAGCCAATGACGCCACTCCTCAAATGCCCACTTCATGGCCAAAAGCTCCCGATTACCCACATCATAATTGCGCTCGGCGGGCGAGAATTTTCAAGAGAAGAATGCACATGGCTTCATCACCGAGCCATCAGAACTTCTCTGTGACAAAACCGCCCCCGCTCCAATCTTGGAAGCATCAACCTCAACCTGAAAAGGAAGTGAAACATCTGGTTGACACAACACAGGAGCAGAAGAAAACCGGCGCTTAAGTTCCTGAAAGGCCCCCACAGCCGCAGGAGACCAATTAGCAACATCAGCACCCTTTTTAGTTAAATCAGTCAAAGGTTTAACAATACTGGAAAAATTTGCAATGAACCGACGATAAAAATTAGCAAACCCCAAGAACTTCTGAAGGCTCTTAACAGATGTAGGTTGTGTCCAGTCACAAATTGCCTGAACCTTAACGGGATCCATCTCAATAGTAGAAGGAGAAAAAATGTACCCCAAAAAAGAAATCTTCTGGACTCCGAAGAGACACTTTGAGCCCTTCACAAACAGAGAATTGGCCCGCAGAACCTGAAACACCTTCCTGACCTGTAGAACATGAGACTCCCAGTCATCAGAAAACACCAAAATATCATCCAAATACACAATCATAAACTTATCCAGATATTCACGGAAAATATTGTGCATAAAGGACTGAAAGACTGACGGAGCATTGGAGAGTCCAAAAGGCATTACCAAATACTCAAAATGGCCCTCAGGCGTATTAAATGCGGTTTTCCACTCATCACCTTGTTTTATCCGCACCAGATTATACGCACCGCGAAGATCTATCTTAGTGAACCACCTAGCCCCCTTAATGCGAGCAAACAAGTCAGTCAATAATGGCAATGGATACTGATATTTGACTGTAATCTTATTCAGAAGGCGATAATCTATACAAGGCCTCAGGGAACCATCTTTTTTTGCCACGAAAAAAAAAACCTGCTCCCAGAGGGGACGAAGATGGACGAATATGTCCCTTTTCCAAGGACTCCTTAATATAATTCCGCATAGCAGTATGCTCTGGCAGTGACAGATTAAATAAACGACCCTTAGGGAACTTACTGCCAGGAATCAATTCTATAGCACAGTCACAATCTCTATGAGGAGGGAGCGAATTGAGCTTAGGCTCCTCAAAAACATCCCTATAGTCAGACAAAAACTCAGGGATCTCCGAAGGAGTAGATGAAGCGATAGAAATCGGAGGTGCATCATCATGAACCCCCTGACATCCCCAGCTTAACACAGACATTGTTTTCCAGTCCAGGACAGGATTATGAGTTTGTAACCATGGCAGACCCAGCACTAGTACATCATGTAAATTATACAGTACAAGGAAGCGAATCACCTCCTGATGAACGGGAGTCATGCGCATGGTCACTTGTGTCCAATACTGCGGTTTATTCATAGCCAATGGTGTAGAGTCAATTCCCTTCAGAGGAATAGGGACTTCCAGAGGCTCCAGACTAAAACCGCAGCGTTTAGCAAATGACCAATCCATAAGACTCAGGGCAGCGCCCGAATCCACATAGGCATCAACGGAAATGGAAGACAGTGAAAAAATCAGAGTCACAGACAAAATGAACTTAGGCTGCAGAGTACCAATGGCAAAAGATTTATCAAGCTTTTTTGTGCGTTTAGAGCATGCTGATATAACATGAGCTGAATCACCACAATAAAAACACAATCCATTTTTCCGCCTATAATTTTGCCGTTCACTTCTGGACTGAATTCTATCACATTGCATAGTCTCAGGTGCCTGTTCAGAAGACACCGCCAACTGGTGCACGGGTTTGCGCTCCCGCAAACGCCGATCAATCTGAATGGCCATAGCCATAGACTCATTCAGACCTGTAGGCGTAGGGAACCCCACCATAATATCCTTAATGGCCTCAGAAAGACCATTTCTGAAGTTTGCAGCCAGGGCGCACTCATTCCACTGAGTAAGCACCGACCATTTCCGAAATTTTTGACAATATATTTCCGCTTCATCATGCCCCTGAGAGAGGGCTAATAAAGCCTTTTCAGCCTGAATCTCCAGGTTGGGTTCCTCATAGAGCAATCCCAATGCCAGAAAAAACGCATCCACACTGAGCAATGCAGGATCCCCTGGTGCCAATGCAAATGCCCAATTCTGAGGGTCGCCCCGCAGGAAAGATATTACAATCCTGACCTGTTGAGCAGGGTCTCCAGAGGAGCGAGATTTTAAAGAAAGAAACAATTTACAATTGTTCCTGAAATTCAGGAAGGTAGATCTATCTCCAGAGAAGAACTCTGGAATAGGAATTCTAGGTTCAGACATGGGAGTGTGAACAACAAAATCCTGTATGTTTTGAACTTTTGCCGCGAGATTACTCAGGCTGGAAACCAAACTCTGGGCATCCATGTTAAACAGCTAAGATCAGAGCCATTCAAGGGTTAAGAGGAGGTAAGAAGCAGCTAGACAGCAATTAAGGGCTAGGCAGCAAAACTCTGAAGGGAAAAAAAAAAAAAAGAAAATTTCCCTTAAACACTTCTTTTTCTCCTGCTTCAGCCCAAACAATTAACACTTTGTGGGCCGGCTATACTGTCATGAATCCCCAATGGCTAGGGATAGCACAGGACAAGCAAAGTACAAATAAATAACGGACGAGCTCTAGGGTGATGGAACCTGGGCTGACCGCTGCCCTACGCCTGACAAACGCAACTAGAGATAGCCAGGGAGCATGCCTACGTTTGTTCTAGACGCCACGCACCAGCCTAAGAGCTAACTAGTACTGCAGAGAAAAATAAGACCTCACTTGCCTCCAGAGGAATGAACCCCAAAAGATATAGTTGCCCCCTCACATGTATTGACGGTGAAATGAGAGGAAGGCACACACATAGAGATGATATATATAGATTTAGCAAATTGAGGCCCGCTGTAAACTAGAAAGCAGAACGATACAAAAGGGGACTGAGCGGTCAGCAAAAAACCCTAATCAAAAAAAAACCATCCTGAGATTACAAGAACCCATGTGCCAACTCATGGCACATGGGGAGAACCTCAGTCCACTAGAGCTACCAGCTTAGCATAGAGACATAATAAGCAAGCTGGACAAAAAACCAAACAACTGAAAAATCAGCACTTAGCTTATCCTGAAAGATCTGGGAGCAGGTAGGCAGGAACCAAACAGAGCACATCTGAATACATTGATAGCCGGCAAGGGAAGGACAGAAAGGCCAGGTAAAATAGGAAACACCCAGCCTCTGATGGACAGGTGGAAACCAAAGGCCGCAACCCACCAAAGTCACCCAGTACCAGCAGTAACCACCAGAGGGAGCCCACAAACAGAATCCACAACACTTGGCGGCGGGCAAATGCGAGAGTCTCTCCGCTCTCAGGATGACGCGCCGGCCTCGGTGACGTCATTAAGTCGCGCGAGTGTTCAAAGCTCGCGCATGTGTTATTCCGTGACTGCGCATCGCACAAAACAAAGGGGGCACCATAGTTTGGGGAACTTTCCCCGCGGCACACCCGACCATGTGTCGTGGCACACTAGTGTGCCGCGGAACACTGGTTGAAAATCACTGCTCTATACAATAGCCCCACACATTACATGTGTAAAAGCACCACTTACCCATGCATCTCTGGGGTTTTGAAAAAAAAATGGCCCATTTGTCAAGAAGATGCTATTCACCAAGGGAGGCATAGCCTTCCTTGCCCACGACTTGGATTTATACAGTGAGGAAGATCCCACATTTGTTTATTTCTCCTCCTCCGCTTCCTCTTCCTCATCTAGTAAAGAAGGACCCCCAGCGAGGCGCTGTAGGACCCAGGCAACTCCTGCAGCAATAGGTCCCATATGGATTGCACCCCCCTGAAAATTATCAGCCCGTCATTCAGCCCGTCGATTTCATTGGCAGCTCAGGAATCCAGTTTGACACCACTGGCCTCATTGAAATGGACTTCTTCAAATTCTTTTTCAGTGAGGAAATAATAAATGTTATGGTGGCCCAGACAAACCTGTATGCCAATCAATTTTTCACCTCAAATCCCACGTCATCATACGCCAGATGGACCCCTGTAAATGCAGTAGCGATGATAACATTTTGGGGAATTGTGCTGCATATGGGCATAATCCGAAAACCAGAGTTTTGGCTATACTGGAGTATTGATATTCTTTACAGTACACAGGTATTCCACATGGCCATGACAAGGACAAGATTTGAAGCAATTTAAAAATTGTTGCATTATAATAATGATAATCCAGAGTGTCCTCCCCAAGACAATACAAACTTTTATCGTCTACATAAAATTTGGCCAGTGGTTGACCACTTCAGCTGAAAATTTGCTGAGGCATACAAACCCTAGAGGGACATCGCTATAGATGAATCTCTGGTTCGTTTCAAAGAGAGGCTAAAATTCCAACAATACCTGCACAGTAAGAGGGCCAGGTATGAAATAAAGCTGTAGAAACTGTGCGAGAGTACCTCAGGGTACACCCACAGATTTAGGGTCTATGAGGGTAAAGACACCCAGATTAACTCCTCTGAATGCCCCCCTGTCCTGGGGGTAAATGGGAAAATTGTTTGGGAATTGCTGCATCCACTGCTGGATAAGGGTTATCACTAGTGTTGAGCATTCCGATACCGCAAGTATCGGGTATCGGCCGATACTTGCGGTATCGGAATTCCGATACCGAGATCCGATACTTGCCGCGTATCGGATACCGGAGTCGGAAGTTCTCAGGATTCAAACTGCATGAATTCAGCCAATGAGGAATGATTCTGAGTGTAGGCACATCCTGTTCAGCATGGTGGGCATGAAACTACTGGCAAGGCTGTGATTGGCTGCTGAAATGATGTCATGCTGCAGTTTAAAAGTCGCTGGCGCCATTTTGCGCTCACTCTGCTGTGAATTCAGTTAGTGACAGGATGCTGTTTGCTGACTGAGGGCCAGTTGAGATAGCAATTTGCTTCATTGTTCTTTTCCAAGGCTAATTTAGCAACCGCTGTGTTCACCTACTAATCACCTTGCTTTTGCCTTGCAGCGCTGTTTTCACAGCGATCTGCAAGGTCTGTGTGTGTGTGTGTGTGTGTGTGTGTGTGCAGCCCACTCTCTAGTCTGTGTGCAGCCGTAGGCCATAGCTGGTTGTATTCAGTTCAGGGAGGGTGGTTCACTGCCTCATACTGTTCTATTTTTTTTTTTTTCTTTTTCAAGTAGTGCAGGCTGCTGCACATTTTTTCTAATAATTCCTATTAGTGTCTTTCCACCCGTATCCAGCTAAATTGTGGAAAAACACTAGATAGGATAACGTAGAGGAGTGTTTTTGGGCCTTGCAGCGCCGTTTACGGCTATCTGCACGGTCTCCGTGTGACTGCAGCTTGCCCTGTAGTCTGTGTGCAGCCATAGCCGGTTGTATCCAGCTCAGGGTAAATCACTGCGTCATACCGTGAAATCCAATTTCCTTTTTTCTAAGTAGTGCAGGCTGCTGCACATTTTTTCAAAAAATTCCTATTAGTGTCTTTCCACCCGTATTCAGCTAAATTGTGGAAAAACACTACATAGGATAACGTAGAGGAGGTTTTTGGGGCCTTGCAGCGCCGTTTACGGCTGTCTGCAAGGTCTCCGTGTGACTGCAGCTCGCCCTGTAGTCTGTGTGCAGCCATAGCCGGTTGTATCCAGCTCAGGGTAAATCGCTGCGTCATACCGTGAAATCCAATTTCCTTTTTTCTAAGTAGTGCAGGCTGCTGCACATTTTTTCAAAAAATTCCTATTAGTGTATTTCCACCCGTATCCAGCTAAATTGTGGAAAAACACTACATAGGATAACGTAGAGGAGGTTTTTGGGGCCTTGCAGCGCCGTTTACGGCTGTCTGCACGGTCTCCGTGTGACTGCAGCTCGCCCAGTTGTCAGTTCAGCCCCCAAAAAATAAATAAATAATAAAGTTCACCAAACACACCACTTTACAGTTGTGTAGGCCACATTAGCTGATATTAAAGTCTAGTCCACACTTTAGAAAATTATTGTTTATTATACCTGTTAGGAGCTGTTCAGGAATAAGCACACAAAGCCGTTAGTACTTTTCTGCTTATCTTTATCAGTCAACCAAGATGAAGAAGGCAGGGAGTAAGGCACGTGGGCGTGGGCGCGGAGCTGGGAGAGGACGTGGGGATTCTGTGCCTGCTGCGGGCATCGGTGACTCATCAGCACCCAGTTTCACCAGGGAACAGTCCTTCATGCGCAGCTTTGTCGGAGAGTGCCGTACACCGCTGCTGCATGAAGAACAAATTGAAGCCGTTGTCGGATGGATGGCAGCTAACGCATCGACTTCAATTAGTGCCACATCCTCTCAGACACAGAGCACTGGAGAGCACCCATCTGTCTCTTCACCACCTGCCAAATTGCCCAGGCAGACAGAGAGCCCAGGACAGGAGCCGTCTCTACTTCTGTTCTCTGAATCTCTTGGCTTGGAAACAGGGGGCCAGCCAAGCAGCATTGGAGAAATGGAAGAAGAGGCAGTGTGCAGTGATGCCCAACAGCTTTTTCTCTCTGAGTCTGAAGAGGTGGGTGGGCCAGTGCCTCCGGTCACCACACCGCAGAACGCATCCGCTGATGACACTCAGGTGCCACTTTCTGGTGCGTGCTCTGCTGCTGAGACTACCCAGGAGGAGCAGTTGGTGGCAGAGGGTAGTGTAGATGATGAGGTCCTTGACCCATCGTGGCGTGTGGGACAGGAAGGTGGTGGGAGCAGCTCTGAGGAAGAGATTCCCCGAACGGGCCAAAGAGGGAGAGGGAGGGGGAAGACTGCGGATCCTGTAGCCTCCACTTTGGCACCCGTTAGGAGCGTGTCTCTTCCAACAGCCAAAAAGGGCGCTCCCAAGACTTGCAGTGCCTGGTCCTTTTTTGACACAGTTGCAGATGACATTTGCTATGTCAAATGCAAGGTGTGTCATCACAAAGTCAAAAGAGGTAGAAATGTCAGCAACCTCAATACCTCCAACATGTGGAAACATGTGCAGACCAGGCACGCGGCGGAGTTACAGAAACACACTGAAGAGCTAGGCCAACCAACAGCGGCAGCTACCACCTCTTCAGCTCGTGTTGCCTCTTCCTCCAGCTCACACGCAGCTGGTTCGGCTTCCTCCCAGGATCGCCGTGGAAGAAACTCTGGCCCTGTTGTCCAGAGACCCACTGTAATTCCACCCGCAGCACCACGTTCCCAGTTATCCTCACACTCCCAGGCCAGTCTACAGCCATTGGTAGTACAGGCATGGGAGAAAAGGCGGCCTTTCTTGGCAAACCACCCACGAGCACAGGCTCTGACTGCAGGCATTGCCAAACTTCTGTCACTGGAAATGCTGTCATTCAGGCTGGTGGAGACTGACAGCTTCCGTGACTTGATGTCATTGGCAGTCCCACAGTACAATGTGCCCAGCCGCTTTTATTTCAGCAGGCAAGCCGTCCCTGCCCTGCACAAGCATGTGGAGGGACACATAAAACACGCGCTACTGAACGCCGTCAGTAGCAAGGTCCACCTCACCACCGATGCGTGGACCAGTCAACATGGACAGGGGCGATACCTTTCCCTCACTGCCCATTGGGTTAATGTTGTTGAGCCGGGTACAGATCGTGCGAGTGGCGCAGGACGTGTCCTGCCCACTCCAAGGATTGCAGAAATCCAGTCTGTACGCATTGACTCCTCCTCTTACACAAGTTCCTCAGAATCGTCGCTGCAGGAGCCGTCACAGTCCACCTCCACATGGACCCGTGAACGTTTACCTGTTACGACCGACATGAGCACAGCCGTGGCCAAACGTCAACAGGCCGTCTTGAAATTAATTTCTTTGGGGAATCGAAGCCACACAGCGCAGGAGCTCTGGAATGCCATCAAGCAGGAGAGCGATGTGTGGTTTGTGGCAGCGAATCTCCAGCCAGGCATGGTAGTGTGTGATAATGGCCGAAATCTGGTGGCAGCTCTGGGCCTCGGCAACCTCACTCACATCCCATGTCTGGCACATGTTCTCAATTTGGTCGTGCAGAGTTTTTTGAGGGACTATCCGGATCTTGATGCACTGCTGCACAAGGCCCGCCTAGAGTGTGCTCACTTGCGACGTTCCAGCACAGCAAAATCGCGCATTGCGGCTCTGCAGCGCCAATTCCGCCTTCCGGAACATCGCATCATATGTGACCTACCTACCAGGTGGAATTCCATGTTACATATGTTGGAGCGGTTGTGTGAGCAGCAGCAAGCAGTAATGGAGTACCAGCTGCATCAGGCGCAAAGAAGTCGCACTCCGCGCCGTTCAGACTTCACTGGGCCACTATGAAGGACGTCTGCCAGGTTTTGCGTCCCTTCGATTATTCCACGCGGATGGCGAGTGCAGATGATGCACTAGTCAGCATGACTGTCCCCCTTATCTGCCTGCTTGAAAAATCACTGCAAGCGCTAAGGGATGATGTTGTGGAAGAGGTGGAGGATGAGGATTCACCATTTCCATCATCTTCTGGACAGTCAGCACCACGTGGTTCCTCACAAACACGTAGGCAGGGGACACTTTGTGAGGAGGATGAGGAGGAGTCAAAGGAGGAGGAAGACATCCATCCAGAGGAGGGAGTTACACAATTGTCCAGTAGTCAGTGTGTACAGCGAGGGTGGGGTGATGACGAGCGGGCAGAGATCACGCCTCAAGCAGGGGACAGCGTTTCTTGGCCAGTTGGCAGTCTGCAGCACATGGTGGATTACATGCTGCAGTGCCTGAGAAACGACCGCCGCATCGCCCACATTCTCAACATGTCTGATTATTGGGTGTTCACCCTCCTCGATCCTTGCTACCGGGACAACGTAGAAGCCTCATCACACCGTTGAACCGGGAGCGAAAAATGCGGGAGTACCAAGACACACTGGTGAATTCCATCATCTTCTCCAGTCCAACTGAGAGAAGTGCTGCTAGTGCATTACAAAGCAGCTCAGTGCGTCCAGGCAGTGGAGGAGGCTCTGCACAAAGAGGGAGCAGAAGCAGTGCCTCTGCCCAAGGCAAGACCAGTATGGCCCAACTGTGGCACACTTTTGTGTGCCCGCCACAAAAGTCTACACCATCACAGATGGCTCCAGGCAGCAGGAGGCAACGGTTCCGTCAGATGGTGACAGACTACATGTCTTGCCCTCTTGCTGTACTCCCAGACGGCTCTTCCCCTTTCAAGTTTTGGGTCTCAAAGCTGGATACATGGCCAGAGCTAAGCCAGTATGCATTGGAGGTGCTGGCTTGCCCTGCGGCTAGTGTATTATCGGAACGTGTCTTTAGTGCTGCAGGTGGTGTACTAACTGACCGTCGCATGCGACTATCCTCCGATAACGTTGACCGGCTTACTTTCCTGAAAATTAACCAGGCCTGGATCTCGCAGGAATTTGCCACTCCTCTTCCTGATTAAATAATTAGGTGACTGTCTACAGTATCCAGGTCTCCTGTTGTGTTCATCTTTCTACCACCTGAACTTTAATTCCTGGGCTCCAACACCGCCAGTTGAGGCTCAGAATTGCCGTCTGCACAGTCAAAACATACGACCCAGTGTTATTGGGTGTCAGTAACGTCAGCTGATTCCCAGCTGTGTAGCCGGCAATGTGTCCTGCGACCGCCACGCTGACACAACAACTGACATGTAAGGGAACCTGTCCCCCCCCAGGCGTTTGTTACTGAAAGAGCCACCTTGTGCAGCAGTAATGCTGCACAAGGAAAAGGTAGCTATTTTTGTTTAGCTCCTTGCACACGCAGAAATTAACACTTATAAAATGTGTCCACTGATACCGTAAAACCGTCCCGTAGGTGGGACTTTCCTTCGTAATGTGATGCAGCACAGCCGTCACACCTACCCCCTTGGCGCTGTGCGCCGGCTCCTCAGCGTTGTTTGATTCTGTCCCGAAGCCTGCGCTGTTATGTTATCCCTTGGCCAGGCACACTTAGCGCTGCCCCTCTTCTGACATCATTTGGTGTCAACCTGACTGCGTCTGTGCATCCGCGCTAGCCGAGATCCCGCCTCGCAGTGTCTTCTGATTTAATCACACTGCGGGCCTGGGATCCATGGGCATGCGCAGTGCATATCTTCACCTCCGCCTCTCACTCATCTCCCTTCGCCTTCTTCAGACTGTGCGCCCTCAGCTGATCCCTAATAGCATGCCACGGCCGTGACACTGCACAGTCTGAAGAAGCCGGAGGGAGGGGAGTGAGAGGCGAGGATATGCACTGCGCATGGCCACGGATCCCAGGCCCGCGGTGGGATTACATTAGACAACACTGCGAGGCGGGATCTCGGCCAGCGTGGACGCACAGGCGCAGCCAGACTGACACCAAATGATGTCAGAAGATGGGCAGCGCTAAGTGTGCCTGGCCAAGGGATAACATAACAGCGCAGGCTCCGGGACAGAATTAAACAACGCTGAGGAGCCGGGGCACGGCGCCAAGGGGGTAGGAATGACGGCTGTGCTGCATCATATTACGAAGGAAAGTCCCACCTCCGGGACGGTCTCACGGTATCAGGGGACACATTTTATAAGTGTTTAGATCTGTGTTTGCAAGGAGCATAATGAAAAGAGCCACCTTTTCCTTTTGCATCCTTTGTGCTGCACAAGCTGGCTCTTTCAGCTACAAACGCCTTTGGGGGGGTTAAAGGTTCCCTTTCGACTTTCTCCAATCAGGCTTCGGCCTACACTGTGTTCCTCTGCTACTCCTGCTGTCCCTGGGCTCCAACACCGCTAGTTGGTGCCTGGAAGTGCTGTCCGCACAGTCAACACTTGCTGCCGTGTTATTGGAGTTCAGTAACATCAGCTGTTCCCCAGCTGTGTGTGTGGCAATCCCTCCTCTCTCCTCCACCTCCTCCTCCTTCTGTCCCTGGGCTCCAACACCGCTAGTTGTTGTCCGGAAGTGCTGTCCGCACAGTCAACAGTCGCTCCTCTGTTATTGGGGTTCAGTAACGTCAGCTGTTCCCCAGCTGTGTGTGTGGCAATCCCTCCTCTCTCCTCCACCTCCTCCTTCTTTCCCTGCACTCCAACACCGCTAGTTGTTGTCTGGAAGTGCTGTCCGCACAGTCAACAGTCGCTCCTCTGTTATTGGGGTTCAGTAACGTCAGCTGTTCCCCAGCTGTGTGTGTGGCAATCCCTCCTCTCTCCTCCACCTCCTCCTCCTTCTGTCCCTGGGCTCCAACACCGCTAGTTGTTGTCCGGAAGTGCTGTCAGCACAGTCAACAGTCGCTCCTCTGTTATTGGGGTTCAGTAACGTCAGCTGTTCCCTAAGCTGTGTGTGTGGCAATCCCTCCTCTCTCCTCCACCTCCTCCTCCTCCTTCTTTCCCTGGGCTCCAACACTGCTAGTTGTTGTCTGGAAGTGCTGTCCGCACAGTCAACAGTTGCTCCTCTGTTATTGGGGTTCAGTAACGTCAGCTGTTCCCCAGCTGTGTGTATGGCAATCCCTCCTCTCTCCTCCACCTCCTCCTCCTCTTTCTTTCCCTGGGCTCCAACACCGCTAGTTGTTGTCTGGAAGTGCTGTCCGCACAGTCAACAGTCGCTCCTCTGTTATTGGGGTTCAGTAACGTCAGCTGTTCCCCAGCTGTGTGTGTGGCAATCCCTCCTCTCTCCTCCACCTCCTCCTCCTTCTGTCCCTGGGCTCCAACACCGCTAGTTGTTGTCCGGAAGTGCTGTCCGCACAGTCAACAGTCGCTCCTCTGTTATTGGGGTTCAGTAACGTCAGCTGTTCCCCACCTGTGTGTGTGGCAATCCCTCCTCTCTCCTCCACCTCCTCCTTCTTTCCCTGGGCTCCAACATTGCTAGTTGTTGTCTGGAAGTGCTGTCCGTACAGTCAACTGTCGCTCCTCTGTTATTGGGGTTCAGTAACGTCAGCTGTTCCCCAGCTGTGTGTGTGGCAATCCCTCCTCTCTCCTCCACCTCCTCCTCCTTCTGTCCCTGGGCTCCAACACCGCTAGTTGTTGTCTGGAAGTGCTGTCCGCACAGTCAACAGTCGCTCCTCTGTTATTGGGGTTCAGTAATGTCAGCTGTTCCCCAGCTGTGTGTGTGGCAATCCCTCCTCTCTCCTCCACCTCCTCCTCCTCCTTCTTTCCCTGGGCTCCAACACCGCTAGTTGTTGTCTGGAAGTGCTGTCCGCACAGTCAACAGTCGCTCCTCTGTTATTGGGGTTCAGTAACGTCAGCTGTTCCCCAGCTGTGTGTGTGGCAATCCCTCCTCTCTCCTCCACCTCCTCCTCCTTCTTTCCCTGGGATCCAACACCGCTAGTTGTTGTCTGGAAGTGCTGTCCGCACAGTCAACAGTCGCTCCTCTGTTATTGGGGTTCAGTAACGTCAGCTGTTCCCCAGCTGTGTGTGTGGCAATCCCTCCTCTCTCCTCCACCTCCTCCTCCTTCTGTCCCTGGGCTCCAACACCGCTAGTTGTTGTCTGGAAGTGCTGTCCGCACAGTCAACAGTCGCTCCTCTGTTATTGGGGATCAGTAATATCAGCTGTTCCCCAGCTGTGTGTGTGGCAATCCCTCCTCTCTCCTCCACCTCCTCCTCCTTCTTTCCCTGTGCTCCAACACCGCTAGTTGTTGTCTGGAAGTGCTGTCCGCACAGTCAACAGTCGCTCCTCTGTTATTGGGGTTCAGTAACGTCAGCTGTTCCCCAGCTGTGTGTGTGGCAATCCCTCCTCTCTCCTCCACCTCCTCCTCCTTCTGTCCCTGGGCTCCAACACCGCTAGTTGTTGTCCGGAAGTGCTGTCCGCACAGTCAACAGTCGCTCCTCTGTTATTGGGGTTCAGTAACATCAGCTGTTTCCCAGCTGTGTGTGTGGCAATCCCTCCTCTCTCCTCCACCTCCTCCTCCTTCTTTCCCTGGGCTCCAACACCACTAGTTGTTGTCTGGAAGTGCTGTACGCACAGTCAACAGTCGCTCCTCTGTTATTGGGGTTCAGTAACGTCAGCTGTTCCCCAGCTGTGTGTGTGTGGCAATCCCTCCTCTCTCCTCCACCTCCTCCTCCTCCTTCTTTCCCTGGGCTCCAACACCGCTAGTTTTTGTCTGGAAGTGCTGTCCGCACAGTCAACAGTCGCTCCTCTGTTATTGGGGTTCAGTAACGTCAGCTGTTCCCCAGCTGTGTGTGTGGCAATCCCTCCTCTCTCCTCCACCTCCTCCTCCTTCTGTCCCTGGGCTCCAACACCGCTAGTTGTTGTCTGGAAGTGCTGTCCGCACAGTCAACAGTCGCTCCTCTGTTATTGGGTTCAGTAACGTCAGCTGTTCCCCAGCTGTGTGTGTGGCAATCCCTCCTCTCTCCTCCACCTCCTCCTCCTCCTTCTTTCCCTGGGCTCCAACACCGCTAGTTGTTGTCTGGAAGTGCTGTCCGCACAGTCAACAGTCGCTCCTCTGTTATTGGGGTTCAGTAATGTCAGCTGTTCCCCAGCTGTGTGTGTGGCAATCCCTCCTCTCTCCTCCACCTCCTCCTCCTTCTTTCCCTGGGATCCAACACCGCTAGTTGTTGTCTGGAAGTGCTGTCCGCACAGTCAACAGTCGCTCCTCTGTTATTGGGGTTCAGTAACGTCAGCTGTTCCCCAGCTGTGTGTGTGGCAATCCCTCCTCTCTCCTCCACCTCCTCCTCCTCCTTCTTTCCCTGGGCTCCAACACCGCTAGTTGTTGTCCGGAAGTGCTGTCCGCACAGAGCCAAACACCTCGCCAATGTGTTAGTGGGGTTCAATAATGCCTGCTGCTCCCCTGCTATGTATACGGCAACGTGTCATGCGACCGCCACGCAGGCACAACAACTTAAATTTAAGGGAACCTGTCCCCCCCAGGCGTTTGTTACTGAAAGAGCCACCTTGTGCAGCAGTAATGATGCAAAAGGAAAAAGTGCCTCTTTTCGTGGTGCTCCTTGCACATGCTGAACCTAACACTTATGAAATGTGCCCCCTCACACCGTTAAACCGTCCGGTAGGTGGAACTTTCATTTGTCATGTGATGCAGCACAGCCGTCATTCTTACCCCCTTGGCGCCGTGCGCCACCTCCTCAGCGCTGCCCGTCTTCTGACATTATTTGGTGTCAGGCTGGCTGCGCCTGTGCGGCCACGCTGGACGAGATCCCGCCTCGTAGTGTCTTCTGATTTAATCCCACTGCGGGCCTGTGATCCATGGACATGCGCAGTGCATATCTTTACCTCCGCCTCTCACTCATCTCCCTACGCCTTATTCAGACCGTGCGCCGTCAGCTGATCCCTAATAGCATGCCACGGCCGTGACGCCGCACAGTCTGAAGAAACCGTAGGGAGGGGAGTGAGAGGCGAGGATATGCACTGCTCATGCCCATGGATCACAGGTCCGCAGAGTGATTACATTAGATGACACAGCGAGGCGGGATCTTGGCCAGCGCGGCCACACAGGCGCAGCCAGCATGACACCAAATGATGTCAGAAGACGGGCAGAGCAAAATGTGTGCATGGCTAAGGGCTAACATAACAGCGCAGGCTCCGGGACAGATTCAAACAACGCTGAGGAGGCGGCGCACGGCGCCACGGGGGTAAGAATGACGGCTATGCTGCGTCACATGACAAATGAAAGTTCCACCTACCGGACGGTTTAACGGTGTGAGGGGACACATTTCATAAGTGTCAAGTTCAGCGTTTGCAAGGACCATAATTAAAAGAGCTAAGTTTACCTTTTTCAGCATTAGTGCTGTACAAGATGGCTCCTTCAGCTACAAACGCCTTGGGGGGGGTTAAAGGTTCCCTTTCAACTTGCTCCAGTGCAGGCTTCGGCCTACACTCTGCTCTTCCTGCTGACCCTGGGCTCTAACACCGCCAGTTGGCGCCCGGAAGTGCTGGCTGCACAGAGCAAAACACCCGCCAATGTGTCAGTGGGGTTCAGCACCGCCAGCTGTTCCCCTGCTGTGTAGCCGGCAATGTGTCCTGCAAAAGCCACGCAGACACAAGAACTGAAATTGAAGGGAACCTGTCCCCCCTACCCCAGGTGTTTGTATGTTTTACAGCCACCATGTACAGCAGTAATGCTGCATGTGTGCAAGTTGGCTCATAAACTTATTCTCCTTGCACACGTGGAACAGAACACGTCTACAATGTGTCCCCTGAGACCACTAAAACGTCCCTGAGGTGTGACTTTCCTTTGTAATGACACGCAACAACCCCCTTGGTAGCACAGCCCTTCTTCTGACATCATTGTTTGGCTGGCTGCGCCTCTGCGGCCGCCCTGCCCGACACAACGCCCCTCGGTGTCTTATTTATTTTGACTGCGAGGGTGTGATTGACGGGCATGAGCAGTGCATATCTTCGCCAGTCTGTCACTCAGCTCCATCTGCCTTCTTCAGACTGTGCGGCTTCATGGCCGTGGCATGCGATAAGGGATCAGCTGATGCCGCACAGTCTGTAGCAGGTGTAAGGACACGAGCGAGAGGCGAACATTTGTACTGCGCCAGGCCATGAATCCCAGCCCCGCAGTGTGAAACACTGTAAAGACACTGCGGGGCTGGGATTCATGGGCATCGCGAACCGCACCGGCCGACATGAAATGATGTCAGAAGACGGGCAGCGCATGGCCAAGAGATAACGCAACAACGCAGACTCCTGTACAGCAAAAATGCGATGCTCAGGAGGCCGCGCCAAGCACCAAGGTGGTATTTTTGCCAGCTGTGCTGCGTCTCATTACGAAGGGAACTCCCGCCTCCAAGACAGATTGACTGTATAAGGGTTAAAATGTCGTACGTGTTTCATTCACCTTGTGCAAGGAACAAAATTAAAAGAGCAACCTTTGACTTGTGCAGCACTACTGCTGCATAAGGTGTGGCTCTTTTAGTTTGTAACACCTGAGGGGGGGTTAAAGGTTACCTTTAAAATTGGTTCAATTAGGCTTCGGCCTACACTCTGCTCCCCCTGCAGAGCCTGGGCTCTAACACCACCAGTTGGTGCCCCGAAGTGCTGGCTGCACAGAGAAAAACACCCGCCAATGTGTCAGTGGGGTTCAGCACCGCCAGCTGTTCCCCTGCTGTGTAGCCGGCAACGTGTCCTGCAACAGCCACGCAGACACAACAGACCTACAAATGCCTCCAGTGCAGGCTTCGGCCTACACTCTGCTCCCCCTGCTGACCCTTTGCTCCAACACCGCTAGTTGGGGCTCTAGGAAGACAAGCTTGAATAGGTCCCCATCCTGGTTCCAGCACCGTCAGCTGTTTCCGGGCAGAGCATTGGCTTAGGTGCCTCCCTCTGGGTATCCGAATTCCACCAATGTCAGGTGGTCCTTGGTAGTGCTTTCAGGCACGGGTACCTCCTGCTTAGTAACCGGGTTCCAGTAACGTCAGCTGGTCCTCGGTAGATCCATTGGCTCTTGGACCTTCGGCTACCCATCCGGGTTCCAGTACTGTCAGCTGGTTCTCGGCAGTGTCTTTTGCTCTTGTACCTTCTGCTCCCCATCCTGGTTCCAGTACCGTCAGCTGGTTCCGGGCAGAGCCTTTGGCTTAGGTGCCTCCCTCTGGGTATCCGAGTTCCACCAACGTCAGGTGGTCCTTGGTAGTGCTTTCAGGCACGGGTACCTCCTGCTTAGTAACCGGGTTCCAGTAACGTCAGCTGGTCCTCGGTAGTTCCATTGGCTCTTGGACCTTCGGCTACCCATCCGGGTTCCAGTACCGTCAGCTGGTTCTCGGCAGTGTCTTTTGCTCTTGTACCTTCTGCTCCTCATCCTGGTTCCAGTACCGTCAGCTGGTTCCGGGCAGAGCCTTTGGCTTAGGTGCCTGTTGTGAACTCCGTTTTCAGGCTCCCTCTTGTGGTCACAGATGGTATTGTGTGACTTTGTTTTTTTGGCTCCCCCTGGTGGTTTGGTTTATTATCCTGCGGGTCTGGCTGGATCAACTGCCTCGTTATTCACCAGGGAGGCTCCTATTTAGCTCTGCTTCACTTCCACTTGTTGCCGGCTGTCAATGTTTCAGTGCTATTCTGATTACTCCTGACTATCTCGTTTTCTGCCTCTTCAGGATAAGCTAAGTTCTGTTTGAATATTTTTTGCTCATCTGCCTGCAATATGATTTCTGTGTATGATGAGTCTAGTCCAGCTTGCTAATATGTGATTTCTTGTTGCTGGTAAGCTCTGGGTACGGAGTTGCTTCCCCCGCACCGTTAGTTGGTGCGGGGGCTCGAGCAATCTCTGCGTGGATATTTTGAATAGGGCTTTTTATTGACCGCACAGTTCCCTTCCTATTTTCTGCTATCTAGTATTAGCGGGCCTCATTTGCTAAATCTAATTTCATCTCTGTGTTTGTGCTTTCCCCTTAACTCACCGTTAATATTTGTGGGGGGCTATTCTATATCTTTGGGGTCATTCCACTGAGGCAAGAGAGGACTTTCTTTCCCTCCAGGAATAGTCAGTTTCTCAGGCCGTGAAGAGACGTCTAGGATTTTAGGTAACGTTCCACGGCTACTTATAGTTGTTTGCGGATAGGATCAGGTTGCGGTCAATCTAGTTACCACCTTCCCAGAGCTAGTCTTCTGTTCAGTTACTTAGCTAGTCCTACCTGTGATCCTTGCCACTAGGATCATAACAGTACAGCCGGCCGGAAAAGTGTTAATTGCATGGCAGAAGCAGGAGAAAAGAAGCTTGGAGAAATTTTTTTTTTTTTTTTTTGCTGCCGTGTGTCTAGCTGCTGTGTGTCTGGCTTCTCTCCTCCTCTTAATCTTGGTGTGGCTTTGAACTCAGCTGCTGATATGGATATTCAGAGTTTGGCCTCCAGTGTAGATCATCTTGCTGCAAGGGTACAAAGTATTCAGGATTTTGTTGTGCACAGTCCTATGTTAGAGCCTAGAATACCTATTCCGGAGTTGTTTTCTGGAGATAGATCTAGGTTCCTGAATTTTAAGAACAATTGCAAATTGTTTCTTTCTTTGAAACCTCGTTCCTCTGGTGATTCCGTTCAGCAAGTTAAGATTATTATTTCTCTCTTGCGCGGCGACCCTCAAGATTGGGCCTTCGCATTGGCGCCAGAGGATCCTGCATTGCTCAGTGTGGATGCGTTTTTTCTGGCCCTTGGATTGCTCTATGAGGAACCTAATCTTGAGAACCAGGCTGAAAAAGCGTTGTTTGCCCTCTCTCAGGGGCAAGATGATGCAGAGGTGTACTGCCAGAAATTTCGGAAATGGTCGGTGCTTACTCAATGGAATGAGTGTGCCCTGGCTGCAAATTTCAGAAAAGGTCTTTCTGAAGCCATTAAGAATGTCATGGTGGGGTTCCCTACGCCTGCAGGTCTGAATGAGTCCATGACTCTGGCCATTCAGATTGATCGGCGTTTGCGGGAGCGCAAACCTGCGCACCATTTGGCGGTGTCTTCTGAACAGACACCTGAGTCTATGCAATGTGATAGAATTCTGGCCAGAAGTGAACAGCAAAATTATAGACGGCAAAATGGGTTGTGCTTTTACTGTGGTGACTCAGCTCATGTTATCTCAGCATGCTCTAAGCGCACAAAAAAAGATTGATAAATCTGTCACCATCGGTACTTTACAGCCTAAGTTTATTTTGTCTGTTACCCTGATTTGTTCCCTGTCATCTTACCAGGTTATGGCTTTTGTGGATTCAGGTGCTGCCCTGAGTCTGATGGATTTGTCATTTGCCAGGAGCTGTGGTTTTGTTTTGGAGCCTTTAAAATTCCCTATTCCACTAAGGGGAAATGATGCTACACCATTGGCTACGAATAAACCTCAGTACTGGACACAAGTGACCCTGTGCATGACTCCTGTTCATCAGGAGGTGATTCGCTTTCTTGTATTGCATAATTTGCATGATGTTGTCGTGTTGGGCCTGCCATGGTTGCAGACTCATAATCCAGTCCTGGATTGGAAAGCAATGTCTGTGTCAAGTTGGGGTTGTCAGGGAATTCATGGCGACGCTCCTGTGGTGTCAATTGCTTCATCCACTCCTTCTGAGGTCCCTGCGTTTTTGTCGGATTACTAGGATGTATTTGATGAGCCCAAACTCAGTTCTCTACCTCCTCATAAGGATTGTGATTGTGCTATAAATTTGATTCCTGGTAGTAAGTTTCCTAAGGGACGACTTTTCAATTTGTCAGTGCCGGAGCATGCTGCTATGCGGAGTTATATAAAGGAGTCTTTGGAGAAAGGACTTATTCGCCCCTCCTCCTCCCCTCTTGGTGCGGGGTTCTTTTTTGTGGCTAAGAAGGATGGTTCCCTGAGACCTTGTATTGATTATCGCCTTCTAAACAAAATCACGGTCAAATTTCAGTATCCTTTGCCATTGTTATCTGATCTGTTTGCTCGCATTAGGGGGTCTAGTTGGTTCACCAAGATAGATCTTCGTGGTGCGTATAACCTTGTGCGTATTAAGCAGGGTGATGAATGGAAAACTGCATTTAATACGCCCGAAGGCCATTTTGAGTACTTGGTGATGCCTTTTGGACTTTCTAACGCTCCTTCTGTCTTTCAGTCCTTTATGCACGACATCTTCCGCGAATATCTGGATAAATTTATGATTGTGTATCTGGATGATATTCTGTTTTTTTCGGATGATTAGGAGTCCCATGTTAAGCAGGTCAGGATGGTGTTTCAGGTCCTGCGTGCCAATGCTTTATTTGTGAAGGGCTCAAAGTGTCTGTTTGGAGTCCAGAAGGTTTCTTTTTTGGGTTTCATTTTTTCTCCTTCTGCTATTGGGATGGACCCAGTCAAGGTTCAGGCAATTCGTGACTGGACTCAGCCTACATCTGTTAAGAGTCTTCAGAAGTTCTTGGGTTTTGCTAATTTTTACCGTCGCTTCATCGCTAATTTTTCTGGTGTTGTTAAGCCATTGACGAATTTGACCAAGAAGGGTTCTGATGTTACTAATTGGTCTCCTGCGGCTGTGGAGGCCTTTCGGGAGCTGAAGCGCCGGTTTTCTTCGGCTCCGGTCTTATGTCAGCCAGATGTCTCCCTTCCTTTCCAGGTCGAGGTTGATGCTTCTGAGATTGGAGCTGGGGCTCTTTTGTCGCAGAGAAGCTCTGATGGCTCTGTGATGAAGCCATGTGCTTTCTTTTCAAGAAAGTTTTCGCCTGCCGAGCGGAATTATGATGTTGGTAATCGGGAGTTGTTGGCTATGAAGTGGGCATTTGAGGAGTGGCGACATTGGCTCGAGGGAGCTAAGCATCGTGTGGTGGTCTTGACTGATCACAAGAATTTGATTTATCTCGAGTCGGCCAAGCGGCTGACTCCTAGACAGGCTCGTTGGTCGTTGTTTTTCTCTCGTTTTGATTTCGTGGTCTCATACCTGCCTGGTTCGAAGAATGTGAAGGCTGATGCTCTTTCTAGGAGTTTTGTGCCTGACTCTCCTGGTAATTCAGAGCCAGCTGGTATCCTCAGAGAAGGGGTGATTTTGTCTGCCATCTCCCCAGATTTGCGACGAGTGCTGCAGGAGTTTCAGGCGGATAGACCTGACCGTTGCCCACCGGAGAGACTGTTTGTCCCGGATAGATGGACCAGCAGAGTTATTTCCGAGGTTCATTCTTCGGTGTTGGCAGGCCATCCTGGGATTTTTGGTACCAGAGATTTGGTGGCTAGGTCCTTCTGGTGGCCTTCCTTGTCGCTGGATGTGCGTTCCTTTGTGCAGTCTTGTGGAATTTGTGCTCGGGCTAAGCCTTGCTGTTCTCGTGCCAGTGGCTTGTTGTTACCTTTGCCTGTCCCGAAGAGGCCTTGGACGCACATTTCCATGGATTTTATTTCAGATCTCCCTGTCTCTCAGAGAATGTCTGTCGTTTGGGTGGTGTGTGATCGTTTTTCTAAGATGGTCCATTTGGTGCCCTTGCCTAAGTTGCCTTCCTCCTCCGAGTTGGTTCCTCTGTTTTTTCAAAATGTGGTTCGTTTGCACGGGATCCCTGAAAATATTGTTTCCGACAGAGGATCCCAGTTTGTGTCTAGATTTTGGCGGACCTTTTGTGCTAAGATGGGCATTAATTTGTGTTTTTCGTTGGCCTTCCATCCTCAGACGAATGGCCAAACCGAGCGCACTAATCAGACTTTGGAAACCTATTTAAGATGTTTTGTTTCTGCTGATCAGGACGACTGGGTGACTTTTTTGCCATTGGCCGAGTTTGCCCTAATAATCGCGCTAGTTCTGCTACTTTGGTTTCGCCTTTTTTTTGTAATTCAGGGTTTCATCCTCGTTTTTCCTCGGGTCAGGTGGAGCCTTCTGACTGTCCTGGAGTGGATGTTGTGGTGGATAGGTTGCATCAGATTTGGAATCATGTGGTGGACAATTTGAAGCTGTCACAAGAGAAGGCTCAGCGCTTTGCCAACCGCCGTCGCTGTGTGGGTCCCCAACTTCGTGTTGGGGACTTGGTGTGGTTGTCTTCTCGCTTTGTTCCTATGAAGGTCTCCTCTCCTAAGTTTAAGCCTCGGTTTATCGGTCCTTATAAGATTTTGGAAGTCCTTAACCCTGTGTCATTTCGTTTGGACCTCCCGGCATCGTTTGCTATTCATAATGTGTTCCATCGTTCGTTGTTGCGGAGGTATGTGGTGCCTGTGGTTCCTTCGGTTGAGCCTCCAGCCCCTGTGCTGGTTGAGGGAGAATTGGAATACGTGGTGGAGAAGATCTTGGATTCTCGTATTTCTAGACGGAGGCTTCAGTATTTGGTTAAGTGGAAAGGCTATGGTCAGGAGGATAATTCCTGGGTTGTCGCCTCTGATGTTCATGCGGCCGATTTGGTTCGTGCCTTCCATGTGGCTCACCCTGATCGCCCTGGGGGTTTTGATGAGGGTTCGGTGACCCCTCCTCAAGGGGGGGTACTGTTGTGAACTCCGTTTTCAGGCTCCGTCTTGTGGTCACAGATGGTATTGTGTGACTTTGTTTTTTTGGCTCCCCCTGGTGGTTTGGTTTATTATCCTGCGGGTCTGGCTGGATCAACTGCCTCGTTATTCACCAGGGAGGCTCCTATTTAGCTCTGCTTCACTTCCACTTGTTGCCGGCTGTCAATGTTTCAGTGCTATTCTGATTACTCCTGACTATCTCGTTTTCTGCCTCTTCAGGATAAGCTAAGTTCTGTTTGAATATTTTTTGCTCATCTGCCTGCAATATGATTTCTGTGTATGATGAGTCTAGTCCAGCTTGCTAATATGTGATTTCTTGTTGCTGGTAAGCTCTGGGTACGGAGTTGCTTCCCCCGCACCGTTAGTTGGTGCGGGGGCTCGAGCAATCTCTGCGTGGATATTTTGAATAGGGTTTTTTATTGACCGCACAGTTCCCTTCCTATTTTCTGCTATCTAGTATTAGCGGGCCTCATTTGCTAAATCTAATTTCATCTCTGTGTTTGTGCTTTCCCCTTAACTCACCGCTAATATTTGTGGGGGGCTATTCTATATCTTTGGGGTCATTCCACTGAGGCAAGAGAGGACTTTCTTTCCCTCCAGGAATAGTCAGTTTCTCAGGCCGTGAAGAGAAGTCTAGGATTTTAGGTAACGTTCCACGGCTACTTATAGTTGTTTGCGGATAGCATCAGGTTGCGGTCAATCTAGTTACCACCTTCCCAGAGCTAGTCTTCTGTTCAGTTACTTAGCTAGTCCTACCTGCGATCCTTGCCACTAGGATCATAACAGGTGCCTCCCTCTGGGTATCCGAGGTCCACAAACGTCAGGTGGTCCTTGGTAGTGCTTTCAGGCACGGGTACCTCCTGCTTAGTAACCAAGTTCCAGTAACGTCAGCTGGTCCTCGGTAGTTCCATTCTTGGACCTTCGGGTAGCCATCCGAGTTCCAGTTCCATCAGCTGTTTCTCGGCATTTTCTCAGCCTTCTTGTACCTTCTGCTACATTTCCAAGTTCAAGACCCTAAAGACGACGACCCGGAAGACCACCCCTAAGATGACAACGACACCAGAGACGACAACCACTGAGATGACGACGACCCTGGAGACGATGACCCTGAAGACCACCCCGATGACGACGACCCCGGAGATGACAACCCTGGAGACGACGACCCTGGAGACGACGACGACATGGGAGACCGAGAAGCAGAAGAACAAGAGGCTGCAGAACAAAGAGCAGAAGAACATTAAGCATAACACTAAATATCAGAGCAAAAGATATTATCTAAATTATAAGCAGAAGAAGACTAAGCAGTGTATGGGGGTGAGTCCGTTCCTCCTCGTGGTGCCCCTGGATAAAGCCTGATGCTGCAGGCCAAACTGAACACGGACAAATGTAACTCTTTTGTGACAGGCAGAACGGAAGGTGTAATCTTCAAACTTTTATAGATAACCACTACGGGAATGCCTGTCACAAATAAGAATATGATGAAGAAGTTGAATATGAAGAAGAATAATAGTTAAATAAAAAGAATATGAATAATGTAAAAAAAAAAAATATAGGTAGAAGATGAAGAAGATGAATAAGGTGAAGAAGAAGTTGATGTCAAAGATGCTGATGATGATGAAGAAGAAAGTGTGGGAGAAGTAAAATAGAGGGTGAAGGGCATGGAAGCAGTGAAACATCAATATCTGACAAAATTAAAAAAATCTTAACATAGTCAATATCTTTGTAACTCCGAACGTCTTTAAAAAAAATTAAAATTCCTGCTATTCTATTTGATTGGGCTAAACCTCTATGCCTTTAATGTCTCCGCCACCTCCCCCAATACATCCTACATTATTCTTAGTTGTTTTCCTTCATGTAGAATGAACCTACAAGGAAAGAAAGGGTTTATTTTAATTCCGATATTTTCGTCCCATTGACTTGCATTGGGATCGGGTATTGGAATCGGCGAGATCCGATACTTTGACGGTATCGGCCGATACTTTCCGATACCGATACTTTCCGATATCGGAAGGTATCGCTCAACACTAGTTATCACATCTACATTGATAACTTTTACACCAGCATCCCGCTCTTCAAGACCCTCTCTATCAGAGGTACAGCTGCATATGGCACCATGCCAAAAAATCAGCAAGGCCTCCCTAAGCCGCTAATTGGGCAAATGCTGAGTAAAGGTGAAAACAGAGCCCAATGTAGCGACAACATGCTGGTGGTCAAGTATAAGGACAAAAGGGATGTCCCTATCTTGACCACCATATACTGTGACAACAGCTCCCTTGTCACTGTTCGTTGGACCACAACACAAGTCCCAGAGTCCTGTTGCCGGGACACATGGTGCGCTGGCTAATCACAATTATGCCAAAACTTAGCATGGCTGCGATGATTCTGGAAGTGCACACAGCCTAAATGCTTGTTGATTGGCTGCACTGCAGCCTTTCAACAAACTTTATTGGGCATCCGAACCTGAACAGCAAACCAGTCATCCTGGTAAAAGTCCATGTTTGGAGTTCGGTACCACACACTAGTTGTCCGGTATGGTTCCCAAACTTTACAGTTGTGCAGGCCACTGAATGCCTTAATCAGTATTGTGGGCATATTAATTATTTTTATTACAAATGGACACTTCCATTTTAACCCCTTTCTGGCCTTGGATGTATAAATACATCCAGGTTGTCTGGTACACACTAACCTTGGATGTGTAAATGTTATGATGATTTTGCGTGCATAGGAGCTGTGCATCAACGATCGCCGCCGGGTGTCATCTGACACTGACAGCTGACACCCAGCACCGCTCCTGACACTTTAACCCCCTAAAAGCTGTATTCGATATCAATCACTGCATTTAGATGGCAGGCAGAGGTAGGGAGCCCACTCTGCCCTCTGATCAGCGCCCCCTCGACGTCATCGCAAGGGCTGGATCGTTGATGACACCAGGCACTAGCAACATAGTTAGATCATGCACAGTGCATGATCTAACTAACTTGCGTCTGCAGGGCTGAAAGGCTATAAATCATTGCAATGCTTTATACCAGCTATCAGACTGCAAGAAGTGAAAGTGAATATATTTTCACCCATAAATAAAGATTTTATTGAAAAAAGCAAACAATAAAAGTTCACATGTTTGGTATTGCCACTTCTGGAACGACCCGAATGATAAAACTATCCAACTAGTTAACCCCTTCAGTGAACACTGTAAAAAAAATTAAGCAAAACATGATGTTTTATTTATTATCATTCTGCCGAACAAAAAGTGAAATCAAACAAGATCAAATAGATGAATGTAAATAAAAATGGTATAGCTGAAAACATCATCTTATCCCGCAAAAACAAGCTGACACAAAATACAATACAGCTCCATCAGCGGAAAAATAACAAAATTATAGCTCTTAGAATAAAGAAATACAAAAATAATTATTTTTTCAATAAAAAAAGTTTTTGTGTCAAAGCACCAAAACACACAAAAAAACAAAAATGTGGTATCACTGTAATCATACTGACTCAAAGAACTAAGCTACCTTATCAATTTTACCACATGTGGAATGGCATGAAAAAAAATCCTAATTTGAAGTTTTTTTATTAATTCTGCCTCTAAAAATAGAATAGAAAGAGATGGAAAAAATGTCATGTGCCTGAAAATGGTACCAAAATGTCAACTTCTCCCACAAAAAAGCAGGCCCTCACATGAGCCTGTCAGATAAAATATGGAAAAATTATAGCTCACTATTTTGTATTTTCTGTCACAGGCCCCTCAAAGTCACTTCACATGTGATATGGTCCCTAAAAAAATGTTTTTATAAATATTGTTGAAAAAATTAGAAATCGCTGGTCAACTTTTAACCCTTATAACGTCCTAACATAAAAAAATAATGTTTCAAAAACTGTGGTGATGTAAAGTAGACATGTACAAAATTTGATTTATTAATTATTTTGTATCACATGACTTTCTGATTTAAGGTCATTTGAATAAAATTAAATTCAGATGCTAAATTTTTGTCAAATTTCTGTTGTGTTTTTTTTTTTTTAATACAAATAAACATGTCATAGTGAAGACTGGGATCTATTGAGGCGTTTTTTAGAGTTATTACTACATAAAGTGACATTGCTCAGAATTGTAAAATTTGACCTGGTCATGAAGGTGAAAAGAGGCTTGGAGGGTAAAGGGGTTAAAAAGTAATCATCGTTTTAATTTTTTTTTGTCATAAATCAATAGCATGAACAGAAAAATATTTAGAATTGAGAGTCCTCAGTGGTTGATACCTTTTAATGACTAACTGAAAAGATGGTAACAAATTGCAAGCTTTCGAGACTACACAGGTCTCTTCATCATGTCTATGCCTGATGAAGAGACCTGTGTAGTCTCGAAAGCTTGCAATTCTAAATATTTTTCTATCTACTGGCTAACACGGTATCAAGATATTTATCTTTCCTGTATAGCATGGACAGAACACTTTGTAATATATCTTATCAGAGAAATCTGCTTCTTTCTCCTCCTGGACTGCTCTTTGACTCTCAATTTACGGGTAAAATCTGTATTCAGTAGAGACAGATTTTCACTTGACTGAGATACGAAATGGCAGTTGTTGCTTTTAAAGATCTATGGAGAGGGTTGAGTGGAGCAAGAGGAAGAGCTAAAGGCACACAGACATTTTGGTTCAAGTTCCATAGAACTTTATGAGCTCTAGCTGTCTTTTCTGTCTCACTAACGAAATAATCTGTAATCACTGAAGACAGATTTTACAAATGATTTGAGATTATTGATAATGAAATATTAGTGTAGGAGGAGAAATAATTGTTTTTTTCTGATAAGCTATATTACAAAGTATTTTATTTTCAGGCAATATTGCCTTGCGCAGGTGTGTACTCCGGAGGGCAGAGAATGAACTTCAATCCAATATTGCGGCCAGCATGCAGCCAGCAGGTAAGGAAAGGGTGAATCAAACACCCGAAAACCCCTCCCATATGACCTAAAACAGGTCGCGCCAAATTCAGGTGACAGGTTCCCTTTAACTAAAATAACACTTATTTTGGAAAGTCTTTATAAAATATAAATCTTTAACTATAGCTTTGCCAGCTTCTCATATTTTGAGCTGAATAAATATTTCCAATTTTATGGTATATTGGTCGCAACACGCTTAGCTGTCTGTAAATACTGATGAATGGCAATATACAATACAACTGTACCAGCTGAGAGAATTCCGAGTTACTAATCAGGTCTCTGGCTGCCTCTCACTTGCTGTGGTTAAGCCATTGAATCATTGCCCAGGCAGCTGGCTTTAATTATCTAGACTGGGCACACAGCTGCTAGAATGAAATGTGCATCCACATCTTACTATGCTGAGACATAAACAGGGATTTAACAATGAAGCCAAAATACTTAACCCATCAATACCTTGACATGTGATATTTACTGTGGGAATAATTCATTAATGTCTTGCCTATTCCCAGGGTCAGTACTGAGGATTTTCCCTCTGCCTAACTGCAGTGTCCCTCGGCCGACCTCTTGTAACAGTTCACACTTTGTGTGACTGACCTGGCTTTTGTTCGCTCAGGCTGCAAAATTTATTCTGCAAATCACTTGCTTAATGTAGCATTTTATAGAAAACAATCCTTATTTGTAACAAAAAAGTGCATCGAATTACACTCCACTTTGCACTGATGAGGGGCAGTACCCCGAAACACAGTGTCTGCAAATTGAGATTCTGGTTTGGCTATTATCCTAAGTCATGTGACAAGGCTCGTTTAAGGGTCGACATTGACTGTTAGGATTGCTACTTCCAATAGGTGGCACTAGAGTTCTAGTCCTCTTCCTCTCTGGAGAGACAATTTGCATATTTCCCAGAGGAGCATTGCGGCTTTAAGTCTCCTCACCTCAACATGCTTATCATGTCACTCTCCGCAAGGAGAAACGATACTTCTTGGAACATAGTAGAACACAAATTTATAAGGCTGGGTTGCCACTATTAACTGAAAATGCAGTAATACCACAAAGTGTTTTTTCCCATAATTTTGGACAACTGTAGCACTGTAATCTAATACTCATTCTTCTATTTTCCATTTAGCTTTGCACAATTATTATTGTTTCTTTTTCAAGATTTTATATATTTATTCCTACACCTGGCTGTGATATTCTCCATGTTTGTACTCTCCGGTTTCTTAGCGCAAATATAAATCTTTTTTCACAACTGTAGCAAAAACACTGGTTTTGCAGTGATTTCTGAAAATCAAAAACTTAGAGATTTATAACGCAAATCTTTTTTATTTTCCTCCCTCGTTTTCATTTTGTTTTCCCTCCATAGCTATAGATTTTACTTTTTGCTCGCCCTAGCATTTACTTCCTACTTATCTTTGTGTGATGCAAAAAAGTAATACAAAGATCAATAAATGCATCACATTGCATATTTGTTGTACAGTTGCATAAAGATAAAGACTTGATTGATTTCTGTTTGCCAAGGAGGTGTTTGATCAGTTTGGAAATAAAACTTTATATCTAAGGGATAAGTCTTGTGGAAAGTGACATGCCAGTATGAAGAGACCTAAACACTTTGCATGCTCCTCCCAAAAATTAAATATGCAAATTGTCTCTTCAGAGAGGAAGAGGGCTTGAACTCTAGTGCAGTGTTTCTCAACTCCAGTCCTCAAGACCCACCAACAGGTCACGTTTTCAGGATTTCCTTAGTATTGCCCAGGTGATAATTTCATCACCTGCTCAAGCATTAATTCCATCGCCTGTGCAATACTTAAGGAAATCCTGAAAACATGACCTGTTGTGGGGTCTTGAGGACTGGAGTTCATAAACACTGCTCTAGTGCCACCTATTGGAAGTAGCAATCCTACAAGTAATAATCGACCCTTTTACGAACCTTGCAATATGATAGGATAAAAGTCAAATCAGAATCTCAATTTTCAGACATGTTGTTTCTGGCTATTGCCTCTCAATAGTGAGAATGAGATCTGATCTGTCTGGGCAAGAGGCTAAGACTGGTATATAAGGGGTAATGTTTCTCTTTGTGGAGAAACCTTTATAAAAATTTGAAAGGCTTATAGCTGGGTGCCATATGACATGCACTTCCCTTTGTATACATGCATTTGCCAATTCCTAGCAACTAGCTACTAATTTGTGCTACAGATGGGGGTTTGGACTTGTTACCTGTGGGATGCCGAGCCACACGCATCCGGTCTCCGGCTTGGGCAGGGAGAGCACCACATTCAACCCACTGCCACCTTTGATAAGCTCTATTATGAAAAGGACCTTGCTTTAATCATGCCTATAGAATCCCCCAGAAAAAGCTAATGCAAAACACACTTTGGGATCTTTGCTTTTGCCACTCAGGTTCTACATGCTTTGATCTTCCATGATTTTGTGCTTGACATGTTCAACTACTTGGTGTGATGTCAATATATCTGATTACTTTGGTTTCTGCACTGCACTTTCCTTATGCTGCTAATCTGTGTACTTGTTATTCTTTTTATTTATGTATTTGTCATATTAGACGATCACATGAGCCTTTACATTGTATCTCACATATATTATCAAATAGTTGTGACTTATTATTTATTTGAAGGGCTTTGTGCCTTTTATATATTTTTGACAGACCACTGCCTTTTATATATTTTTGACAGACCACCTGGTCTCAATTTTGGTCAACCTACATTGATACGCTATCGATTATTAGTGTTGTGTATCTTATACTTTAGTTATTGACCAGTTGGTTTTATGACTTGATTATGGTATGTTAAATTATTTATTGCAATTGCACTTTACTTATGGTATTTATTTTGGATTATTAGTAGTCGGCTAATTTTTGCACAGCACTTTCAATATTACAGTAAGATGTTTTCTATGTCATTTAATATTTTTAGTGTATGCATGACACTTTACTTGGACCACATCTAGGAAAGATCTCTATCACTATCTTTCTGAGTAGCTTAGCATACTTTGCATTTGTTTTTCCTTTTAACTTGTATTAATATTAACTGTTTTTTTGTTAAAAATAAAGATTTATAAATTTTATTCTACTGGGCATCGGCTTCCCTCTTATTTTTAGTTTTTTTTTTTTTTATTTGAGCTACTCTCCTATTGGCCCAAAGTGCAGCATGATATGCGGGACAAATATTCTGATTCCAGCAATGTACAACTTCCTGGGCCACTTTCTGAATTTTTGATAAAAGCTCTGTTTCCTCTGCTGCAGACGTAGCAGTTCTCTGAATGTGGAGAGCTGTATAACCCCGCCCACATCACTGATTGGCTGATTTCTGTGTACACTGTGTATAGAAAAAAAATCTGCCAATCAGTGGTGTTGATGGGGTTATACAGAGATCATGACTATGGAGGACTACACACCTCTAGTGATTATCTCCTGCTGCTAGATTTTATCAAAAGTACAGCAGGCAGGTCAGGTAGTGACACATCTCGGAAATCAGGGTATCTGTGTCCATATTATGCTGTGCTCACATTAGGTGGCAAGATCTGGTGACAGATTCCATTTAACACCTAGCAGTTCAAAATTTATGTAGGAATGCACTTCTAAGTTTGTACTATTATTGTTCTATGAGGAAAAAGATGTTTTCATACAGTGTAAAAGAGGATTTATAAAGGAATAAAACCTCTAGTGATTGAGTTCAAATCATTATCCTATCCTATCAAATCCTCACCTACTGTATTCTCACCCATCCGTTGTAGATTGTGAGCCCTCGCGGGCAGGGTCCTCACTCCTCCTGTACCAGTTATGACTTGTATTGTTCAAGATTATTGTACTTGTTTTTATTATGTATACCCCTCCTCACTTGTAAAGCGCCATGGAATAAATGGCGCTATAACAATAAATAATAATAATAATAATAATTATGTATTTTTCACAACTTCAGATTTCAGATAAATTTTCTCTGCTGCTTTTTTTTAGCAAACTGCTATAGAAATCAGCATTTAACTCAAGACTCAGTTTCTGCACATGGATAGTTACAGTGAAGAAAATACGTATTTGATACACTGTCAATTTTGCAAGTTTCCCCATCTTCAAAGAATGGAGAGGTCTGAAATCTTTATTGTAGGTGCACTTCAACTGTGAGAGACAGAATCTAAAAGTAATCCAAAAAATCACATTGTAAGATTTCTACATAATAAATTAGCATTTTATTGCATGAAATAAGTATTTCATACAATATACTAGTATAAACATAACTTTATATTTGGTACAGAAACCTTTGTTTGCAATTACAGAGGTCAGACGTTTCCTGTTCTTTACCAAGTTTGCACACATTGCAGCAGGGATTTTGCCCACTCCTCCATAAAGATCTTCTCCAGATCTTTAATGTTTCGGGGCTGTCGCTGGGAAACATTCAGTTTCAGCTCCCTCCAAAGATATTCTATTGGGTTCAGGTCTGGAGACAGGCTAGGCCACTCCAGGACCTTGAAATGCTTTTTACAGAGCCACTCCTTAGTTGCCCTGGCTGCGTGTTTCAGGTCATTGCCATGTTGTAAGACTCAGCCATTGCCCATCTTCAATGCTCTTACCGAGGAAAGGAGGTTGTTGGTCAAAATCTTGCAATACATGACCCCATCGATCCTCCCTTCAGTACAGAGCAGATGTCCTTTCCCCTTTGCAGAAAATCACTCCAAAAGTATGATGTTTCCCCCCTTGCTTCACATTTGGGATGGTGTTCTTAGGGTTGTACTAATCCTTCTACTTCCATCTCCAAACACTGAGAGTGAAGTTGATACCAAAAAGTTCTATTATGGTCTCATTTGACCGTATGACCTTCTCCCATGCCTCCTCTGGATCATCCAGATGGCCATTGGCAAACTTCAATTGGGCCTGGACATGTGCTGTTGCGAGCAAGGGAACCTTGTGTGCTCTGCAGGATTTTAATCCATGATGGCTTAGTGTGTTACTAATGGTAATATTTGAGACTGTGGCCCCAGCTGGTCATTGACCAGGTCTTCCCATGTAGCTCTGGGCTGATTCCTTACCTCTCTCAGAATCTTCCTTACCCCACATGTCAAGATCTGGCATAGAGCACCAGACCAAGGAAGATTGACAGTCATCTTGTGTTTCTTCCATTTTCTAATAATTGTGCCAACAGCTGTTGCCATCTCACCAAGCTGCTTGTCTATTGGCCTGTAGTCCATACCAGCCTTGTGTTGGTCTACAATTTTGCCCTGGTGTCCTTTGACAGCTCTTTAGTCTTGACCATGGTGGATTGGTTGGAGTGTGATTGATTGAGCGTGTGGATAGGTGTCTTTTATACAGGTAAAAAGTTCAAACAGGTGGGTAATGAGTTCATTGTAGGAAGGCTCCTTAACCCCTTAGTGACAGAGCCAATTTGGTACTTAATGACCAAGCCAATTTTTCACAATTCTGACCACTGTCACTTTATGAGGTTATAACTCTGGAACGCTTTAACAGATCCCGCTGATTCTGAGACTGTTTTTTCATGACATATTGTACTTCATGTTAGCGGTAACATTTCTTTGATATTACTTGCGGTTATTTATGAAAAAAACAGAAGTATGGCAAAAAAATTTAAAATTTTGCAATTTTCAAACTTTGTATTTTTATGCCCTTAAATCAGAGAGATATGTCACAAAAAATAGTTAATAAATAACATTTCCCACATGTCTACTTTACATCAGCACAATTTTGGAAAGAAAATGTTTTTTTTGTTAAGGAGTTATAAGGGTTAAAAATTGACCAGCAATTTCTCATTTTTACCATTTTTTTAGGGACTACATCACATTTGAAGTCATTTTGAGGGGTCCATATGATAGAAAATAACCAAGTGTGAAATCATTCTAAAAACTGCACCCCTCAAGGTGCTCAAAACCACATTCAAGAAGTTTATTAACCCTTTACGTGCTTCACAGGAACTGAAACAATGTGGAAGGAAAAAATGAACATTTAACTTTTTTTGAAAACATTTTATTTCAGAACCATTTTTTTAATTTTCACAAGTATAAAAACAGAAATGTAACCATAAATTTTGTTGTGCAATTTCTCATGAATATGCCGATACCCCATATGTGGAGGTAAATCACTGTTTGGGCGCACCGCAGAGCTTGGAAGAGAAGGAGCGCTGTTTGACTTTTTTAATGCAGAATTTGCTGGAATTGAGATCGGATGCCATGTCACGTTTAGAGAGCCCCTGATGTGCCTAAACAGTAGAAACACTCCACAAGTGACACCATTTTGGAAACTAGACCCCTCAAGGAACTTATCTAGATGTGTGGTGAGAACTTTGAATGCCCAAGTGCTTCACAGAAGTTTATAATGCAGAGTCATGAAAATAATTTTTTTTTTCCACAAAAAAGATTTTTAGCCCCCAAGTTTTTATTTTCACAAAGGTAACAGGAGAAATTGGACCCCAAGAGTTGTTGTCCAATTTATCCCGAGTACGCTAATGCCCCATATGTGGGGGTAAACCACTGTTTGGGCGCACGGCAGAGCTCAGAAGGGAGGGAGCACCATTTGACTTTTTGAGCGCAAAATTGGCTGTCGTGTTTGGAGACCCCCTGATGTACCTAAACAGTGGAAACCCCCCAATTCTAACTCCAACCCTAACCCCAACACACCCCTAACCCTAATCCCAACCCGATCCATAATCCTAATCACAACCCTAATGATAATCACAACCCTAACCATAACCCTAATCAAAACCCTAAATCCAACACACCCCTAATCCTAATCTCAACCCTAACCTCAAACCTAACCCTAATCCCAATACACCCCTAACCCTAATCCCAACCCTAACCTTAACCCTAATCCCAAACCTAACCCTAATCCCAAACGTAACCCTAATGCCAACCCTAATCCAAACCCTAACCCTAATCCCAACTCTAACCCTAACTTTAGCTGCAACCCTAGCGCTAACTTTAGCCCCAACCCTAACCCTAGCCCTATCCCTAAATTTAGCCCCAACCCTAACCCTAACCCTAGCCCTAACTTTAGCCCCAACCCTAACCCTAGCCCAACCTTAACCCTAGCCCTAACTTTAGCCCCAACCCTAACCCTAGCCCTAACCCTAGCCCTAAGGCTACTTTCATACTTGCGTCTTGTGGCATCCATCGCAATCTGTCATTTTGGACAAAAAACAGATCCTGCAAAAGTGCCCGCAGGATGTGTTTTTTGCCCATAGACTTGTATTGCCGATGGATCGTGACAGATGGCCACACGTCGTGTCCGTCGTACACTGGATCCATTGTGTTTTGGCGGACCATCGTCACAAAAAAAGTTCAATGTAACGCTTTTATGTACGTCGCGTCCGCCATTTCTGACCGCGCATGCGCAGCCGTATCTCCGCCCCCTCCTCCCCAGGACATAGACAGGGCAGCAGATGCGTTGAAAAACTGCATCCGCTGCCCACATTGTGCACAATTTTCACAATGTGCGTCGGTACCGACGTATTGCGATGGCCCCGCACCGACGCAAGTGTGAAAGAAGCCTAACCCTAGCCCTAACCCTAGCCCTAACCCTAAATTTAGCCCCAACCCTAACCCTAAGTTTAGCCCCAATCTTAACCCTAACTCTAAATTTAGCCCCAACCCTAACCCTAACCCTAAATTTAGCCCCAACCCTAACCCTAACACTAACCCTAAATCTAGCCCCAACTCCTCTAGCTGCCGGCCGGCAGATCATGGCGGGCAGACTGCGCATGCGCCCACCATTTTCTTACCGGATGAAGAAGCTGGCGAGCAGGAGGGGACGCAGGAGGACCCAGGGACACCGGTAAGTATAACAGGCTCCCCGAATCCCCCTATTTCTCTGTCCTCTGATGTGATCGGTTTCTCTGTCCTCTGATGTGCGATCACATCAGAGGACAGAGAATGACACATCACTTTTTCTTTTTGCGGTCGCCGGTAAACAGTTAATTACCGGCGATTGCAAAACAGGGGTCGGTAAAAACCGACCCCGATCATGTTCTTTGGGGTCTCGGCTACCCCCGGCAGCTGAGACCCCAAAGATCTTCTGGGTGCCGGTCGGCGGGCGCACTGCGCATGCGCCCGCCATTTTTTGGCCGGAAGGAGATGGTGGCGTCCATCGGGAGCCACAAGGAGCACCGGGGGAGACAGGTGAGTATCGGGGGGCGATCGGGGACCCCATTTCTCTGTCCGCTGATGTGCGATCACATCGGAGGACAGAGAAATTAAATGGGAAATCGCTTTTTTTTTGCGACCGCCGGTAAACGGTTAATTACCGACGATCGCAACCCGGGGGTCGGTAAAAAAACCCTGAATCATGTTCTCTGGGGTCTCGGCTACCCCCGGCAACCGAGACCCCAGAGAGAATCTGACTCTAGGGGGCGCTATTCACTTTTTCCACAGTGCCGTTAATTAAGTACCCTTAACTGCCGCCATTAAAAGGCGTATCAGCGGTCATTAAGGGGTAAAATAAAAACTAACAGGTCTGTGAGAGCCCAAATTCTTGCTGGTTGGTAGATGATCAAATACTTATCTCATGCAATAAAATGCAATTTAATCATGTAAAAATCATACAATGTGATTTTCTGTTTTTTATTTAGATTCTGTATCTCACAGTTGAAGTGTATCTACGATACAAATTACAGACCTCTCCATTCTTTGTAGGTGGGAAGACTTGCAAAATTGTAATATAAAATACTTATTTTTCACACTGTATCTAAATCCCAGCAGCAAAAGAATGCACAATGTTCTACACTATTATATCTATCCTACTCATCTAGTCTATTATATTGAAACTACATGGTGGCCCGATTCTAACACATCGGGTATTCTAGAATATGTATGTAGTTTATTTATGAAGTTTTCAGAATAATGTAATTTATACACAGGATTCGGCTGGCCGGGCGTGACCAATTAGCGAAGCATGGTTCAAATTCCACGCCAATTCGCAGGCGGCCTGCGCCTGTTGCTGATTGTTCGCAGCCGGGCGTGACCAATCAGTGAAGCCAGGTTTTTGAAAGCCCCGGGCGAAAGAGTCTCAGTGGGCCCCCCTCTTTAACACATACCACGATTCATGATGCACAGATACAGCAGAGAAATATAGCACAGCCAAGTAGCGTATAACACAGCCCACGTAGTATATAACACAGCCCACGTAGTATATAGCACAGCCACGTAGCATAATGCTCAGCCACGTAGTATATTGCCAAGCCACGTAGTGTATAGCACAGACACGTAGTATATTGCCCAGCCACGTAGTATATTGCCCAGCCACAAAGTATATAGCACAGACACGTAGTATATAGCAAAGACACATAGTATATTGCCCAGCCACGTAGTATATAGCACAGACACGTAGTATATAGTACAGACACATAGTATATAGCACAGACACGTAGTACAGTATATTGCCCAGCCACATAATATATTGCCCAGCCACGTAGTATATTGCCCAGCCACGTAATATATTGCACAGCCACATAGTATATAGCACAGAGACGTAGTATATAACACTGCCCATGCAGTATATAACACACGCCACGTAGTATAGAGCACAGCGATGTAGTATATACTCACCCTCCGTCGGCCCCCAGGATCCAGCCCAGGCGTTTACCGATGCTCCTCGCGACGCTCCGGTCCCAAGAGTGCATTGCGAGACCGCAATGCATGGACCGGTCACAGGAGCGTCGCGAGGAGCAGGAAAGGCCTGGGTTGGATCCGGGAGGCCGACGGAGGGTGAGTATATAATGATTTTTTAATTTTTTTATTATTTTTAACATTAGATCTTTTTACTATTGATGCTGCATAGGCAGCATCAATAGTAAAAAGTTGGTCACACAAGGTTAATAGCAGCCTTAATGGAGTGCATTACACCGCAGCATAACGCGGTGTAATGCAGCCATTAACCCTGTGTGAGCGCTGACTGGAGGGGAGTATGGAGCGGGCACTGACGGCAGGGGAGTAGGGAGCGGCCATTTCGCCGCCGGACTGTGCCCGTCGCTGATTGGTCGTGGCCATTTTGCCGCGACCAATCAGCGACTTGAGATTTCCGTGACAGACAGACAAACAGACGGAAGTGACCCTTAGGGTACCGTCACACAGTCACATTTTGATCGCTACAACCGTACGATTCGTGACGTTCCAGCGATATCCATAAGATATCGCTGTGTCTGACACGCAGCAGCAATCAGGGATCCTGCTGAGAATCGTACGTCGTAGCAGATCGTATGGAACTTTATTTTGTCACTTGATCACCCGCTGACATCGCTGGATCGTTGTGTGTGACAGCGATCCAGCGATGTGTTCGCTTGTAACCAGGGTAAACATCAGGTAACTAAGCGCAGGGCCGTGCTTAGTAACCCGATGTTTACCGTGGTTACCAGCGTAAACGTAAAAAAAACAAACAGTACATACTTACATTCCGGTGTCTGTCCTCCGGCGTCTCAGCTTCTCTGCACTGTGAGCGCCGGCCAGCCAGAAAGCGAGCACAGCGGTGACGTCTGACGTCACCGCTGTGCTCGCTTTCCGGCCGCTGTGCTTACACAGTGGAGAGAAGCAGAACGCCGGGGGACAGACACCGGAATGTGAGTATGTACTGTTTGTTTTTTTTACGTTTACGCTGGTAACCACGGTAAACATCGGGTTACTAAGCGCGGCCCTGCGCTTAGTAACCCGATGTTTACCCTGGTTACCCGGGGACTTCGGCATCGCTCCAGCGCCGTGATTGCAACGTGTGACCGCAGTCTACGACGCTGGAGCGATAATCATACGACGATGTGACGTCACGGATCGTGCCATCGTAGCGATCAAAATGGCACTGTGTAACGGTACCCTTAGACAATTATATAGTAGATGGTAAATATAGTGAGAAAAGAGTCAATCGTGAATCAATCTAATTAATCTAAATGGTAATTGTACTTTCAGATAACCTGATCTCCTTTCATTGACAACTTGCTGTCTGCTAACTGTTATCAGTTGTAATCCCACTTTAGCTGCTTAGAAGCAGACAGATTACAATCAGCGGCTAATTCACTGACCCCCACTTTGTGTGTTTCGCTGTAGAGCAGAGATCCATTGGCTCCCTTCCCCATTACTCTTTCCTCCAGTACAAAGACTGCTGTCAGCTTGTGGCCTACAAGATGTCAGTGTCCTGGCACAGACAATTGAGGAAGAAGTCAGAGCTGTGGATACTCTCTCACACCTTCCGGATATCAATTATGTCTGAAGGAGGGCCCAGTGAAGCATCTGTTTATTTGCTGTAGGGATCACATGACATAACATTGTCACATGAGTCTCGGGAGAGCAGGTGTCGACATCGCGGGTTAGTATAAGGTTAGTATAAATGTTATTATATTATTATTTTACTTGTGAGAAATATAATAATTGACAAGGGGTTGTCCGAGCAGTAGCTAACCCCTTTATTTTGAAATGGAGAATCATAATGCCAGGTTAATTTTGCTGCCTTTTGTTGTAAAAACAAAAAACTGAAAAGTGAAGATGTTAATTAGTACCTAGGACAGCATGTACATACAGCCCTGAAGACCCATAAGATTAAAAAATTGCATCATATTCTGAAGCCGCTACTGCAAAAAGAAAAAAAAATGTGATGTATGAATAAAATATTTTATTGATTATTAGGTCACTTGGTACAAGAATTAGGTACACAATATAGAACTACATGGAAACAGGCAAATTGTGAGCCCCAACGAGGACAGCGATGATAATGTGTGCAAAACTGTAAAGCGCTGCGGAATATGTTAGCGCTATATAAAAAATAAAATAAAAATAAAATAAAATACACAGACTGCGGCGTTGCAATGGTCATATTTTATAAAGTGAGTAGTGTCACTAGGACTGAGTACCTAGGGTAGGGCATATTCCCCAAACTTCAGAGAAGGTGTCCTGGAACTCTGGGTGAGTGACACTTTATACTCTAATGGCGTCATCATAACACCAATACATTGAGATTCTGTAGTGTGATTCGCTGTAGAGCAGAGATCCATTGGCTCCCTTCCCCATCACTCTTTCCTCCAGGACGAAGACTGCTGTCAGCTTGTGGCCTACAAGATGTCAGTGTCCTGGCACAGACAGCACAATGACAGCACTGTATTGCACTGCCTGTGTTCGCCTTTTGGGGTGAAGATGACTTTATTGCTTGAGTTAGGTGACTATTTATTATAGCTTTCTTATAGGGGATAGTACAAAGGAGGAATTATTATTTTATCGGAAGGAGCATTCAGGAAGCATAATTACTTTTTTAGGGGACATTAATAGTTTCTAAAGAAAACACTCAGATGGTATTATTTGGACTTGACTAAGGAACCCTACAGACAACCCATGGGAAACCTGCAATGAAAAGAAGAAGTACAAAAAAATGAGCAGTGCACAATGATATTGCTCAATTTGCTTAATAACTGTGTGGCAATGTATACATTACCCTACACAAATGGTTACATTTACTTTAGAGTGGATATATAGGAGACAATACAACGCTCAACATCTTTTTTTCCTTTGAAATGGAAGAGCAGAACAAAACAAAGGATTTTGCAAGGCTCAGGCATTATTAACCCTACAAAGAGCAGAAAGTCGAATCATTATTTTTATATTTCACGTGTGCATTGTGAGAGCTACATAGCAAAATTCCAGAAGTCCCAAGACAAAAATGTATAAAAACCAAAGCCACGATATTAGACTTCACTTTCTAAAAATGTCATTAATGGACATAGAAAAAAATGCAAAGCCATTAGTATATTAAATATTTATTTACAAAGAATAATGAACAGCAGGCCTTTGACAGGTTAATCTCTGACTTCCAGCAACATCTGTAATTGCAGCAATGTAATGTATTACTGCTAGTCTCTCCATGATATGCTGCACCAATAAATATTTGGACTGGAGCACTGTTAGGCTTCAGATATGTTTGGTATGTGCAGACAGAATGGATTTTAGTATAAACAAGAAATATGCATCACTGAATCTCTGTTACCTAGGGAAGGGTTACATAACTGACCTCTACACAGTCTATGTTTAAGCCACAGACTCGGAAACTGAAGTGCTTGTATGCCAAGGGGCATTTGAGACACTGGCAGAGTTTTTCAATAGCATATGTATTAACTCAACCAAATATTCACTTATTCATTGAAGAGTACACAAACTAAAATAGACAGTCGCAATGTTTGAGAAATCATAAGAAGACTAATAAAAAATGTATTCTTTGTGTAATAATGTTTTTTTTACCTTTGACTTTTTAAATGTTTTATTTAAATAAAGCGCAATCATTGCAAAGTGAAAAGTTCAGCAACTTTTTAAAATACTCTGTTTACACTGCTGTCCTGGCTTATAACCGATCCATTAAATTGCTATTTTCTTTCCTCAATGAAATAATTAATGGTTCAACAAAATTCTATTAAAAAAATGCAGTCTGATGGAGAAAAACTAACACAAGTCTTGGATTACCACAAATTTGCACCATTTGGTCTTCACAACACAATTCTACTGTTATAAATATAGATTTAGAATATAAAATACAGAGTTGATTTCCCTAAAATACAGATAAATGGCCACAGCTTCAACCATGATTGATTCATTCATATACATGAAGCTCAAAACACAAATAAGAAAACAACTATAATTAAAAAATTGACATTGGACACAAAAATGAGGAGTTATAGTCAATAATATTAGAAGGTTTAGCGATAACAAATTATGTATTTGGATACAGACCAAAGCCTTATAATCTCATCACAAAAAAACACACAAGATTTATACGGTAAGTGTGCACTGTACAAACCCATATGTAAATATTAACTATCCTTTTTTTCATAAATCAACTGAACAAGTGAAAATATAAATGTTGAAATATATATATATATATATATATATATATATATATATATATATATTATTATTTATTTATATAGCACCATTGATTCCATGGTGCTGTACATATATATATATATATATATATATATATATATACACTGCTCAAAAAATAATATCACTGAATGAAATATTCCAGTTGTAAATCTTTATTCATTCTGTAGTGGAATGTGTTGAGAACGATAAAACATAAAAATGATCAACGTAAATCACAACTAATATCCCACAAAGGTCTGGAGTTGGAATGACGCTCAAAATCAAAGTGGAAAATTAAGTTACAGGCTGATCCAACTTCAAAAGTGACCAAAACATCAGCCAGAAAGCATTGGTACTGAGATGTGGTCTGTGGTCCCCACCTGCAGAACCACTCTTTTATTGAGTGTGTCTTGATAATTGCCAATAATTTCCATCTGTTGTCTATTCCATTTGCACAACAGCATGTGAAATTGATTGTCAAACAGTGTTGCTCCCTAAGTGGACAGTTTCATTTCACAATAGTTTGATTTACTTGGAGTTATATTCAGTTGTTTAAGTGTTCCCCTTATTTTTTGAGCAGTATATATATATATATATATATATATATATATATATATATACATATATATTTATTTATTTACTTGTTTATCTATTTTTTCATTATATCATTTTTGCATTTTACTACTCATTAACTCCCCGAACTGTCATTAACTCTCAAAAATGGAACAAATATGTATATATTATCGCTTTAATGAGAGATCAAATTATACTTGCTAGCTCAGTCTGTGAAGGAGAGAATGGCTAATGAAATCAATTATTAAATCTTATGTAAGCTAGTTCAGATATGTTGTGGCAAAGATGGCATATATGTCCTGAACGGTACCCTTGAAAAAAATCTTTGGAATGAAGAAGTAAAGACACTGAAGACACCATATTTGGAAGTCTGTATCAGTCTGTAATTGTTAGTTTGCTTACTGTAAGTGATATCTGTAATTTGTATGTAACCCCTTCTCATGTACAGCACCATGGAATCAATGGTGCTATATAAATAATAATAATAATAATAATAAAGTTGGAATGGACCTATCATAGACTGCCACTAGAGAAAAAAAAAAGCGGCAAGACACAAGGAGAAGCTGCTGATGCTTCTAGTGTAAAGAACCTCTACAAATCCAAGATAAAAGTCGTATCATAGCCAGAAATAGAGGTATTCTTTATATTCACAAAAATGAGATTGTATTCAGAAAAATTATCGGGAAAGCGCAGTTACATTTTAAACAGTGAGTTTTGCACCATATTCTATTGGCTGATATACTCTGTTGGCATGGTATATATACATTATTCGCACTATCTTCCCAACCTCTTCTGCTTGTTGGATTCTACTTCCTTTGTCACATTTGATGTTTCGGTACTGATTTATCACAATGGAGATCAATTAGATAACAGATGAGGGCATTATAACTGCTAGAACGCAGGTCATAATAAAATGCAAAAACTCGCACTCTGGGCTGAAGTTGGGGGTCCAGTAAAGGTACCGTCACACTAGGCGATATCGCCAGCGATCCGTGACGTTGCAGCGACCTGGATAGCGATATCGCTGTATTTGACACGCAGCAGCGATCTGGATCCCGCTGTGAAATCGCTGGTCGCTGCTAGAAGGTCTGCACTTTATTTGGTCGCTAGGTCGCCGTGTATCGCCGTGTTTGACAGCAAAAGCAAGGATACCAGCGATATTTTACACTGGTAACCAGGGTAAACATCGGGTTACTAAGCGCAGGGCCGCGCTTAGTAACCCGATGTTTACCCTGGTTACCAGCGTAACAGTTAAAAAAACAAACAGCACATACTCACCAGCGCGTCCCCCAGCCTCTGCTTCCTGACACTGACTGAGCGCCGGCCCTAAACTGAAAGTGAAAGCACAGCGGTGACGTCACCGCTGTGCTGTTAGGGCCGGAGCTCAGTCAGTGTCAGGAAGCAGACGCTGGGGGACGCGCTGGTGAGTATGTGCTGTTTGTTTTTTTAACTTTTACGCTGGTAACCAGGGTAAACATCGGGTTACTAAGCGCGGCCCTGCGCTTAGCAACCCGATGCTTACCCTGGTTACCCGGGGACCTCGGCATAGTTGGTCGCTGGAGAGCGGTCTGTGTGACAGCTCTCCAGCGATCAAACAGCGACGCTGCAGCGATGGGCATCGCTGTCGCTATCGCTGCAGCGTCGCTTAATGTGACGGTACCTTAAGGCTGGGGAGGGATCCTGAAGATTGAAGGCAATGAAGTTTTCCTCATGACCACATAGCACAGACCACAGCAGACCTACCATTGATGTTAATGAGAACTTTTATTTTTTAGATTTTTCTTGCCTTCTAAAAATGAGAAAGAAGAAAAATTACAAAACATTTTGACTTGGTGGAAAGTAATGCTACCTAACAGTAATAACAATCTGGAATGGAAAAAAGGTAAGGTTTTTTCTGTACAGAAATATATGTTTTACTATGTTTGAGTGGTTTTTGTATTATAAGACCAACTTTTTAGCAAGAAAAAATTGGATTCAGCTTTTCATCATAAAAAGAACTGATTGCCACAAATTTCTTTCCTCTTCTGAATAGGGTATGTTCAGACATACCTTTTTAGATGCTTTTTTTCTACATGAAAAACACAGGTTATTGCCAAAAATTACAATGGAAAATATGTGCGTCTTTGATGCAGCTTTTTTTTCTGTTAGGTAACCCATTATGATCTTAATGTTGTAAAACATAAAATATATCTGTGGATTTATTATATGTCTGAGCAATATACTGTAGAAGAATACTATGTTTGAGGGTACTGGAAACTGCGCAATTTAGGTCACAGGTGGGCACTATACAACCCTGTCCAGCACTGAGTCAATGATGGCTCTTTTGTTTCTCCACTCTAAAGCCTTCTTTATTGACAGTGGAGGTTGTGGCCCTTTTGTGTGATGTCACCTCTGTTCTCCATTTGCAATCAAAAAGTCGGATGAAATTGGTGGGAGAAACTGAAGGGAGCCGTAGACTACAAGTACACTGTTATGCCCACTTGTGGATTTGCAGACCTAATTTCCAAGTCAATAAAAGCCAATTTTTCTGCACAATGGCCCAGTGGATGATATTGTAATAAGCATCTTTTAAAATGTTTTTCACAGTGCTACCCTGCAGTACCTCTGCTTGTGGAGGCATAGTGTTACTGACAGGATCCTTTTAAGGAAAGATCAGAAGTTTATGTGCTGGAAGCCAAGCTGAATAACTTACTGGGACTTTCCATCTATGTACTGGACAATAAGGCTTAAACACCTGCTACTACTCCAGGACATTGCCGCTGGCTGACCAATCATTAGGACCTGCTTACCGTAATGTATGATAAGACAGTGCAAAGGTTTCTGTTGACTCTTAGGCTTATGGCATGTTCTCATTAGCCAATTATTATCATTGACATTTACTTGTTTTTGTGTTTGCTTCACAAGGAAGATAGTCACCTCTGAACAAATGGCAGATGGCACTACATGCACACAGCACAGGAGTCCAGAGGTCCGAGGAGAGGAGAGCTTTTTCTTATCGACATCATCTGCAGAGGATTCTTAGCTGAAATAGTCCAGTTCCACAGAGCACAAACCTCTTCATGAGAAAAATTCAGATATCAAATGTATGTGTCACAGTGTGGGAATGTGTGTGTGTGACTGTATGTAAAATATATGTTTGTCTTAATGTATTTAGATCAACATGTGTCCAATGTTAAAGGGGCACTTCATAGACAATGCAGCAATCATTCCCATATATCATCCATATATCATGCACATAGAACAAGGAAGAGATCCCACAAGATGTGCATAAAAACAATAATTGTATTCATCAAGATTTTGAAAGGAATAAATAAAAAAAGCTTTTTATGTATTCCTTTTAAAATCTTGATTAATAAAATTATTGTTTTATGTACATCTTGTGGCATCTCGTCCTTGTCCTATGTGCATGATATATGGGATTGGTTGTTGAAATGTCTTAATGTATGTATAAACATGTATGTATGTGAATGTGTGTGTACTAAATGTGTATACTGTATGTGGTACAATGTGTATACATATTCGTGAATGCATAAATATGTGTCATGGTCCCAATGGCAGGGAATTAAACACATAACACGGGCAAAAACAGGACGAGCTCTAGGGTGATGGAACCTGAGCTGACCGCGATCCTGAACCTCAACACTCAACTAACAGCAGCCGGGGAACGTTCCTGGGGGGACTCTAGACGTCTCGCGCCAGCCGGAGATCTAGCTACCCCTATCAGAAGAATCACAGACCTATCTTGCCTCCAGAGAAATATTCCCACAGAAATAGCAGCCCCCCACATATAATGACGGTGAAATGAGAGGAAGGCACAAACGTAGTTATGAAAACAGATTCAGCAAAATGAGGCCCGCTAAAGCAAGATAGCAGAGGATACAAAAGGTGAACTGCGCGGTCAGCTTAAAACCCTTCAAAATACCATCCTGAAATTACTTGAACTCATGTGCCAACTCATGGTACATGAGTGGTAATTTCAGCCCACTAGAGCAACCAGCAGCAGAGAATTACATATCTGCAAGCTGGACTAAAAACATGAAAGCAAACATGAAACAGGGAAATCCAGACTTAGCTTGTCTTGAAGGCCTAGGAGCAGGTAGCAAAGGTAACAGAGACACACTGATACATTGATAGCCGGCAAGGGAATGACAGGAAAGCCAGGTTAAATAGGAAACACCCAGCCTCTGATGGACAGGTGGAAACCAGAGACCGCAACCCACCAAAGTCACCCAGTACCAGTTGTAACCACCAGAGGGAGCCCAAAAACAGAATCCACAACAGTACCCCCCCCTTGAGGAGGGGTCACCGAACCCTCACGAGAACCCCCAGGGCGATCAGGATGAGCTCTATGGAAGGCGCGGACCAAATCAGTCGCATGAACATCAGAGGCGACCACCCAGGAATTATCCTCCTGACCATAACCCTTCCACTTAACCAAATACTGGAGTTTACGTCTGGAAACACGAGAATCCAAGATCTTCTCAACAACATACTCCAATTCTCCCTCCACCAGCACCGGAGCAGGAGGCTCAACCGAAGGAACAACGGGCACCTCATACCTCCGCAATAACGACCGATGGAACACATTATGAATAGCAAACGATGCTGGGAGATCCAAACGAAAAGATACAGGGTTAAGAATCTCCAAGATCTTATAAGGACCGATGAACCGAGGCTTGAACTTAGGAGAAGAGACCTTCATAGGGACAAAACGAGAAGACAACCACACCAAGTCCCCAACAAGAAGTCGGGGACCCACGCGGCGACGGCGATTAGCAAACTGCTGAGTCTTCTCCTGAGACAACTTCAAATTGTCCACCACCTGATTCCAAATCTGATGTAGCCTGTCCACCACCACGTCCACTCCAGGACAATCCGAAGGCTCCACCTGACCAGAGGAAAAATGAGGATGAAACCCCGAATTACAAAAGAAAGGAGAAACCAAAGTAGCAGAACTAGCCCGATTATTAAGGGCAAATTCGGCCAGTGGCAAAAAGGCAACCCAGTCATCTTGATCAGCAGAAACAAAACACCTTAAATAAGTTTCCAAGGTCTGATTAGTTCGCTCCGTCTGGCCATTCGTCTGAGGATGGAATGCAGACGAGAAAGACAAATCAATGCCCATCTTAGCACAAAACGACCGCCAAAATCTAGACACAAACTGGGATCCCCTGTCAGAAATGATATTCTCCGGAATCCCATGCAAACGAACCACGTTCTGAAAAAATAAAGGGACCAACTCAGAGGAGGAAGGCAACTTAGGCAAGGGTACCAAATGAACCATCTTAGAAAAGCGGTCACACACAACCCAGATAACGGACATTTTCTGTGAGACAGGGAGATCTGAAATAAAATCCATGGAAATGTGCGTCCAAGCCCTCTTCGGGATAGGCAAGGATAACAACAACCCACTGGCCTGAGAACAGCAAGGCTTAGCCCGAGCACACACTTCACAAGACTGCACAAAGGTGCGCACATCCCTTGACAAGGAAGGCCACCAAAAAGACCTGGCCACCAAGTCTCTAGTACCAAATATTCCAGGATGACCAGCCAACACAGAAGAATGGACCTCGGAGATGACTCTACTGGTCCAATCATCCGGAACAAACAGTCTTTCTGGTGGACAACGATCAGGTTTATCCGCCTGAAACTCCTGCAATGCACGTCGCAAGTCTGGGGAGACGGCGGACAATATTACCCCATCCCTAAGGATACCAGTAGGCCCAGAGTCTCCAGGAGAGTCAGGCACAAAACTCCTGGAAAGAGCATCTGCCTTCACATTCTTTGAACCTGGCAGGTATGAAACCACAAAATTGAAACGAGAAAAAAACAACGACCAACGAGCCTGTCTAGGATTCAGACGCCTGGCAGACTCAAGGTAAATCAGATTTTTGTGATCAGTCAAGACCACCACACGATGTCTAGCACCCTCAAGCCAATGACGCCACTCCTCAAATGCCCACTTCATGGCCAAAAGCTCCCGATTACCCACATCATAATTGCGCTCGGCGGGCGAGAATTTTCTAGAAAAGAACGCACATGGCTTCATCACCGAGCCATCGGAACTTCTCTGTGACAAAACCGCCCCCGCTCCAATCTCGGAAGCATCAACCTCAACCTGAAAAGGAAGTGAAACATCTGGTTGACATAACACAGGAGCAGAAGAAAACCAGCGCTTAAGTTCCTGAAAGGCCTCCACAGCCGTAGGAGACCAATTAGCAACATCAGCACCCTTTTTAGTCAAATCAGTCAAAGGTTTAACAACACTGGAAAAATTAGTAATGAACCGACGATAAAAATTAGCAAAACCCAAGAACTTCTGAAGACTCTTAACAGATGTAGGTTGTGTCCAGTCACAAATCGCCCGAATCTTGACGGGATCCATCTCATTAGTAGAAGGAGAAAAAATGTACCCCAAAAAAGAAATCTTCTGGACTCCGAAGAGACATTTTGAGCCCTTCACAAACAGAGAATTGGCCCGCAGGACTTGAAACACCTTCCTGACCTGTAGAACATGAGACTCCCAGTCATCAGAAAACACCAAAATATCATCCAAATACACAATCATAAACTTATCCAGATATTCACGGAAAATATTGTGCATAAAGGACTGAAAGACTGAAGGAGCATTAGAAAGTCCAAAAGGCATTACCAAATACTCAAAATGGCCCTCAGGCGTATTAAATGCGGTTTTCCACTCATCACCCTGCTTTATCCGCACAAGATTATACGCACCGCGAAGATCTATCTTAGTGAACCACCTAGCCCCCTTAATGCGAGCAAACAAATCAGTCAATAATGGCAATGGATACTGATATTTGACTGTAATCTTATTCAGAAGGCGATAATCTATACAAGGCCTCAGGGAACCATCTTTTTTTGCCACGAAAAAAAAACCTGCTCCCAGAGGGGACGAAGATGGACGAATATGTCCCTTTTCCAAGGACTCCTTAATATAATTCCGCATAGCAGTATGCTCTGGCACTGACAGATTAAATAAACGACCCTTAGGGAACTTACTGCCAGGAATTAATTCTATAGCACAGTCACAATCCCTATGAGGAGGGAGCGAATTGAGCTTAGGCTCCTCAAAAACATCCCGATAGTCAGACAAAAACGCAGGGACCTCAGAAGGAGTAGATGAAGCGATTGAAATCAGAGGTGCATCATCATGAACCCCCTTACATCCCAAGCTTAACACAGACATTGTTTTCCAATCCAGGACTGGATTATGAGTTTGTAACCATGGCAGACCAAGCACTAGTACATCATGTAAATTATACAGTACAAGGAAGCGAATCACCTCCTGATGAACGGGAGTCATGCGCATGGTCACTTGTGTCCAGTACTGCGGTTTATTCATAGCCAATGGTGTAGAGTCAATTCCCTTCAAAGGAATAGGAACTTCCAGAGGCTCCAGACTAAAACCGCAGCGTTTGGCAAATGACCAATCCATAAGACTCAGGGCAGCGCCCGAATCCACATAGGCATCGACGGAAATGGATGACAGTGAACAAATCAGAGTTACAGACAAAATAAACTTAGACTGCAGAGTACTAATGGCAAAAGATTTATCAACCTTTTTTGTGCGTTTAGAGCATGCTGATATAACATGAGCTGAATCACCACAATAAAAACACAATCCATTTTTCCGCCTATAATTTTGCCGTTCACTTCTGGACTGAATTCTATCACATTGCATAGTCTCAGGTGCCTGTTCAGAAGACACCGCCAACTGGTGCACAGGTTTGCGCTCCCGTAAACGCCGATCAATCTGAATGGCCATAGCCATAGACTCATTCAGACCTGTAGGCGCAGGGAACCCCACCATAATATCCTTAATGGCCTCAGAAAGACCATCTCTGAAGTTTGCAGCCAGGGCGCACTCATTCCACTGAGTAAGCACCGACCATTTCCGAAATTTTTGACAATATACTTCCGCTTCATCATGCCCCTGAGAGAGGGCTAATAAAGCCTTTTCAGCCTGAATCTCCAGGTTAGGTTCCTCATAGAGCAATCCCAGTGCCAGAAAAAACGCATCCACACTGAGCAATGCAGGATCCCCTGGTGCCAATGCAAATGCCCAATTCTGAGGGTCGCCCCGCAGGAAAGATATTACAATCTTGACCTGCTGAACAGGGTCTCCAGAGGAGCGAGATTTCAAAGAAAGAAACAATTTGCAATTGTTCCTGAAATTCAGGAAGGTAGATCTATCTCCAGAAAAAAACTCTGGAATAGGAATTCTAGGTTCAGACATAGGAGTGTGAACAACAAAATCCTGTATGTTTTGAACTTTTGCAGCAAGATTATTCAGGCTGGAAGCCAAACTCTGGACATCCATGTTAAACAGCTAAGGTCAGAGCCATTCAAGGGTTAAGAGGAGGTAAGAAGCAGCTAGACAGCAATTAAGGGCTAGGCAGCAAAACTCTGAGGGAAAAAAAAATAAAAAATTCCCTTCAACACTTCTTTTTCTCCTGCTTCAGCCCAAACAATTAACACTTTGTGGGCCGGCTATACTGTCATGGTCCCAATGGCAGGGAATTAAACACATAACACGGGCAAAAACAGGACGAGCTCTAGGGTGATGGAACCTGAGCTGACCGTGATCCTGAACCTCAACACTCAACTAACAGCAGCCGGGGAACGTTCCTGGGGGGACTCTAGACGTCTCGCGCCAGCCGGAGATCTAGCTACCCCTATCAGAAGAATCACAGACCTATCTTGCCTCCAGAGAAATATTCCCACAGAAATAGCAGCCCCCCACATATAATGACGGTGAAATGAGAGGAAGGCACAAACGTAGTTATGAAAACAGATTCAGCAAAATGAGGCCCGCTAAAGCTAGATAGCAGAGGATACAAAAGGTGAACTGCGCGGTCAGCTTAAAACCCTTCAAAATACCATCCTGAAATTACTTGAACTCATGTGCCAACTCATGGTACATGAGTGGTAATTTCAGCCCACTAGAGCAACCAGCAGCAGAGAATTACATATCTGCAAGCTGGACTAAAAACATGAAAGCAAACATGAAACAGGGAAATCCAGACTTAGCTTGTCTTGAAGGCCTAGGAGCAGGTAGCAAAGGTAACAGAGACACACTGATACATTGATAGCCGGCAAGGGAATGACAGGAAAGCCAGGTTAAATAGGAAACACCCAGCCTCTGATGGACAGGTGGAAACCAGAGACCGCAACCCACCAAAGTCACCCAGTACCAGTTGTAACCACCAGAGGGAGCCCAAAAACAGAATCCACAACAAATATGTGTGTGTGAGTATACATGTGTGCCACAGTCTGTATATATATATATATATATATATATATATATATATATATATATATATATCTGTTTGTGCAAATGCATGTATATTTGTAAATGTGTCTGCATGTGTAATATCAATGAATATACTGTATAATTTTGTGTGTGCGTGTGTTTTTCAGTGCATATATCTATACATTTCAGTGAATCTTTTGAAATTCAAATTCACCACCAAAAATTTGATTTGCTGTGAATAAACTGTCGTGAATCTCAGTAGCAGCTTGCAATTTCTGGGAAAATACATGTGGAGAGAGGACAGAGAGAAAGAGACCCCAGCTGACCATAAGAGATTACACTTTACATTGTACAGGATGCTATTACAAAACAATGGGGAGACAAAGAGCGCAATAGTGTCTTATTCACATTACACAGAGGAGAATATACACCAAATTTGCTCACCTGGTTAGGATGAGATTAGAGCATATAGATAGCGGCTGCTGCAGATCCACAGGTCTTCACCGACCAGAGAAAATAATGTCTTCAAAGGGAGATTTGTAGTTAAAATTCTGCGCTGCCGCTAAGATGAATTTCAGGGGAGTATAGTTGATTCACAGTGGTTTTATTCAATGCGTTTCAGGGGTCTCATGCCCCCTTCATCAGGAAATATCACCAAATTTTAACTACAAATCTCCCTTTGAAGACATTGTACAGAATGGAGAGAGAGAGGACCCTGCTGATCATAATAGCTTATACCCTACATGAGAGAGAGAGGACCCCGCTGACCATAAGAGCTTACACTCTACAGGAGAGAGAGGGCCCCACTGACCATAAGAGCTTACACTCTACAGGAGAGAGAGAGGACCCCCATGACCATAAGAGCTTACACTCTACAGGATGGAGAGAGATAGGATCCCTCTGATCATAGAAGCTTTCACTCTATAGGAGTTCGAGAGGACCCTATTGACCATAAGAGATTACATTCTACAGGAGAGAGAGAAAAGACCTGGCTGACCATAAGAGCTCACACTCTACGCTTTACAGAATGGAGAGAGAGAGGACATGCTGATGATAATAGCTTACACTCTACATGAGAAAGAGAGGACCCCCATGACCATAAGAGTTTACATTCTACAGGATGGAGAGAGAAAAGGAAAAGAGAATGATAGACTGATCAAAAAATAAGTGAACAAGTTTTACTTTATTATTAAGAAATTAATTAGCAACTGATGAGGGGTAGAGGGAGATATGTATTATACATCACAAATTACATGCTGCAACAACGGGAGCGGATTCACGTAGGCAGATAACAAAAGAGGAATGCACAACATAATTATACAAATAATTTACCCAATAGACATTTATTTCACAATTGATAGAAGATATTAAGACAGGATAAATAGCTGGGGTAATATCTTTATATCACATAAAGGTGCTGACAACTATTATAGTGGCAATGCTATCCTTTAATACACTTATCTTAGCCAAGTGGTGACAAATGTTAGAACAGTCATTACCTATGCGAGGTACAGCCCACAGCCCAGTGAGATGCAAGTCTGCCCCGACATGCATTTCGGTCCTACATCTCATCAGGATGGAGAGAGATATGACCCCACTGACCATGAGAGCTTACACGATAGAAAAGTGAGAGGACTCCCATGATCATAAGAGTTAACACTTTACAGGAGAGATTACCTTCCTGACCATAAGAGATTATACACTATAACAATATTCATAAAGAACAGCGTATATAACGAGGTTTAGAACATATTTGAAGACAAAGAGATATATAATGTTCTCCCTACATTTTATCTAAACAAATTAGGACGATTGAGTACTCCCAAACATATTGAAAACTGCAAAGGCATATAGATTAGCCATAAACCACCAAGAGATCAAAAATATTATTATTATTCATTTTTATTCCTTGCAGCCCCTGAAGTGCATTTCGCATAGCTGCTTTCTCAAAAGGGTGTAATTTGCATAATCCTGTCCCATAATATATACTCACACTGGCCAGAGGATATTGATTATTCCAGCGCATGTGTTACGGTTTTCCGCCCCCAATCTAGTTACCTCCTGTGTGGCCTGTGTGGCCGTCTACGCGCCATGCACATTTTGGGTAAACTGATGCATTGACATCATTGGATATGCGCATGGAGCTTTACAGGCAGTCACCAGAAATGTGACACTGCACGAGACCACGGTACGCATGCGCACAATTAATGGCCATTTTTAAGACTATAGGTGTGGAAAAAATACCCTCAAAATCCCAATAGAGGTCATAGCTCAATAAGAGATCTAAAGATTGGAACAGATGATGTGGCTAATTTCCAATATGGGTCAATTCATTTATACTGTGGACCACAAATGTGGCCAAACTACAACAAGGAATGAAACATAATTGACATGTAAGGAGGGGCAAAAAAAGAATGATACGGTAAACACAAATAGCGCTAAAAATCATCTCCAAAGCTAACAGGGTAGAGATTAAAACAAAAAAAATACTATGCATATAGGACAAAGTGCAAACTGCAATAAAGTGAATGAGTGCCATTTATTAAAGTGAACAAGTACCATATAATACAATACCAGGTTCAAAGACATCAGATAATACCAGTGAGATATGTTAAACATGTGCAATAATAATAAGTTCACACATAACAATGGATGTCAAGTAAATATGAGTATGCATAGAGTCAAGGATGTGTAGGATCTTGTACCCAAGGTACAGTGAATAGTAACAATATAGAAGAGACGGACCAAACAATTGCATGATCTGGCATAAAACAAGGCAAAAATATCAGATTTGAATGAACATGGCTCATGTGCTATACCAATTATATGTAGATGGAATGAACCCCACCATGTCGCCATGGATCTATAGAAAGTTTGCATCAGTCCTATGCCAGAACATGTACCCAAGAAAAAAAAACGAATGAAAATAAGATATTATCCCCAAGAATCTCAAAATCAGGGAACGGGGGAAAATTAAAAGCAAAGCTATACTATGAAATCAGCACATGTTGAAACATTACATCCTCCCAATGAATCCATATTGCATCACAATTAAATTGAATCCAATGAGTATTGCATTATATGGATCCACACACAAAGCTCTCATAAATATGTATTAAGCCGACACAGATGTCAAAAAGAAGTCAGACTAGCTGAAAAAAGAAAAAGAGTAAAAACAAAATCCATTTTGAGTCTTGATCCAATAGGACAGACCTAACTTCAGAGCACATTAGATCAATGAGGGGTGATGGTGGTATAAGCAAATTCCAGACACATGGCCAAATATTAAAATGCATCAAGATGGCTGATGAAGGCCACCAGTGGGTCTCATGTCACATCAGCTTCAGGAAGATATGACGATGATATCGATGAAATCCCGACACATGGCTGGGTGTCAAAAGACATCAAACTGACAAAGATGGGACACCAACTAAAAACAGAACAAACAAGACAAAAATTAAAAACAGAAAATTGTAGAGACGACATAATATCATTAACAAGGCAGGAGTCCATGTGAAACAGGTCATAAGAAAAGAACGAACCTCAGCTTCTTATTAAGGCTCTTGGGTGACATGGTGTCAAGCGTAACAATGGATCGACACTCATGTTAGGCAAGGATTTGGTTAATGATGCCTTCCCTGATGCCTCCCTGAATCCTACCTATAATCCTAACCTTCAAACCATGGGGATCAGAGCTGGGGAAGACTCTAGAGTGTCTGGGAAGAGTTTTAAGTGTTAGTAAATCAGACACATCATTTGCTGTCACAATATCTCATACATGTTCACAAGTCCTGGATTTAAGTTCCTGAGATGTAAACCCAATATACATCAAAGAACATGGGCATGTGGCATAAAAAAACATATGTGTGGTGTTTCAGGAAATGAAATCACAGATCCTGTATTCCTTACTCCCATCCAATGACTTAAATCTCGGACACCAGAAGGTCCCTCAGGTTGCTGCTCCTCCATGACGTCATGAGTGGGGTGGATGGTAAGTGGCCGCCAACATATTGTCAGTCTTAAGTACAGACCAATGTTTACTGAGGGTCTCTCAGATCCAATCCCAGTGGCAGTGAGAGGTACAAAAAAATTAACATCTAATTGTTTTTGGATAGACTTCTTTGAGTGTAACAAAAGGTTCTTTCTTTTCATTGACCTAGCCCGCCTGTAACCTCCCTTGATGCACCTACCACCATAATCTCTTGCTCTAAACCTCTCCATGAGAGCAACAGACTGTCATTCAATTCATGCCTTAGTGGAACAGACCCATCTATTCCTTAGGAATTGACCAACTGGGATGGCCTTGTTCACTGGATGTATGTAAGACGATGATGCATATAGCAGTGAATTCACTGCAGTTTCCTATCTATATAGTTCGGTTTTGATAGACCATCGTCTCTGACACACAGAAAATAAATATGATTCCAATGTCATTTATACGTAAATTTAAGACTGAAGGGATTAGCATTGAGGTCCTGCATCAATCGGGAGAGCTTGAACTCATTGCCCTGCCAGATCATCAGGACATCATCAGTATAATGGAACCAGCCTTGTAACATGTTGGCAGCATGTACTGCATCACCCTGGAAAATCTGTCTCTCCCAGAAGCCGAAAAACAGATTCTCATGTAACAGAGCACATGCAGCACCCATGGGCGTTCCTTGAATCTGTGAGAAAAACCTATCTTTAAAACACAAAAAAATTATGTGTAAGTATAAATCCAAGAAATTCTAAAATTAACTCAAGAAAAGGCCCATCCCAGGAAGAAACGTGTTGCCATGAGGCCATCGACATGACAAATTGATTTCTATAAAGATTCTATGTCAACCGTGATAAGTATCATGTCGATTTCAAGGTTGATGCCATTGATCTTGGCAAGTACATCGATGGTGTCTCTGACATCGGAGGGCAGTGCATCAACCAGAGGTTTTAACCAATGGTCAATGAATTTAGAGACATTATCACACAGCCCTCCTATGCCAGAGACAATGGCATGACCAGGGAGGCTAATAGTATCCTTATTGTTGTGGATTCTGTTTTTGGGCTCCCTCTGGTGGTTACAGCTGGTACTGGGTGACTTTGGTGGGTTGCGGTCTCTGGTTTCCACCTGTCCATCAGAGGCTGGGTGTTTCCTATTTAACCTGGCTTTCCTGTCATTCCCTTGCTGGCTATCAATGTATCAGTGTGTCTCTGTTACCTTTGCTACCTGCTCCTAGGCCTTCAAGACAAGCTAAGTCTGGATTTCCCTGTTTCATGTTTGCTTTCATGTTTTTAGTCCAGCTTGCAGATATGTAATTCTCTGCTGCTGGTTGCTCTAGTGGGCTGAAATTACCACTCATGTACCATGAGTTGGCACATGAGTTCAAGTAATTTCAGGATGGTATTTTGAAGGGTTTTAAGCTGACCGCGCAGTTCACCTTTTGTATCCTCTGCTATCTAGCTTAAGCGGGCCTCATTTTGCTGAATCTGTTTTCATAACTACGTTTGTGCCTTCCTCTCATTTCACCGTCATTATATGTGGGGGGCTGCTATTTCTGTGGGAATATTTCTCTGGAGGCAAGATAGGTCTGTGATTCTCCTGATAGGGGTAGCTAGATCTCCGGCTGGCGCGAGACGTCTAGAGTCCCCCCAGGAACGTTCCCCGGCTGCTGTTAGTTGAGTGTTGAGGTTCAGGATCGCGGTCAGCTCAGGTTCCATCACCCTAGAGCTCGTCCTGTTTTTGTCCGTGTTATGTGTTTAATTCCCTGCCATTGGGAACATGACACCTTATGCACCTTCGGTAGAACTACGAAAGTGGAAACCCTTGGGAATTTCTGCAACAATCTATCCAAAATCTTTTTTGGAATAATGTTTGAATCAAAGACACTTTGTAGGATAACCTCCAATTTATGGGTAAATATCTGAATGGGATTCTGGGGGGAGGACACGGTATGTGTCCCTCTCCTCAACTGTCAGAATGCTTCCCTCTCATATTTCTCTGTCGGCCAGATCACCACATACCCCCCTTGACTGCTGGGACTGAAGTTCTTTTTTCTAAGGGGCCGTAAGATTATCTTTATGAATGCCCCTAAGGATCTTCTTTAGAAACTGAATTACAAGTTTACAAAAAATTCCTACTTGTGGGCAGACAGACGAGGGAGGGAAGGTCAGCGATCTGGGTAAAACTGATCAAGAGAATGCCTACCACTTCGGGTTGCTGTTCCCTAAGTAGTTCTTCCAATATTGCAAAGGCCTGTTGTTTCACCACACTTTTCAGCTCAGAGCTGAAGCCATATTGGTTATGTAATTTCTTCTATTTCAATTTGCGACAAAATAAATGTGTCTTTCATAACTGTAAAAAATTCAAAACTATTACACGGTACAAAATTAGGGTCAAGTTTAAGAAACTCGCATTGCGTCTCTGAGAGAAAATGAGATGATGAATTAATTACCCCAAGTTATTATTTTTGTTCTTTCTCTCATATGCAAAAGGAGAATTTTGATTTCTTTTGTAGTTTGAATGTCGTTTGTTGATCTTTGTAGGTCACACATTCCTAACTCCATCATTATTTTGGGTTTGTCAGATGTTATGACCCACGATCTCTGCCTCTATTGTTCTTCCATTTATAAACCCTATTTTTTTGGAAGTTCCAGGTAGGGTTGAGCGAAACGGATCGGACAAATTCAAATATCACCGACTTTCGGCAAAGTCAGGTTTCATGAAACCTGACCCGATCCCAGTGTGGGATCGGCCATGAGGTCGGAGATCTTCGCACCAAAGTCGCGTTTCGTATGACACTTTCAGTGCCATTTTTCAGCCAATGAAGGAGGACGCAGAGTGTGGGCAGCGTGATGACATAGGTCTCGGTCCCCACCATCTTAGAGAAGGAAATGACAGTGATTGGCTTGCTTTCTGCGGCGTCACAGGGGCTATAAAGGGGCGTGCACGCTGACCGCCATCTTACTTCTGCCGATCTCAGCATAGGGAGAGGTTTCTGCAGCTTCATCAGAAGCAGGGATATCGTTAGGGAGGGAAGATTAACCCCCAAACCGCTTGTGCTGTAGTGATTTCCACTGTCTAACACCACCTTTTCTTTGCAGGGACAGTGTAGGCTAGATTTTTGTGCATCAGCTCTGTAGCTTATTAGGCTGCCTTATAAGGCTCCCTGATAGCTGCATTGCTGTTTGTATGCCGCTGTGCAAACCAACTGCTTTTTTAAAAGCAAAAATCCTGTTGCTCCTTTCTGCACAGTTATCTTGTTTATTTGTCCACACTTTTGTGTGCAGCAGTCCTTTTCATTGCTGCCATACTTGTCCTGAGATCATTGTAAGGAGATTGAAATTGTAGTACAGTCCTTGTATTTTTTTATATATCTTCCAGCCACATTCTGCCACTTACATTGTATAGTCTAATACACAGGGCCTGTTTTTTGCTGCAGTCTCCCCCCCAAAAAAAGGGAGATTTAAATTGCCAACAAGTTTATATACGTCAGTTCTGTTTGTCGTATATCTGCCAGCCACGTTCTGCCAATTACATTGTGTAGCGTAATACACTGGGCCTGAGTTTTGCTGCAGTCTCCCCCCTCAAAAAAGGGAGTTTTAAATTCTCAACAAGTTTATATACACCTTCTACCTTGTTTTACAGTACCATATAACGGTTGTTAGTTTGGTTACATTTTCCCAAAAATGAGGAAGTCTGGTGGAAGAGGCCGTGGGCGGTCGTTGCCAGCTGGTAATGATGGTGGTGGTGGTGGTGGTGGAGCATCTAGTGGTAGTGGGAAAAGCAAAATAGCACCTAAGGCTCGAGTTGTTGAGCCAGCATCATCATCTGGCTACACAAGGCCTCGAAGGCTCCCTTATCTGGGAGTAGGAAAACCGCTTTTAAAGTCGGAGCAGCAGGAAAAAGTTTTGGCTTTCCTTGCTGACTCAGCCTCTAGCTCTTTCGCCTCCTCTTCAGAAAGTTCAAAGTATAAAAGCAGCAAGTTGTCAGTGGATGCTCCTGGTCAGGAACAAGTTGCTTCCTTGTGTCCTTCACCCAAAGCAAAAGTGAAGGATGCGGCAGGCGACACTACAGTTTACTCCATGGAGCTCTTTACACATATGGTGCCAGGGTTAGAAAGGGAAATAGTTAACAGCCCATTACAAGATGACCCAGTTGTTGACCCAGATTGGCAGCCATTGGGGGAACAGGGTGCCGCTGGCAGTAGCTCTGAAGCGGTGGAGGAGACGCAGGCATCTACATCGCAACAGCTTTCATCTGGCAGGCCCGTATCTGGCCAAAAACATTTGACAAAACCAAAAACACTTTTAGGACAGCGTGGTCATCCGGTGAAAGTAGCACAGCGTGCAATGCCTGAAAAGGTATTCGATAGTAGGAAGAGTGCAGTGTGGGAATTTTTTAACCAAGATCCGAATGATCAGTGCAAAGTTATGTGTAAGAAATGCTCAAAGACCTTTAGCAGAGGGAAGAATGTCCAAAATTTAAATACAATGTGCATGCGTAGACATTTAACCAGCATGCACTTGCAAGCCTGGACTAACTACCAAACGTCCAGTACCGTTGGTGCACCTGCTCAGAATGAAGGAAGTCAGCAACGCTACATTGCTTCCCTCACTGTAAGCCCACCGCTTAGGACACCACCAGCAGCAAATGTGGAGGTATCGTCGCAAGGCCAAAGCAGTCAGGGAATCACAAGGTTCTTGGTAGGAAACACTGTATGTAGGCCAACATCAAGAATACCATCACCAACCCTCTCTCAATCTGCCATGTCCACCACCACCCCCGCTAGAGACTCTCGTTAGGAAAAGGAAGTACTCATCCTCTCATCTGCGTACACATGGTTTGAACGCCCACATGGCTAGACTAATCTCGTTAGAGATGATGCCCTGGTTGAAAGCGAACCTTTCAAAGCCCTGATGGCCTACGCAGTACCACGCTATGACCTACCCAGTCGACACTTCTTTGCGAGAAAAGCCATCCCAGCCCTCCACCAGCATGTCATAGACCGCATTGTCCATGCACTGAGGCAATCAGTCAGTAGAAAGGTGCACCTCACAACAGATGCATGGACCAGTAGGCATGGCCAGGGACGTTACGTGTTACGTGTCCATCACGGAGCACTGCGTTAATGTGGTGGATGCAGGGTCCACAGGGGACAGCCATAGTGGGACAGTTCTGCCTAGCCCACGGTCTAGGAAACAGTTGGCTGTAGGCGTTCGCCACCCCTCCTCCTCCTCCAGAAGCCAAAGCTCGTCCACAGAGCGCAGTCGCACGACCACTCCATCTGCAGCTGCCAGTGTTGCACATGAGGTGTCCCATTATGGAACAGCTAGTGGTAAGCGTCAGCAGGCTGTGTTGGAAATTAAGTGTTTGGGCGACAACAGACACACCGCAGAAGTACTGGCCGAGTACTTGCAGCAAGAAACTCAGTCATGGCTGGGCAGTGTACATCTTGAGGCAGGCAAGGTAGTCAGTGATAACGGAAGGAATTTTATGGCTGCCATAGCCCTTTCAGAACTGAAACACATGCCTTGCTTGGCTCATACCTTGAACCTGGAGGTGCAGTGCTTCCTGAAAAATTATCAGGGGTTACCAGCCCTGCTCCTGAAGGTGCGAAGACTTTGCTCGCACATCCGCCGGTCGCCCGTACACTCCAGCCGTATGCTGAACCATCAGCGATCGCTGAAGCTTCCCCAGCACCGCCTAATAATCGACGTTGCAACAAGGTGAAACTCCACACTGCACATGCTTCAGAGGCTGTGCGAACAGAGGTGTGCTGTAATGTATTTGTGGGAGGATACACATACACGGGCAGGCAGTTGGATGGCAGACATGCAGTTGTCTGGTGTTCAGTGGTCGAAGCTACAAGACCTCTGTCAAGTCCTTCAGTGTTTTGAGTAATGCACATGACTGGTAAGTGCAGACGACACCATCATAAGCATGAGCATCCCACTAATGCATCTGCTGATGCAAAGTTTGACGAACATTAAGGAGCAGGCGTCTGCGGCCGAGGAGGAGGGAAGCCTTGATGACAGTCAGCCATTGTCTGCTCAGGGAACTCTCCTGGATGAGGTGGCGGACGAAGAGGGGGAGGAGGATGATGGGGATGAATATTTATGGGAGGAGGATGCTTCTCAGGGGGCAATAGAAACTGGTGGCGTTGCAAGGTCAGGTACAGGGTTTTTGCGGGAGACAAGTGATGTTGATTTGCAAGAAAGTGCTCCTCAACCCAGCACAAACAGTGAATTGACACCTGGAACATTGGCCCACATGGCTGATTATGCCTTGCGTATCCTAAAAAGGGACCCCCGCATTATAAAAATGATGACCGATGACGATTACTGGTTGGCCTGCCTCCTGGATCCACGATATAAAGGGAAATTACAAAATATCATGCGACATGAGAACCTTGAGCAAATATTGGCTACCAAACAAACAACTCTTGTAGACCCTTTGGTTCAGGCATTCCCAGCACACAGCGGCGGTGATGGTTCTCACACGAGCTGTAGGGGGCAACATGGCAGAGGTGTTAGAGGTGCACAAATGAGAAGTGGCGTTGGACAGAGGGGTTTTATGACCAGGTTGTGGAGTGATTTCGCAATGACCGCAGACACGACAGGTACTGCTGCATCGATTCAAAGTGACAGGAGACAGCATTTGTCCAGTATGGTTACAAACTATTTTTCCTCCCTTATCGATGTTCTCCCACACAGGTCATTTGATTACTGGGCATCTAAAATGGACACCTGGCCTGAATTGGCAGAATATGAATTACAGGAGCTCGCTTGCCCAGCTGCTAGTGTGCTATCAGAAAGAGTCTTCAGTGCTGCTGGTTCAATACTGACAGAGAAAAGGACTCATCTGGCTACCTGAAATGTTGATGATCTAACCTTCATTAAAATGAACCAATCATGGATTTTAAATTATTTTGCCCCACCTTCCCCTGCTGACACATAGCTTTCCTGAAAAATGTCTTGCTTTTGGCCTCCTCTTACTGACTGATCCAATTCCTCCATTTGCAGCTGCTGAATGTCCACCATAGGCCATTTTTATACCTCCCTAAATGGTCTGACTCCCCCCACAGGGCTGTGGTCACCACTTGGCGCAAGCACCCATGCGAGTGCCGTTTGCCTGGACAGGTGGGTGTGCCCACTTTTGGGCGACGGCACTGGCACAGGGTCCCTCATAGTACAATGAAGTGTCTCTGACGGTGGTGGTGCACAACCAACATCAGACACACCGTCGTAATATGAGGGGCCCTGTGCCAGTACCGCCGCCCACGAGAGAGTGTTCCCCCCCAGCTCAAACAGTGCTCTACCACTTGCAAAACTTACCTCTCACTGCTCCACCACTGTTTAGTCTGTGCTGTTAAATCCTTCAATGGCACTGCCAATACAAATTTGTTGAAATGACAGATGATAGTAAAAATATACAGGGGCCCTGCCCTCCATTTAGACCAGTTAATACCGTGCGCGAACTACCACTGTCTGCTACTCAGCCCACCCCTGTACCTAGCTATGCCACCTGTTTATTTAGGAACATTGTTTTGGCAGACATTTAGCCCACTTTACTATTTTGGCCTACTAACTGTGTCAGCCATTCCTTCCCGTTGTCCTCCACCGAAGAAAGCAATGCTGCCTGTGTACTCTGTTGTGAATTCCGCTCTTGGGCTCCCTCCGGTGGTTGTAAGTAGCACTTTTGTGAATTCTGCTCTTGGGCTCCCTCCTGTGGTTTTGAGTGGTATAGCTGCTTCTTGGATTTAGCATCAGCAGCTGCTTCCACTGATCGTCTTTCTGGCTCGGCTATTTTAGTCTGGCCTTATCTCTCAATCAATGCCAGTTGTCAATTGTTCCTTCTTGGAGCCACTGCTCTTTTGGATTTCCCTGACACTCTGTCCAGTTCAGCAAAGATAAGTCCTTGCTTGTCTTTTTGCAGTCCACTTGTTGTGGACTTATTTGTTCAGCACATTCTATGTTTTGCTCATTTGTCCAGCTTATCAGTATGGATCTATTCAGCTAAGCTGGAAGCTCTGGGCTGCAGATTTTGCCCTCCACACCTTTAGTCAGGTGTGGAGATTTTTGCATATCTCTGCGGTGGACTTTTTCTAGTTTTTATTACTGACCGCACAGTGTTCTTTCCTGTACTATCTATCTAGCTAGTAGTGGCCTCCTTTGCTAAATCTTGTTTCATACTACGTATGTCATTTCCTTCTCCTCTCAGTCAATATTTGTGGGGGGCTGTCCTATGCTTTGGGGATCTTCTCTGAGGCAAGATAGCTTTCCTATTCCTACCTTTAGGGGTAGCTAGTTCTCCGGCTGTGACGAGGTGTCCAGGGAGTGACAGGAACATCCCACGGCTACTGCTAGTGTTGTGTTAAGATCAGGAACTGCGGTCTGTATAGTTACCACCTGCTCAGAGCTAGTCGCATGTCGCTCCTAAATTACCAGTCCATAACAGTACTCCAGTTACCAGTTTTGAACTGCATTTAGCCTACTTACTTATTTAGGCCTACTAACTGTGTCTGCCTCCCATTACAGTTGTCCTCCACTGAACAAAGCTGAGCCTCAATTTTCATCCTGTTTCGGATATTAAACTGCATTTGGCCTACTTGTTTGGTTGGGCCTAATAAAGGTTTCTGCCGCTGCTTGTTGTTCTCCTCCACTGAACAAAGCTGAGCCTCAATTTTCATCCTGTTTCGGATATTAAACTGCATTTGGCCTACTTGTTTGGTTGGGCCTACTAACGGTGTCTGCCGCTGCTTGTTGTTCTCCTCCACTGAACAAAGCTGAGCCTCATGTTTCGAATATTAAACTGCATTTGGCCTACTTGTTTGGCTGGGCCTACTAACGGTGTCTGCCGCTGCTTGTTGTTCTCCTCCACTGAACAAAGCTGAGCCTCATGTTTCGAATATTAAACTGCATTTGGCCTACTTGTTTGGTTGGGCCTACTAACGGTGTCTGCCGCTGCTTGTTGTTCTCCTCCACTGAACAAAGCTGAGCCTCAATTTTCATCCTGTTTCGAATATTAAACCGCATTTTGCCTACTTGTTTGGTTGGGCCTACTAACGGTGTCTGCCGCTCCTTGCTTTTCTCCTCCACTGAACGAAGCTGAGCCTCAATTTTCATCCTGTTTCAAATATTAAACTGCATTTGGCCTACTTGTTTGGTTGGGCCTACTAACGGTGTCTGATGCTGCTTGTTGTTCTCCACTGAACAAAGCTGAGCCTCAATTTTTATCCTGTTTCAAATATTAAACTGCATTTGGCCTACTTGTTTGGTTGGGCCTACTAACCGTGTCTGCCGCTGCTTGTTGTTCTCCTCCACTGAACAAAGCTGAGCCTCAATTTTCATCCTGTTTCGGATATTAAACTGCATTTGGCCTACTTGTTTGGTTGGGCCTACTAACGGTGTCTGCCGCTGCTTGTTGTTCTCCACTGAACAAAGCAGTGCCGCCTGTTTAGTCCTGTTACCACATTTGAACTGCATTTAGACTACTTTATTATTTGGGCCTACTAACTGTGTTTCCTTCTCATCCTGCCCATTGCCCAGCCACTGCTAGATGAGTCTGCTGGTACATTGACCCAGACCACTACATTCCCCTTGCATTCTACACAGCCAGAATCTGACCCTGCTGAAAGTCAGGTTCCCCTTCCCGCATACTATACCACCTTACACGGGGACAAAGAGGAAGGTGCAGATGAAAGTGCAGGTTCCTTCATCAGGTGGGGGGGCATACTCGTTGGCGACGTCACTGGCACAGGGCCCCTCATAGTACGCAAAAGTGTCTCTGCCAGTGGGAGGCGCCCCTGCCATCAAACACACCGCCGTACTTTGAGGGGCCCTCTGCCAGTGCCAATGCCAACGAGTGGGCCCCCCTGCTTGCTCAGGATCACAGCACTTGCAAAGTTGAAATACTTACCTCTCCCTGCTCCACCGCCGTGATGTAGTCTGCGTTTCCTGGGCCCACAAAAAACTTGAACCAGCCCTACCACCCCACAACTTTAGCCAAATGACCCCCAATTTTCAATGACTAACTATTATTATAAGGTAAATTAAGATTGACAAGCTTAAGTAACAAGAATTGATGTTTTTAGCATTAAAATGGGCACTGTAGGTGTTTTCCTGTCCTCCACTCACTGCCGACTTTGATTCCCCATTGACTTGCATTGGGTTTCGTGTTTCAGTCGGCACCAACTTTACGCAATAATCGGCCGATTTCACCTGACCCGACTTTTGAGAAAGTCGGGTTTCGCGAAACCCGACTCGATCCTAAAAAAGTAAAAGTTGCTCAACTCTAGTCCTAGGCATCTATATGGAATTTCTTGGATTTCACAGTACAGATCTCATTGCTCCCACTTGGAGAAATCTTTCTCCAAGTCACAAATTTAGTTTATCCAATGCATCCGGAGTCAAATCATTTTTAGTGAGAATGGTATTATTCTCACTTTCTAGATCACTCAATTTTTTTCTCATTAAATTTGATCAATAGTTCCATGAAACACCAAAAGCATTTTGTGTCAGTCTCTTCCCAATTAACTTTAAATGAGTCATCATCAATAGGGAATGACTGAAAGGTGTAAATTCATGATCCTCTGGGGATAAGACCACAAGTCAGATATTTATGCAAAAATGCCTGGTTCCACCAGAGTTTCGCCCTTTTTTTACGTAACAAGTCCTTCAACTTCACAAGTTGCTAACATCTTTTGCAACATGTGCCAGTGGCTGCTGTCATCTGTGCTGAGTTGTTCTTCATGTAGCAGGTGCTGCTTCATCCAGGATGCTCTGCAATGTGTTGTTATAATGTGGCAATGCTGAGTCTGGACAGGAGATGGGAGCTTCAATTTAGATTGTGAGCCCCATTGGGGACAGTGATGATAATGTGTGCAAACTGTAAAGCGCTGCGGAATATGTTAGCGCTATTTAAAAATAAATATTATTATTAATATAGTGAGGGCTAAGTTCTCTTCTGTTATAATTGCATCCACACATTTTACCCGATCCCTTACTGAGTGACTGTGCACTGTTACCTGAACCAGTAAGTGTGCATGATCCCTCAGAGGGGAGTAGGTGCTTCTGAGAGGTTGCCATGTGCCTAGCAGTGAAAATGAAGGAAGAAGTATAAAGCTGGAGGTCCGCAGGCAGAGGAGAGCAACATGCCCCCTCTTTCAGGACAAGCTGCAAGAGGCAGGGTATCAGTCCTTAGGGCACAGAGACTTTCAGAGTCCATGCTAAACTGAAAGACTGCTCAGTTTTCATATAACAAGCAGTAGTGTGTTACTGTCCAAGAGTTCAGCAGCGTATAGAATCAGGGACACTGCTGCAAGAGAGCACTTTTCACAGGATTCGAGCTGCCTGCTCGCTGGAAGGGATCACGGATCGAGTAACTGTTTACCTTGGACCCCTGGGGATCCAAGGAATCATTTACCAGAGGTCTAATTAGCAGCAAGAAGGTTACACTGCAGAACCGCAGAGAAACTGAACTCTCATCATGCAGGCCTGACGAAAACTCTGTATGTGAATTGTATGGAAACTTCTGGAACTGTTTGCAGAACTTCAGTAAAAGGCACAAACTGATCATTACCCTGTCTATGGTTGATTATTTTCTGCTGTACCATTCATGTTCCAACTCCCCTGGGAGCCAGCCCTAATTGAGAAAGGGTTAATCATCTGGCAGTGTCCATCACCACCTAACTCCCAGGGACCCTCATTAGTGCCTGGCCATACCAGGCCGAACATCCCAACTGGCATCACAAACCTTTTAATTATATTATTATTAACTCCCACAATTAACAAAGACTGGCTTGCATCCCCGGTCGGACCATATCTGCACTTGGACCACTGTTCACCAGTACCATGACCGCAGCGGCCCGGCCAGGGCAGCACACTCTCATCCAGCAGCCATGGAATAGTGATATGGCTACCAGGATCCTGCAAATCAATTTTCTACTCTCTGCTAGACATAGAATTGACTAATTACTAAATTGTCATATTCACTCATTAAAACCAAGTGCACACATGGATCTGTGCGTGTGTGTACACTTGTGTTTTATTTTCTAACACATACTGGGATTGCAAAAGTATATATTATCCTCAACAATCAGTGAATTAATGTTTGCACTTGTTGCTTTTTATGTTTACAACAGACATCTGAGACAATACTTTATTTATTCCCTGGATGTATATATTTTTCTGCGAACTAAACAGTTATTGTGATTTCACATATCTTTTCCTTTATTGTATGATTACTATGTAATGTATCACACTGGGGACAATTTAAGAGCATTACAGCACAGCTCCACTCTCTACCTACAATGTGTTTCGCCCCCTCACAAAGCATGCAGCCTTCGTTTTACAGCAGTGATAAATTCCAGGCTCCCAATTCTCAGCCAGAATCTTTAATTAACTAGGAAGACTTAAGTGCTAGAATTCATTGTAAAGCCCTGAAAATTCATGAGTTCTATGAGAGAAAGCTGATAAGCACAATATCTGTACTCTTCTTAAGACAGTGCATGCTATATATAAAGCAAACAGGCTAAAGATTCTCATTCTATGGATGTAGTAAACTACTTGCCTATCAAATTTACAGCATGTCACAAAGCAATATATGTTGCATGCAATGCTAATAAACTAGGATAGTGCCAGTAATGCCACTACTACTACCAAGCTATTTATTCCCTAAATTCAAAATATTTCAAGGTATTAGAGTATAAAACTGATTGTCTTCAGAAATAGAACACCGATTATTGGATTCTGTAAGAGAGGGAAAGATTGAAAACAAAATTGAAATCTGTTACAGAGTCCTGGCATTTAACTCTTCAGTATTAAAATGTAAGGTGCTACCAGATTTATACTAAATATTAGATGGAATTATCACATCAAGAATAATGTTCTGTAAGGTGCTGAAACTGCAACCCATCTTGCTCGCTGCAATCAATCAGTTTATCATGTTCACATGTTTTATGTTTCCATTGTAATGTTTCATTATTCTATGTTGTGCTGCATGCCAATATAGCTGACCTCATTGTCCCATCATCCATCTGTCAGCGTCTGATGTCACTGGCGCAGAAACACTAACAGAGCGTTGCGATGACGTCACTAGTTGGTGCCCGTTGTCCGGAGATGTGTGGGCACTCGGAGCAGTGGAGGAACGAGGAGAAGAGGTGACTTAGGTGAGTACTGTATGTATTTCCTTTTATGGGGGCTGCATTATACTATATAGAGTCTGCCTATGGGGGGCTGCCTTACACTATACAGAGGCTGCCTTATACTACACAGAGTCTGACTATAGGGGCTGCCTTATACTAAGGAGACTGACTATGGGGGGCTGCCTTATGTTATGCAGAGTCTGCCTATGGGGGCTGCACTATACTATACAGAGTCTGTCTATGGGGGCTGCCTTACACTATAGAGTCTGCCTATGGGGGATGCCTTATACTATACAGAGTCTATCTATGGGGGCTGCCTTATACCATACAGAGTCTGCCTATAGGGACTGCCTTATACTATACAGAATCAAACTATGGGGCTGCCTAATACTATAGAGTCTGCCTACAGGGATGCCTTATATTATTGACCGGACAATGCCTTTCCTCACTGAGAATAAAATCTTCATCTGAATGGTAACCTAATGTGAGTCCTCTCTTAGACTAAAATCTCTCTCTCTGTGGAGGGGTAGTGGTAGTGTTTGCACTTTTTGGCGCTACAGTGTGCTGCCTTATTTATTTGATTGTATATGAGTTGGTGACTCTAGGTTCAGCACTTGTTCACAGTTAGTCTATGTTTGGATGTGATGGTCAGTTTTTTGAAATTTGTATTCATTAGCCTTCTGACTGAGCACTCCGCCTTTTAGATACAGGTGTTTTTAATCACAGCAGGACCACTATCCCCCCACAGAGAGAGAGATTTTAGTCTAAGAGAGGACTCACATTAGGTTCCCATTCAGATGAAGACTTTATTATCAGTAAGGAAAGGCATTGTCAGGTCCTGGTAAACTAGAAATGCTTTATCGTGGCTACCAGGTACACATGAATTGGCAAATTTATGAGCTAAACTTTGTCAATTTTTCATATTTCTAGTGCAGTAATGCAATTAAATTTTCATATTTCATGTTTGCAAGTTTTAACGCTACAGTGTGCTGCCTTATTTATTTGATTATACTATTGAGTCTGCCTATGGGGCAGCCTTATACTATACAGAGTCTGCCTAAAGGGGCTGCCTTATACTATACAGAGTCTGCCTATGGGGGCTGCCTTATACTATACAGAGTCTGCCTATGGGGGCTACCTTATACTATACAAAGTCTGCCTATGGGGGCTGCCTTATATAATACAAAGTCTGCCTATGGGGACTGCCTTATACTATACAAAGTCTGCCAATATGTGCTGCCTTATATTATACAGCATCTGCCTATGGGGGCTGCCTTATACAATATAGAGTCTGCCTATGAGAGCTGCCTTATTCTATACAGAGTCTGATTGTGGGGGCTGCCTTATACTATAGACTATGTATATGAGGGATGGCTTATACTATAGAGTCTGCTTACAGGGGCTGCCTTATACTTTACAGAGTATGCTTATGGGGCCTGCCTTATAATATACAGAGTCTGCTTATGGGGACTGCCTTATACTATACAGAGTCTGTCTATAGGGCTGCCTTATACTGTACAGAGTTTGACTATGGGGGCTGCCTTTATACTATACAAAATCTTCATATTGGGGCTGTCATACTATACAGAGTCTGCTTATGGGGGCTGCCTTATACCTTACAGAGTCTGCCTATGGGAGCTGCTTTATACTCTACAGAGTCTGCTTGTGGGGGCTGCCTTATACTATAGACTATGCGGATGAGGGCTGCCTTATAACATACAAAGTCTGCCTATGGGGCTGCCTTATGCTATACAGAGTCTGCTTATGGGGACTGCCTTATACTATACAGAGTCTGCCTATGGGGGCTGCCATATACTATACAGAATCTACTTAAGGTTATTGAATTATACTATGCAAAATCTGCCTATGGGGCTGCCTTATATTATACAGAGTTTGCCTAAGGGGGCTGCCTTATACTATACAGAGTCTACTTATGGTTATTGAATTATACTATGCAAAATCTGCCTATGGGGGCTGCCTTATACTATACAGAGTCTGCCAATATGGGCTGCCTTATATTATACAGCACCTGCCTATGAAGGCTGCCTTATGCTATACAGAGTCTGCCTATGAGAGCTGCCTTATACTATACAGAGTCTGATTGTGGGGGCTGCCTTATACTATACATAGTCTGCCTATGGGGGCTGCCTTATACTATACAGAGTATGCTTATGGGGACTTCCTTATACTATACAGAGTCTGCCTATGGGGGCTGCCTTATACTTTACAGAGTCTGCTTATGGGGACTGCCTTATACTATACTCAGTCTGCCTATGGGGCTGCCTTATACTATACAGAGTCTGACTATGGGGGCTGCCTTATACTTTACAGAGTCTGCCTATGGGAGCTGCTTTATACTCTACAGAGTCTGCTTGTGGGGGCTGCCTTATACTATAGACTATGTATTTGAAGGCTGCCTTGTAATATACAGAGTCTGCCTATGGGTTTGCCTTATGCTATGCAGAGTATGCTTATGTGGACTGCCTTATACTATACAGAGTCTGCCTATGGGGGCTGCCTTATACTATACAGAGTATACTTATGCTTACTGAATTATACTATGCAAAATCTGCCTATGGGGCTGCCTTATGCTATACAGAGTCTGCTTATGGGGGCTGTCTTATACTATACAGAGTCTGCCTATGGGGGCAGCCTTATGCTATGCAGAGTATGCTTATGTGGACTGCCTTATACTATACAGAGTCTGCCTATGGGGGCTGCCTTATACTATACAGAGTATACTTATGCTTACTGAATTATACTATGCAAAATCTGCCTATGGGGCTGCCTTATGCTATACAGAGTCTGCTTATGGGGGCTGTCTTATACTATACAGAGTCTGCCTATAGGGACTGCCTTATACTATTCAGAGTCTGCCTATGGGGGCTGCCTTATACTATACAGAGTCTGCCTATGGGGGCAGCCTTATACTATACAGAGTTTGCATATGGGGCTGCCTTATACCATACAGAGTCTGCCTATGGGGCTGCTTTATACTATACAGAGTCTGCCTATGAGAGCTTCCTTATGCTATACAGAGTCAGCTTGTGTGGGCTGCCTTATACTATAGAGTCTGCCTATGGGGTCTGCTTTATGCTACACAGAGTCTGCCTATGGGGGCTGCCTTACACTCTACAGAGTCTGCTTATGATGGCTGCCTTATGCTATACAGAGTCTGCCTATGGGGGCTGCCTTATACTATAGAGTCTGCCTATGGGGGCTGCCTTATACTATACAGAGTTTGCCTATGGGGGCTGCTTTATACTATACAGAGTCTGCCTATGGGGGCTGCCTTATACTATACAGAGTCTGACTATGAGGTCTGCCTTATACTATAGTGTCTGCCTATGGGGGTGCCCTATAATATTGAGTCTGCCTATGGGGGGCTGAATTATACTATAGAGTCTGCCTATGGGGGGTGCCTTATACTATACAGTCTGCCTATAGGGGTGCATTATACAATAAAGTGTCTGCCTATGGGGAATGCATAATACAATACATAGTCATGCTATGGGGAGTACATTATACTATATGAAGGCCTATGGAGAGTGCATTGTACTATAAAGGCCTATGAGGAGTGCATCATACTATATGAAGGCCTACGGGGAGTGCATTATACTATAATGAGGACTATCTGGTGCATTATACTATATGGAAGCTAGCTAGGGGGTCATCATACAGTATGGAGATCATACTGTGTAGAGGGGAGCTGTATAGGAGCATAGACTCTGGACATTATTAAATGTAAAGTGGCCACTTATTGTTATAAGGGAACTCAGGTTACTGTGACTATCGAAGGGGTACACAGGGCATTATTACATTCTAGAGGGCAAAATGTGGGACTGTTTTCTAGGGCAGTACTATATTCTAGAGGGTTGCTTTAGAATTTAGACGGCACAAAGAACCACACAGGAGGTGCAGTAATGGGGACACATACGGCAGCAGCGGCTCAGTATTGGGATATCACCAGGATGAGGAGTTTGTGCAGGTTGGGAATAGTCCCATTGAGGACGTTGCTGACAATACAGGACTTGAAAGACTTGAAATGTGTCTTTGTTGTAATCTCTGGAGCCAAGTCCTGGCTGGAAGAAGTTGTCATGTCAGTCTGGGCCATATGGAAAAGACGGGAAAAGTGAACAATTCCATAAGAAAGAACATCAGCTTTAAGGCACCATCTAAAACACTGCAATGATCTTTGATATGTTCCATAGGACTGGTGTCTACCACTAACCACATGGTTACCATATGGTAATATCAATGCTGGTCTTTGTATAAAGATTATTTTCAGCAACAGCCCGGTCATCTGCTGCGGTTCTCCTACATCCACTATTAGGGTGCGTCACCCAGTTCTAATCAAGCTTACATGGCTAGGGAGTGGACCAACTCAGAAGTTTCGTCCCCCCGAACCGAAACCCTAGCTACGACTCTGGAAGAAGGAAAAAGAGCTTTTTGCTGCCGAAAAGCATAACATAGTGCAATGTCTTGGACAAAGTATGAAACCATAAGATATTTCAAGAAAATGTAAGCATTATCATCATACTGTGAAAAGATTTGCGGCTGATACAGAGCTCAGATGGATTTGTGCAGATAAAGACATAATGAGGAAGGTTTCTGCCAGACAAATTCATGGGATTAAGAGAGCAGCTGCTAAAATACAATACAATTACAAATCAATAAACAGGTATTTGAAGCTGCTACCGGAGTCCCAAGAATCTCAATGTATTGGATCCTCCAGAGGCTTGCAGTTGTATATAAACCTACAATTTGGCCACCCCTAAACAGTGCCCACAAGCTGAAATAGTTACAGTGGGTCCAGACATACAGGTAAGATGGATTTTAAAACAGGCTTGTTTACTAATGAGTGCCGTGCAAACCTGAACTCCAAACTCTAGTCTTCATGGCCCCCACAGGTCATGTTTTCAGGATTTACAGTACATAGTATTGCACAGGTGAGAGAATTTCTGATATTTTGATACTTCCACCACCTGTGCAATACTGAGAGAAACCTGAAAACATGACAGTTTTGGGGCCATCAGGACTGGAGTGTGGGAAACACTAGTCTAGATTGATGGAGTAGTGGATGGTTAGTGGATAGCCACTATGTCACAACAATGCTACGAAGTCAGCAAGATGTTGATGGATAGAGATGAGCAAATCTTTTAAGGTTTGATTCAGTTACGTTTGCCAAACTTCCTGCTGTTCACAGAACTTATTCACTGAACAGTTCACTGAACATAGCCAAACATTCAATTCAATGGAAGGCAAAACAAAACGCATAAACACCTTCAAGGGAGGCGAAAAGCTGCCAAAACAGTTCAAATTAGAGGCAGACATTAGTAAAAATGGCATTAATTGACCCATAAATTGCACTATGAATAAATAATTTAAAAAAAATTGACATGGGTTCCCCTGTATTTTTGTTAACCAGCCAGGCAAAACTGACAGCTCCAGGCTTCAACCCTCAGCTGTCACTGTTAGCAAGGCTGGTTATCACAAATAGAGGGGCCCCCACACTGTTTTGTTAATTATTTAAGTAAATAATTTTAAAAAATGGTGTGACCCCCCATTTTTGACAACCAGCCAAGCTAAAGCAGACATCTGGGGGCTGGTATTGTCACACTGGTAAGGGGCCATGGTTATTGGCCTCCCAGCCTAAAAATAGAAGCCCGCAGCTGCCTAGAAATGGTGCATCTATTAGATGCGCCAATTCCAGTCGCTTTGCCTGACTCTTCCCACTTGCTTTGTGGCGACGGCAAGTAGAATTCATATTTGTGGAGTTGGTGTCACCTTTGTTTTGTCCGGTGACATCAAGCCCATGGGTTATTAATACAAAGGCGTCAATAAGACTGTTATCCATTACTAATCCTATATTTATGTTGCAAATAAACACACACCCAGAATAATTGAAAGAATGACGCATACTCCTTTAATAAATCTAAACTAAACCATACTCGCATCATCGCCCAGTTTACAAAAGCCATTGTTGTCTGTAACAGAATTAAAATAATAAACAACAATATTCCTAACCTGTATGCTGAGAAGATTATAATCCATTTGTCCAATGATGGGTTTAGCTCTATTAAATCTAGATGGTAGGTTAAATTGTTGCATGATGCAACAATACAGACTGCCATCCAGCAAAGACACTGAGCAGCGTGTGCTTTTGCTGCTCAGTGTCTGTTGGTGAACTCATATGATCTGACTGATATCACCACGAGCGTGAGAAAGTTCTCATGCTTGAAGTGCCGTCGGCAAGGTCCTGGGAGTTCACAACCAATGAACTCAGTTCAACTCACTGACATCGGCGCGAACACTGTGAAAATAGTTGTAACAGCGCTAGCGCTAACTTAAGTTAGTTGATCTGAGCTAATTGGCTGTGAACTCTCAGGACATTTCTGACAGCACCATGAGCATGAGAATTTTTTCACACCTGCGGTGATGTCAGAGAGGCGACAGGAGTTCACCGTGAGACACTGAACTAAGCAAGCACGCACAGCTCAGTATCTCTGCTGGATGGCAGGCTGCATAGTCGCATCATGCAACAATGCAGCTTAATATCTTGATGTAGCAGAGTTAGACCCATCGCGAGTAGTGTTGAGCATTCCGATACCGCAAGTATCGGGTATCGGCCGATATTTGCTGTATCGGAATTCCGATACCGAGATCCGATACTTTTGTGATATCGGGAATCGGTATCGGGATCGATATTAATGTGTAAAATAAAGAATAAAAATAAAAAATATTGATATACTCACCTCTCCGACGCAGCCTGGACCTTACCAATGTAGCCGGCAGCTTCCGTTCCTAAGAATAAGCGCTTGAAAGACCTTAGATGATGTCACGGCTTGTGATTGGTCGCGTGGCAGTCACGTGACCGCTCACGCGACCAATCACAGGCCGCGACGTCATCTAAGGTCTTTCAAGTGCTCATTCTTAGGAACGGAAGCTGCCGGTTACATCGGTAAGGTCCAGGATGCGTCGGAGAGGTGAGTATATCGATATTTTTTATTTTTATTCTTTATTTTACACATTAATATGGATCCCAGGGCCTGAAGGAGAGTTTCCTCTCCTTCAGACCCTGGGAACCATACAGGATACCTTCCGATACTTGGTGTCCCATTGACTTGTATTGGTATCGGGTATCGGTATCGGCGATATCCGATACTTTTCGGGTATCGGCCGATACTATCCGATACCGATACTTTCAAGTATCGGACGGTATCGCTCAACACTAATCGCGAGACAAGTGTATTATTATCTTCTCAGCAGACAGGTAAGGAATATTGTTTTTTATTATTTTAATTATGTTACAGGAGACATTGGCTTCTGTGGACTGGGTGATGATGTTATTATTTCCCGCTGTGTGTGTTAATTTACAATATAACTATAGGATTAGTAGTGGATAGGCATCTTATAGACGACTCTCCATTACTAACCTGTTGATTTGATGTCATCGGACAATACAAAGGTGACATCAACCCCACAATTATTACCCAACTTGCCAGAGTAGAAATAATATAATTGCGCAATTGTTTGAAAACTTTTATTATTGCACGGTACACTCGACTCCCTTTCTTTGGCAGCCACACAACAGTATTATCATTCATTGCTATAGCGCCATATATTCCATAGCACTTTACATGTGAAAAAGGGTACACATAATAAAAATAAGGACAATAATCTTAAACAATTCAAGTCACCAACTGGTACTGAAAGAGAGAGGATCCTGCCCGTGAGGACTACTATTGGTAGAAAAATGTAAGGATAGTAACACAAGTAGATGACTGGTCAATTGACCCACAGTATAAATTTGATAATGGCACAGCAGCAGTCAGCCATGGGCCATGCATGGCCGGCGTCAGCACCCGGCATACCCGGGCAAGTCCCGGGTCCTTGAGCAGGTTGGGACGGGCCCACTTTCTGTCAGGGACACAGTCTGGTTTTTGAGCTATAGATATCTCTCATATAATGTAAGAAGTAAGTGAAATCTTTGGAATTGTACTATACTGTATATTTCTCTGTCGTATTTGTGCATCATGAATTGTGGTATGTGTTAAAGGGGCCCACTGAGATTTTTTCATCTGTGGTGCGCGAAAACCTGGAGCTGGCCCTGGGGCCATGCATGAGGTATCATGGTCTGGTGCAGCATTTACAGCTTTGAATTTAAGCTTAAATTAAGGTGAGGTGGGTGAGGGACTGGTATAAGCCTGCTGTGCTGGGAGCCCTGATACCTTATGCAACAGCTTAAACTGCATTTCTACTTAGCGACACTCAGGTGCCATAAATATCAGATTTGTAGACTACTACTGTTATAAACATTTAAGGATAGTAACACAGGTAATTGACTGAAAGTAAGTGCAGGCCTACTGGTCTGGGAGCCCTACTGCTACAGGCAACACACATGATGGAGAATTATTGCCACACAACACTAAAGTGGCATTGATTTAGTATAATGAGGTTCTGAAACACACTAAGTTTAGGGTCACTTAGAAATTTCCTTATTTTTGAAAAAAAAGCAGTTTTTTCCAATGAAGCTAACATTAAATGATTCATAAATACACTCTATACATTGTTAATGTGGTAAATGACTATTCTAGCTGCAAACGTCTGGTTTGTAATGCTATATCTTCATAGGTGTATAAAGGCCCATTTCCAACAACCATCACTCCAGTGTTCTTATGGTACTTTGTGTTTGCTAACTGTGTAAGAAGGCTAATGGATGGTTAGATGTCATGGTTCCCAATGGCAAGGGAACGTAAGAAACATATAAATAACGAACGAGCTCTCGGGTGATGGAAACTCGAGTTGACCGTGAGCTAAATCTACCACACAACTAATAGTAGCCAGGGAGCATACCTACGGCTTCCTATATGCCACGCGCCAGCCGGAGGACTAACTACGCCTGGTAGAGGAAGAAACAGACCTGGCTTACCTCTAGGGAAATACCCCAAAAGATGATAGCAGCCCCCCACATGTAATAACGGTGAATTAAGAGGAAAAGACATACACAGTATGAAAGTAGATTTAGCAAAGAGAGGTCCACTTACTAGATAGCAGAAGGATACAAAAGAGGACTTCACGGTCAACTGAAAACCCTTTCAAAAACCATCCTGAAATTACTTTAAGACTCCTGTGTCAACTCATGACACAGGAGTGGCAATTTCAGCCCGCAAGAGCTTCCAGCTACAGAGAATTACAAAAACTGCAAACTGGACAAAAGGTACAAAACAAAAGGACAAAGTCCACTTAGCTGATCAGCAGACTAGTAGCAGGAACATGCAACCGAAGGCTCTGGTTACAATGATGACCGGCAAGGAAATGACTGGAGAGCAAGGCTAAATAGGAAACTCCCAAACGCTGATGGAAGCAGGTGAACAGAAGCAGCAAAGTGCAAACAAGTCACCAGTACCACCAGCAACCACCAGGGGAGCCCAAAAAGCGGATACACAACAGTTAGAATACCCTTGAAAACCCTTGTGCAAGTATGTTAGCACAGCTGAAAACAGTTTGGCTGATTAGAAAACCCATAAACCTGACCTTCCTTTGAGCTAGTTGAGAATCTGGAGCATTACATTTGTTGGTTCCATTAAACTCTCAAAATGGCCAGAAAAAAAGAACTTTCATGCAAAACTCGACAGTCTATTCTTGTTCTTAGAATTTAAGGCTATTCCATGTGAGAAATTGCCAAGAAACTGAAGATTTCCTACAACGGTGTATACTACTCCCTTCAGAGAAGAGCACAAACAGGCTCTAACCAGAGTAGAAAAAGAAGTGGGAGGCCCTGCTGCACAACTGAGCAACAAGACAAGTACATTAGAATCTGTAGTTTGAGAAATCGATGCCTCACAGGTTCTCAACTGGTAGCTTCATTGAATAGTACACGCAAAACGCCAGTGTCAACGTCTACAGTGAAGAGGCGACTCCGAGATGCTGGCCTTCGGGGCAGAGTGGCAAAGAAAAAGCTATATCCGAGACTGACTAATAAAAGGAAAAGATTAATATGGCAAAAGAACACAGACATTGGACAGAGGAAGATTGGAAAAAAGTGTTATGGACAGACAAATCTAAGTTTGAGGTGTTTGGATCACACAGAAGAGCATTTGTGAGACGCAGAACTGAAAAAGATGCTGAAAGAGTGCCTGACGCCATCTGTCAAGCATGGTGGAGGTAATGTGATGATCTGGGGTTGCTTTGGTGCTGGTAAAGTGGGAGATTTGTACAAGGTAAAAGGGATTTTGAATAAGGCTATCACTCTATTTTGCAACGCCATGCCATACCCTGTGGACAGCTCTTGATTGGAGCAAATTTTATTCTACAACAAGACAATGACCCAAAGCACACCTCCAAACTATGCAAGAACTATTTAGGGAAGAAGCAGGCAGCTGGTATTCAATCTGTAATGGAGTGGACAGCACAGTCACCAGATCTCAACCCCATTGAGCTGTTGTGGGAGCAGCTTGACCTTATGGTACACAAAAAGTGCCCATCAAGCCTAACAAACTTGCGGGAGGGGCTTCTGGAAGCATGGGGTGACATTTTTCCAGATTACCTCAGCAAATTAACTGCTAGAATGCCAAAGGTCTGCAGTGCTGCAATTGGTGACAAAAGCAAAGTTTGAAGGAGAAAATTATTATTTCAAATAAAAATCTTTTTTTTTTTTCAAACCTTGTCAATGTCTGGACTAAAATTTTCAATTCATTTGGCAACTCATTTGATTAATAAAAGTATGAATTTTCATGGAAAACACAAAATTGTCTGAGTGACCCTAAACTTTTGAACGGTAGTGTACCTTCCACTACAGGCAACCCACCAGATGGAGACTCAACTTGGAGTCTCCACATTTCAAAAAATTATTGCCACACCACTAAAGTGGCATCAATTTCCCCAGAGTAGAAATAGTATAATGGGGCCCTGACACTCTTTTCACTACAGGCAACCAAGCAGATGGAGATCCAACTTCGAGTCTCAACATTTCAAAGAATTGCTTATGAAATCAGCAGCATTAGTGACAGCAGGCATAGAAGCCATGGCAAAAATGTCACAGACTGCAATAATGCTAGGTCAATGCAGCACACTAAAAACGACCCCATTGATTAGTCTGCCCAGTCTTTGACTGGGTGCACAACTTATTGAAGATCCACGACTTGCTCATCTTGATGAAAGTTAGCTGGTCTACACTTTCAGGAGATAGCGAGATGCGTTTATCCATCAGGAAACCACCTGCAGCGCTGAAGACACCTTCTGAGAGAATGCTGGCTGCCAGGCATGACGAAACCTCCAAGGCATGACAGGTGAGCTAAGGTCACTCTTCTATTTTTGAATACCAAAATGCAAAAGGGTCCAAACCCCTTCTGATGAAAATTATATTGGGCTCGAGATACTCCTGCACCATCATCTCTAGTCACTCACAATGTGTCAGACTTATACTCTGTTCTGTAGGTGTACGGGCTGGTCTAAAAAGTGTGTGAAACAACTCAAAGAAATTGCTTTTGCCACTGACAATGCTGCTGCTAATGTTTTTGCATAGAAGACTCGACGTTATCAGGGTTGGAAGTCTATAACTGTGATGCACACTGTGTGCTTCACTGCTGTTTCAGGTGTTTGTATCACTCTTTATTAACCAGTAGGGTTGAGCGACTTTTATCTTTATAGGATCGGGTCGGGTTTCACGAAACCCGACTTTCTCAAAAGTCGGGTCGAGTGAAATCGGCCGATCCTATAAAAAAGTCGGGGTCGGGGTCGGCCGAAACGCGAAACCCAATGCAGTGCAATGGGATACTATGGTTCCCAGGGTCTGAAGGAGAGGAAACTCTCCTTCAGGCCCTGGGATCCATATTTAAGTGTAAAATAAAGAATTAAAATAAAAAATATTAGATGACGTCACGGCTTTGTGATTGGTCGCGGCGGCCCACGTGACCGCTCAGCGACCAATCACAAGCTGTGACGTAATTCTCTCAGGTCCTAAATTCCTCATTCTTGGAATTTAGGCCATGAGAATTACGTCACGGCTTGTGATTGGTCGCTGAGCGGTCACGTGGGCCGCCGCGACCAATCACAAAGCCGTGACGTCTTCTAAGGCCCTGAACGCGCTCATTCTTAGGAACGGAAGATGCCGATTACTACCAGGGCTCGTCGGAGAGGTGAGTATATCAATATTTTTTATTTTAATTCTTTATTTTACACTTAAATGTGGATTCCGATACCGAGTTCCGATATGGCAAACATATCGGAACTCGGTATCGGAATTCCGATACCAGATTCAGAAGATCGCCGACCTCATGGCCGACCCCACACAGGGGTCGGGTTTCATGAAACCCGACTTTGCCAAAAGTCGGCGACTCCTGAAAATGGTCGACCCGTTTCGCTCAACCCTATTAACCAGCACTTGCCTCCCAGTCCTTGCAGGACAACAGTGTTTATCTGCTTGAGCTCTAGCTTGGTGCTTTGCTTTGTCTTCTGTGTGTGTTATTTTGTGCAGTGCTGGTACCTCTGGTTCTGCTAGCCTTAGTTTCTGTTTTCTATTGGTTTCTGCAGCCTTCTCTTTGCTTTCTATTAGGAGATGACCCATTTTTGTACCCAGTCCTTAGTTCTTTTAGGGAACCCCTTATCTATAGGTCTTCGCTTGAGATTAACCTAGGATCGTCGGTGGGTCTATTCGCAAGGAATGGGTCACCCACTCCATCGTAGGGTTTCTGTCTAGTCATAGTGCAGGGTCAGTTTTCCCCCTTCTACCTTAGTCCTGTGTTGCAGATCCGTAACAGTTTGTTCAGCCAGTAAGAAGTATAAAAAAAACCCCTCCCGGATTTCTGCAATATGAACAGCGTTCAAGATCTTGGTCAGCGTCTGCAAGGGTTAAAGTTGTAAGTTGCCAGCTTACAACACCACGTGAGTAATTGCCCTGTAATCCGCTCTGAAGAACCTAAGGTGGGTTTGCCTCAATGTTTTTCTGGTGAACGGCAGGAATTTTTTTAGTTTAAAAATGCATGTTTACTTTATTTTCGGCTTAGACCCAGGTCTTCAGGGGTTGAATTACAGCGTGTGGGGATTATTATGTTGTTATTGTGAGGTGAGCCGCAAGTTTTGGCATTTTCATTGCATCCGGATGACCCTTGTTTGATGTCAGTAGAATCGTTTTTTTCTGCTATGGGGGTATCATATGATGATCCTGATCGGGTCACTACAGCCGAGGCAGAACTCAGGCGGCTGAAACAGGGTTCTGGCGATGCTGAGAAATATTGTACCCAGTTCAGACGATGGTCTGCAGAGGTCAGCTGGAATGATCCAGCACTCAAGAGTCAGTTTTCAGCAGGTTTGAATGAAAGGGTTAAAGATTTGCTCATTGCATATCCTGCACCTACTATGCTTGAGGCTGAAATGCAATTAGCTATCCGGGTGGATAGAAGATTGAGAGGTAGACAGAATGAGGAGAAGGTTTCAATTTTGCTGGAGAGCCCTGTTGACTGTGGGGAGTCGATGCAACTTGGGGCAACGTCCTCTCGTTCCCAGGAAAGGCAGAGAAGATTCTCTGAGGGGCTATGCCTTTATTGTGGTAAGGCTGACCATTTTATTAAGCAATATGAAGAACACATAAACAAGGAAAAGAGAAAAAAAGGTAAATCAGAATAACCCTCCATTTTGCATTGCATTTGTACGGTCGGCAGAAGTTTCTTTTTCTGGTAGTTCTACCTGTCGTGGTCATTCGATTGATTTTCAAGTGATGGTGGACTGTGGTTCTGCACTTAATTTGATTCATCAACAATTTCTAGACAAGTATAAGATTCATAACCATATACAAAAACGGAGTTCAAGTCCAATTTACTGTATAAAAATGTACTAAATTTTATTAATCAACAATACTCATAAAAATTTAAATCACATATCACATAATTACTTTTACATGTTCAGCATGGGAAAACAGCAATGGTACCAGACCTGTATGATAGCCTACTCACTGCCATTCATTATAATAAAGTGCTTAGTGCCATAATACCTTCCAATGGGAAGGGGAAACAAGAACCTCAAGGCCCAGACTATTAGTAACTATTTCACATCATATATGTTATAGTGCCAGTCTTAACGCTCCTCCTTACCCATATAGCAGACAGCAGGCGATCACACAGTGCAGCCCCAACGCGCGTTTCGCGTTGGCTTCGTCAGGGGGCGGTACTGTGGTGTATACAGGGAGGATATTTATAAGATAGCTGATTATTCTTAATTGCGCACAATAGTTCGGCGCATGTGCGCCGACGACCACGCCAGGTGCTGCATCCTGTTCGGCGCCCACCATGACGCCGCGCAACAGCGACGCCCGGCCGACGTCACTGAAGCGCACACGTCACTTACAGGCGCCGCCCACAATGCCCCGGGACTCCGGCCACGGCAGACATGCGCACAATGCACAGGAGGAAGGACCGCTCATGTCTTATGGGGATGAATCACCGCTGCAGCCTAAGTGAGTATTAACTCTTTACTAACAAATGTACCCATCATGAGTGAGCCATCAGTCAGTGCCAAGGCATAGTTACAGACACCACTCACTATGTACTAAGCAGTAACTGAAGCCGCTCCGGCTGCACCTCTATGACTGAAAGCCAGAGGTTGCCAGGAGAAATAAAGTTAATTTCCTCCTGGTAGTTGGGCTGCAGCCACACAGCTTTAGACCACTGCAGTACCTGCAGATTAACCCCACTTCTGCAGGTCAATGCAAATATTTTTTGATATGATAGATTTCCATTAATGTCCCAAAAATCAACTTACACATTGAAAATATACATTAGTACGGCACCAGATATTGTACTATGTCTGTATAAAGTGCCTGGGAGAGGTTATCGTGGGCTCCCTTTCGCTATGGAACCCAACAGCCAAATCATGTCCCAGTACCGGTGTGCAGTTGTGTGTGGGGTACATCACACTTACTTGTGGCTCATAGGCCTCTATTGGCTCCAGGACTCCATTTTCCAGAGCCTCTACAGTAAATAATCCAGGGGACATGGAATTCGTAAAAACAATCAAACTTTTTCTTGACAGCTTGCAGTCTTGACAATCAAGTATATAGGATAAGACCCAATTGATTACATTCTTTCCCACAGGTATTGGACATAACTTCAGCCCTGGTTCTCGGTATGGGTAGAGTATCCCTCTTGCTTTCTCTTCTTTCACTAGGAATTCTTTTCCACCACTGGCAGTGCACTCGGATTGCATCACCTCCCATCTCTGAGAGTTTGAGTCCATCTATTCCTGCAGCTCCCCAGGATTAGTGATGCCAAGGGCCCGGACATACATATCGAGGTTCCCAGGCCAACAGACTAACTTGCAAAGAAGGGTTCTATGGCAATCCACTAGGTTCAATCCAGTATCAGGCTCACATTGTCCCTAGCAGTCTATTGCCTATGACCACTGTTATCACTTCACCACACTTTCTCTAACTCAACTTGATCTTGATACTTCCTGAACTTGGCAATAACTCTCAGTTTCCCCTTCTCAATCTGGGCCGGCTATTAAAGTTAACCCTAACACTGTCTCTATGTCTGCTGTGTCACTGGGCATACTTCACCTTTCACCTGCATTCTAGACAGTGACATCTTGTGACCATTAGTTAGTACTGGAGTCCACAGGGAAATTAAAACTTCACAAGTAAGCATCAGGAACAAAACATTATTCACATCCTACATATTCTGTACCACAGTGGCATTGATGTCTTCAGGTGCAAACACGGCAGCTGGTCCATCTTCTTACATTTGTTGTAGTTAGTGTATATGGTTTTGATTTAACCCAATTTATTTCATATGTCGACTCATCTTATGAAAAGTACAACAGCTCTGCAACCAAATTCTAAAATGTTAAACTAAGCATATGTTTAAAGTCTGCTGAAATAAAAACTTTAACTATCTTTGCTCAAGCAGATATCTATTTATAGCAATAAAACAGCTAAAGAGAAAAATAGGTCATATCTCTAAAGAAAACATTTTTCCAAGCCCTGAAAAGATACAATTTATGGAATGCAATCTGCTGCATGGTAAAACTAATGGATTAAATTCAAACATTGAGGTTAAGTTTTGGTAGTTCCTTATATTTTTTTTTAGTAAAATCATGAAATGGATCCCAAAGAGCTGAGAAGGATTAATAATTATATTATAGTCTCTATTCTGAAAAACCAAGTCTATGGTTGGAGTGACACTTGCTTTTGGCAATTCCATTTATTCTGTTTTAGGGTCAGACACATTACTGATGCAAGCAAAAGCAGAAGGGCCCTATTAATTATCATGGTGTCTGTCTCAACTCTGTTATGTATAAGTTTTTAGAATAGGAAAAAAAAAGTTTAGAACAGGAAAAAAACACAGAATGTAGAATTTCCTTGTCTTTTCTAAATTCTGACACAACTCAAACAGATCCTGTAATAATCAATGTCATCCCTTTGACTTCCTGTCCTTTTTGAGGCCTGAATTCTGTTTATTACATTTTGGGAACAGATAAATGGAATGGAATTAAAAAACACAGGTGTGAACCCTGATGAAAAGCATTTTTACTGATTATTATCTACAAACGAAATGCCTTTGCTGTAAATGTTTTGTATTTAGGGTCTAAATTCATACTTTTTGTTGAAGAAATGTAGAATAATTTGTCTACAGATTATTTTACATACTTTCATGAAAATTGACTTATTAAAATTTAAAGCAACATCATTATGAGTTTCTGAACTCTTCCTGAGCTAAAACATTAGTATTGTTCTTTCTAAATGATTATGAACTTGTTTTCGTTTCATTATTTGAGGTCTGAAAGCACTGTTTTCTTTTTTATTTAAATTCGGAGACATGTCAGAAGTTTATAGAATAAATTAACTAACAATTTACATTTTACTCAAAAATATACATCGAAAAATCAGACAAGCTGAACATTTTGCAGTGGTCTCTTAATTTTTGCCAGAGCTATATATATATATATATATATATATATATATATATATATATATATATATATATATACACTCACCGGCCACTTTATTAGGTATACCATGCTAGTAACGGGTTGGACCCCCTTTTGCCTTCAGAACTGCCTCAATTCTTCGTGGCATAGATTCAACAAGGTGCTGGAAGCATTCCTCAGAGATTTTGGTCCATATTGACATGATGGCATCACACAGTTGCCGCAGATTTGTCGGCTGCACATCCCAAAGATGCTCCATACAAGGCAGGATGGATCCATGCTTTCATGTTGTTTACGCCAAATTCTGACCCTACCATCCGAATGTCGCAGCAGAAATCGAGACTCATCAGACCAAGCAACGTTTTTCCAATCTTCTACTGTCCAATTTCGATGAGCTTGTACAAATTGTAGCCTCAGTTTCCTGTTCTTAGCTGAAAGGAGTGGTACCCGGTGTGGTCTTCTGCTGCTGTAGCCCATCTGCCTCAAAGTTCGACGCACTGTGCGTTCAGAGATGCTCTTAGGCCTACCTTGGTTGTAACGGGTGGCGATTTGAGTCACTGTTGCCTTTCTATCAGCTCGAACCAGTCTGCCCATTCTCCTCTGACCTCTGGCATCAACAAGGCATTTCCGCCCACAGAACTGCCGCTCACTGGATTTTTTTTCTTTTTCGGACCATTCTCTGTAAACCCTAGAGATGGTTGTGCGTGAAAATCCCAGTAGATCAGCAGTTTCTGAAATACTCAGACCAGCCCTTCTGGCACCAACAACCATGCCACGTTCAAAGGCACTCAAATCACCTTTCTTCCCCATACTGATGCTCGGTTTGAACTGCAGGAGATTGTCTTGACCATGTCTACATGCCTAAATGCACTGAGTTGCCGCCATGTGATTGGCTGATTAGAAATTAAGTGTTAACAAGAAGTTGGACAGGTGTACCTAATAAAGTGGCCGGTGAGTGTATATATATATATATATTAGCAAATACATTTGTTTGAAGATGAATCACAGTATTTCTCAATTTATAAACGAGATACCAATTCACCGCGCTATGCTGAGATAATAGAGAGAGAGAGAAAAAAAAAGAAAAAATGTATATATATACTCACTCTGTGATTTGTTAATATGGAGCATATATCAGGAAACTCATAAGAATTAAATCCTTTTGGTGGTCACTGCCAATGAAAAATAGTACAGATCATATACAGAAATGGATAGAATTACCAGTAGTACTGCTGACTACAAAATTTTCAGTACTTACAACTTGGTGCGAATGTCCATGAGAGACTTCTTGGACTGGGTACTGGGTTCTAGCGTGAAGGGGTTCTGCTAGTAGTATGTTTTAATTGTGCGTCTTTAGCACATCAGGGGATAACAATATGTTATATGATTAATAGATGTGTTCCCTATACCTAAATACTAGCCTCTGAGTATTTGAGACTTACTGCGGTATAGGCAGAGGCAGCAATTGACACTTGAAGGTGAAGGCAGTCCAACCAGTGAGATACTGATAGAAAGCATTAGGTAAATGAAAGCGGTAATTAGAGGAAATCACTCGTGCAGCTGATTGCTTGAATAACCTGTGCTTATATGTGTAAGATTGGTATGCAATTCGTCATGCGTCGTACGACGCTAGTGTGAAAGTAGCCTTAGTAGTAAGTACTGAAAATTTTGTAGTCAGCAGTACTATTGGTAATTCTATCTATTTCTGTATATGATCTATACTATTTTTTATTGGCAGTGACCACCAAAAGGATTTAATTCTTATGAGTTTCCTGATATATCCTCCATACTAACACAATCACAGAGTGAGTATATATATAAAATTTTTCTTTCTTTTTTTTTCTCTCTCTCTATTATCTCAGCATAGCACGGTGAATTGGTATCTGGTTTATTAGCCCCAATTTTTTTTACAGGAACTGGCACAGAGCCTGTCACTTTCACCAGCTGCATCTGAGATTTATCAACAATGTATTTCTGAGTGGAAAGCGCCAGTGTGCACTTCTTTATTCCAATTTCTCAATTTATAAAAGTAGCAACGGGCGTGAATTGAATCCTAAACTCTATTAGGTCAAATAAAATAGTCAAAAACCTGGTCAACAAAATTTGTTTGCCTAGATACAAAGGGTTAACTTATTAGACACACAGTGTTGTAGTGTGACATAATAGGTGGTATATACTGTTTTATATACTAGAACACCCATTTTTGAAAGTCAATACTGGTTGTTTTATGTCATTCTAACCAGGTTTTGACTATTCTTTATGACCTAATAAAGGTTAAAGGGAACCTGTCACCCCGTTTTTTCCGTATGAGATAAAAATACTGTTAAATAGGGCCTGAGCTGTGCATTACAATAGTGTATTTTGTGGACCCCGATTCCCCACCTATGCTGCCGAAATACGTTACCAAAGTAGTCGTTTTCGCCTGTCAATCAGGCTGGTCTGGTCAGATGGGCATGGTGTCTTCCCCCAGATCTTGCTTAGTTTTCCGTTGGTGGCGTAGTGGTGTGCGCATGCCCAAGTCCAGAATCCACTGCACAGGGGAGGGAAAATAGCGCGATCTGCGCTATTCCCCTGGTGATCGGTGGGGGCGGCCATCTTCCTGTGGCCGCGCGTGCGCAGATTGAGCCCTCTGCTGCCCGGGGCTTCAGGAAAATGGCCACGGGATGCCGCGCGTGTGCAGATGGAGATCGCGGCGGCCATTTTCCTGAAGCAGAGTTCGCATCTCTGCTTCAGGAAAATGGCCGCCGCGATCTCCATCTGCGCACGCGCGGCATCCCGCGGCCATTTTCCTGAAGCCCCGGGCAGCAGAGCGCTCGATCTGCGCACGCGCGGCCACAGGAAGATGGCTGCCCCCACCGATCACCAGGGGAATAGCGCAGATCGCGCTATTTTCCCTCCCCTGTGCAGTGGATTCTGGACTTGGGCATGCACACACCACTACGCCACCAACGAAAAACTAAGCAAGATCTGGGGGAGGACACCACGCCCATCTGACCAGACCAGCCTGATTGACAGGCAAAAACAACTACTTTGGTAATGTATTTCGGCAGCATAGGTGGGGAATCGGGGTCCACAAAATACACTATTGTAATGCACAGCTCAGGCCCTATTTAACCCCTTCCCGACCTTTGACGCATACGCTGCGTCATGAAAGTCTGTGCCTTCCCGACCTATGACGCAGCGTATGCGTCATGGAATGATCGCGTCCCTGCAGATCGGGTGAAGGGGTTAACTCCGATTTTACCCGATCTGCAGAGACAGGGGGAGTGGTGCTTCAGCCCAGGGGGGGTGGCTTCACCCCCCCGTGGCTACGATCGCTCTGATTGGCTGTTGAAAGTGAAACTGCCAATCAGAGCAATTTGTAATATTTCACCTAAAAAACTGGTGAAATATTACAATCCAGCCATGGCCGATGCTGCAATATCATCGGCCATGGCTGGAAATACTTAAGTGGACCCCCCCCACCCCACCGATCGCCCCCCCAGTCCTCCGTTAGTCCTCCGGTCCCCTCCGTCCGCCTGCCGGCTCCCCCGTCCTCCTGTCCGCTCCCTCCTTGTGTGAATAAAGCCCCCCTGTGGTCCGATCACCCCCCCTGTGCTCCGACACCCCCCCCCCCACCACCCCTTCATACTTACCGATCCTCCCGGTGTCCGGCCGTCTCCTCGCTGGGCGCCGCCATCTTGGAAAATGGCCGGCGCATGCTCAGTGCGCCCGCCGAATCTGCCAGTCGGCAGATTCCTTACAGGTACATTTTGATCGCTGTGGTAGGTTCTATCACAGCGATCAAAATAAAAAAAATAATAAATAACCCCCCCCTTTATCACCCCCATAGGGACAATAATAAAATAAATAATTTTTTTTTTTCTTTTTCCACTAGAGTTAGGGTTAGAACTAGGGTTAGAACTAGGGGTAGGGTTAGGGGTAGGGTTAGGGTTACGGGTAGGGTTAGGGGTAGGGTTATGGCATGTGCACACAGAGCGGATCGGCCGCGGATCCGCAGCGGATCGGCAGCGGATCCGCAGCGGATACGCAGCGGATCCGCAGCGGATCGGCCGCGGATGCGCAGCGGATCGGCAGCGGATACGCAGCGGATCGGCCGCGGATACGCAGCGGATCGGCCGCAGATCCGCAGCGGATCGGCAGCGGATACGCAGCGGATCGGCCGCGGATCGGCAGCGGATCCGCAGCGGATCGGCAGCGGATCCGCAGCGGATCGGCCGCGGATACGCAGCGGATCGGCCGCAGATCCGCAGCGGATCGGCAGCGGATACGCAGCGGATCGGCCGCGGATCGGCAGCGGATCGGCAGCGGATCCGCAGCGGATACGCAGCGGATACGCAGCGGATCGGCCGCGGATACGCAGCGGATACGCAGCGGATACGCAGCGGATACGCAGCGGATTCGCAGCGGATACGCAGCGGATACGCAGCGGATTGGCCGCGGATTCGCAGCGGATTGGCCGCGGATCCGCAGCAGATTGGCCGCTGCGAATTCGAAGCAGTTTTCCATCAGGTTTACAGTACCATGTACACCTAAGGAAAACCAAATCCGCTGTGCCCATGGTGCGGAAAATTCCATGCAGAAACGCTGCGTTGTATTTTCCGCAGCATGTCAATTCTTTGTGCGGATTCCGCAGCGTTTTACACCTGTTCCTCAATAGGAATCCGCAGGTGAAATCCGCACAAAAAAACACTGGAAATCCGCTGTAAATCCGTAGGTAAAACGCAGTGCCTTTTACCTGCGGATTTTTCAAAAATGGTGCGGAAAAATCTCACACGAATCCGCAAAGTGGGCACATAGCCTTAGGGTTAGGGTTGGAATTAGAGTTAGGGTACCGTCTCACAGTGGCACTTTGGTCGCTACGACGGTACGATCCATGACGTTGTGTCTGACACGCAGCAGCGATCAGGGACCCTGCTGAGAATCGTACGTCGTAGCAGATCGTTTGGATTTTTCTTTCGTCGCTGGATCTCCCGCTGTCATCGCTGGATCGGTGTGTGTGACAGCGATCCAGCGATGCGTTCACTTGTAACCAGGGTAAACATCGGGTTACTAAGCGCAGGGCCGCGCTTAGTAACCTGATGTTTACCGTGGTTACCAGCGTAAAAGTAAAAAAAAAAAAAAAAACGTACATACTCACATTTCGGTGTCCTTCAGGTCCCTTGCCGTCTGCTTCCCGCTCTGACTGTCTGCCGGCCGGAAAGTGAGAGCACAGCACAGCAGTGACGTCACCGCTGCGCTCTGCTCTCACTGTATGGCGGCACTCAGTCAGAGCGGGAAGCAGACGGCAAGGGACCTGAAGGACACCGAAATGTGAGTATGTACGTTTTTTTTTTTTTTACTTTTACGCTGGTAACCACGGTAAACATCAGGTTACTAAGCGCGGCCCTGTGCTTAGTAACCCGATGTTTACCCTGGTTACCTGGGACCTTGGCATCGTTGGTCGCTGGAGAGCGGTCTGTGTGACAGCTCCCCAGCGACCACACAATGACTTTCCAACGATCACGGCCAGGTCGTATCGCTGGTCGTGATCTTTGGTAAATCGTTATGTGAGACGGTACCCTTAGGGTTGGAATTAGGGCTAGGGTTGGAAATAGGGTTAAGATTAGGCTTGTGGTTAGGGTTAAGGATAGGGTTAGGGTTGTGTTGGGGTTACAGTTGTGGTTAGGGTTGGGATTAGGGTTAGGATTAGGGTTGGATTTAGGGTTACGGGTGTGTTGGGGTTAGGGTTGTGGTTAGGGGTGTGTTGGGGTTAGGGTTGTGATTATGGTTATGGCTACAGTTGGGATTAGGGTTAGGGGTGTGTTGGGGTTAGTGTTGAAGTTAGAATTGAGGGGTTTCCACTGTTTAGGCACATCAGGGGTCTCCAAATGCAACATGGCGCCACCATTGATTCCAGCCAATCTTGCGTTCAAAAAGTCAAATGGTGCGCCCTCCCTTCCAAGCCCCGACGTGCGCCCAAACAGTGGTTTACCCCCACATATGGGATACCAGCGTACTCAGGACAAACTGGGCAACAACTATTGGGGTCCAATTTCTCCTGTTACCCTTGCAAAAAAAAAAAATTACTTGCTAAAACATAATTTTGAGGAAAGAACAATTATTTTTTATTTTCACGGCTCTACGTTATAAACTTATGTGAAACACTTGGGGGTTGAAAGTGCTCACCACACATCTAGATAAGATCCTTTTGGGGTCTAGTTTCCAAAATGGGGTCACTTGTGGGGGGTTTCTACTGTTTAGGCACATCAGGGGCTCTGCAAATGCAACGTGACGCCCGCAGACCATTCCATCAAAGTCTGCATTTCAAATGTCACTACTTCCCTTCCGATCCCTGACGTGCGCCCAAACAGTGGTTTACCCCCACATATGAGGTATCAGCGTACTCACAACAAACTGAGCAACAAATATTGGGGTCCAATTTCTCCTGTTACCCTTGTGAAAATAAACAATTGCTTGCTAAAACATCTTTTTTGAGGAAAGAAAAATTATTTTTTATTTTCACGGCTCTGCGTTGTAAACTTCTGTGAAGCACTTGGGGGTTGAACGTGCTCACCACACATCTAGATAAGTTCCTTGGGGGGTCTAGTTTCCAAAATGGGGTCACTTGTGGGGGGTTTCTACTGTTTAGGCACATCAGGGGCTCTGCAAACGTAACATGATTCCCGCAGACCATTCCATCAAAGTCTGCATTCCAAATCGTCACTACTTCCATTCCGAGCCCCGCCATGTGCCCAAACAGTGGTTTACCCCCACATATGGGGTATCAGCGTACTCAGGAGAAACTGGACAACAACTTTTGGGATCAAATTTTTCCTGTTACCCTTGGGAAAATTAAAAAATTCTGGGCTAAAAAAATATTTTTGAGGAAAGAAAACACATTTTTTATTTTCACGGCTCTGCGTTATAAACTTCTGTGAAGCACTTGAGGGATCAAAGTGCTCACCACACATCTAGATTAGTTCCCTTGTGGGTCTAGTTTCCAAAGTGGGGTCAATTGTGGGGAGTTCCTACTGTTTAGGCACATCAGGGGCTCTGCAAATGCAACGTGACGCCCGCAGAGCATTCCATTAAAGTCTGCATTTCAAAACGTCACTACTTCCCTTCCGCTCCCCGACGTGTGCCAAAACAGTGGTTTACCCCCACATATGGGGTATCAGCGTACTCAGGAGAAACTGCACAACAACTTTTGGGGTCCAATTTCTCCTGTTACCCTTGGGAAAATAAAAAATTGTGGGTTAAAAAATCATTTTTGAGGAAAGAAAAATAATTTTTTATTTTCATGGCTCTGCGTTATAAACTTCTGTGAAGCACTTGAGGGATCAAAGTGCTCACCACACATCTAGATTAGTTCCTTGGGAGGTCTAGTTTCCAATATGGGGTCACTTGTGCGGGAGCTCCAATGTTTAGGCACACAGGGGCTCTCCAAACGCGACATGGTGTCCGCTAATGATTGAAGCTAATTTTCCATTCAAAAAGCCAAATGGCGTGCCTTCCCTTCCGAGCCCTGCCGTGCGCCCAAACAGTGGTTTACCCCCACATATGGGGTATCATCGTACTCAGGACAAACTGGACAACAACATTTGGGGTCCAATTTCTCCTATTATCCTTGGGAAAATAAAAAACTCCGGGCTAAAAATCATTTTTGAGGAAAGAAAAATATTTTTTTATTTTCATGGCTCTGCGTTATAAACTTCTGTGAAGCACCTGGGGGTTTTAAGTGCTCACTATACATCTAGATTAGTTCCTTGGGGGGTCTAGTTTCCAAAATGGGGTCACTTGTAGGGGAGCTCCAATGTTTAGGCACACAGGGGCTCTCCAAACGCGACATGGTGTCCGCTAATGATTGAAGCTAATTTTCCATTCAAAAAGCCAAATGGCGTGCCTTCCCTTCCGAGCCCTGCCGTGCGCCCAAACAGTGGTTTACCCCCACATATGGGGTATCATCGTAGTCAGGACAAACTGGACAACAACATTTGGGGTCCAATTTCTCCTATTATCCTTGGCAAAATAAAAAACTCCGGGCTAAAAATCATTTTTGAGGAAAGAAAAATATTTTTTTATTTTCATGGCTCTGCGTTATAAACTTCTGTGAAGCACCTGGGGGTTTTAAGTGCTCACTATACATCTAGATTAGTTCCTTGGGGGGTCTAGTTTCCAAAATGGGGTCACTTGTAGGGGAGCTCCAATGTTTAGGCACACAGGGGCTCTCCAAACGCAACATGGTGTCCACTAACGATTGGAGCTAATTTTCCATTGAAAAAGTCAAATGGCGCGCCTTCCCTTCCAAGCCTTGCCGTGCACCCAAACAGTGGTTTACCCCCACATATGAGGTATCGGCGTACTCAGGAGAAATTGCCCAACAAATTTTAGGATCCATTTTATCCTGTTGCCCATGTGAAAATGAAAAAAATGAGGCTAAAAAAAATTTTGTGTGAAAAAAAAGTACTTTTTCATTTTTACGGATCAATTTGTGAAGCACCTGAGGGTTTAAAGTGCTCACTATGCATCTAGATAAGTTCCTTGGGGGGTCTAGTTTCCAAAATGGGGTCACTTGTGGGGGAGCTCCAATGTTTAGGCACACAGGGGCTCTCCAAACCTGACATGGTGTCCGCTAACGATGGAGATAATTTTTCATTCAAAAAGTCAAATGGCGCTCCTTCCCTTCCGAGCCTTACCATGTGCCCAAACAGTAGTTTACCCCCACATATGAGGTATTGGCGTACTCAGGAGAAATTGCCCAACAAATTTTAGGATCCATTTTATTCTGTTGCCCATGTGAAAATGAAAAAATTGAGGCTAAAAGAAAATTTGTGTGAAAAAAAAAGTACTTTTTCATTTTTACGGATTAATTTGTGAAGCACCTGGGGGTTTAAAGTGCTCACTATGCTTCTAGATACGTTCCTTGGGGGGTCTAGTTTCTAAAATGGGGTCACTTGTGGGGGAGCTCCAATGTTTAGGCACACGGGGGCTCTCCAAACGCGACATGGTGTCCGCTAAAGATTGGAGCCAATTTTTAATTCAAAAAGTCAAATGGCGCTCCTTCCCTTCCGAGCCCTGCCGTGCGCCCAAACAGTGGTTTACCCCCACATATGAGGCATCAGCGTACTCAGGACAAATTGGACAACAACATCCGTGGTCCAGTTTCTCCTTTTACCCTTGGGAAAATAAAAAAATTGTTGCGAAAAGATCATTTTTGTGACTAAAAAGTTAAATGTTAATTTTTCCCCTATTTGTTGCTTCTGCTGCTCTGAAACACCTGAAGGGTTAATAAACTTCTTGAATGTGGTTTTGAGCACCTTGAGGGGTGCAGTTTTTAGAATGGTGTCACTTTTGGGTATTTTCAGCCATATAGACCCCTCAAACTGACTTCAAATGTGAGGTGGTCCCTAAAAAAAATGGTTTTGTAAATTTTGTTGTAAAAATGAGAAATCACTGGTCAAATTTTAACCCTTATAACTTCCTAGCAAAAAAAAAATTGTTTCCAAAAATGTGCTGATGTAAAGTAGACATGTGGGAAATGTTATTTATTAACTATTTTGTGTCACATAACTCTCTGGTTTAACAGAATAAAAATTCAAAATGTGAAAATTGCAAAATTTTCAAAATTTTCACCAAATTTCCGTTTTTTTCACAAATAAACTCAGAAATTATCGACCTAAATTTACCACTAACATGAAGCCCAATATGTCACGAAAAAACAATCTCAGAACCGCAAGGATCCGTTGAAGCGTTCCTGAGTTATTACCTCATAAAGGGACACTGGTCAGAATTGCAAAAAATGGCAAGGTCATTAAGGCCAAAATAGGCTGGGTCATGAAGGGGTTAACAGTATTTTTATCTCATACGGAAAAAACGGGGTGACAGGTTCCCTTTAAGTTTTAATTCCTGCCTGTTGCTATTTATGTATCTAAAATCTATGGTATATCCTATCAATGTACCATAAAGATCCCAAAAGGGACAAATCTTTCAAAGGCATATTTCAATCTAAGCCACTCTTGGCACAGATAAGAACATTTGTCTATACCTGGCAGACAGATGTGAACAGAATTACAGAAGCTGTGCTCAACTGTTTCAATAACGCCCATAAAAGTTATAAGGAGCTTAGCACAGCAAGCTCTACTGTTTGTGCAACCTCCTACATTGGTGCTTAAAAGCTTTTGAACACTTCAGAATTTTCCATATTTCTACTTAGACTTGACCTAAAACTACATCACATTTTCAAATTTTCACACTGATGAAGAGCACCAAATCAAATAAGTAAAAATGATTAAACTTTGCCTATTTTATTGAGGAAAATTATTCAATATTTCATGTCTGTGAATGGCATAAGTATGTGAACCTTTAAGATTTGAAAACATACTGGAACCAATATGACATGACAAAATACATAATATATATCAAGGACCTACTCAAAATATCATAGAAAACTCATGAGAACCATAAAGAGTTTTAAATGTCCTAGAAATAATATGGATGTACTACAAAAGCACATACAATATTCAATCCATTAAGGACCATAAAATGTATAGAGAAAAAGTCTTTATTGTTACAAAATACTCAATGACAATCTATACATTTTAAAAAAATCCATACTGAATAAACAATTTGTATGGTAAAGAACAGGCGGGAAGCAATTTAACCACATAGGCAGAGGAGGGCATATAATGTGAGGCTATAGAAAAAATATCCAGGTATACAGGTTTATATCCTTAGTAAAGTGCATAGTGCATTTGCCCAGATATATATACAACAGATGTATATAGCCTTAAATCACCAGGGCAGAGGTAAATAGTATATAAGTGAGCTGGCTAATAAAACAAGGACAGTTCGTAAATTATCACCAATGTTAATCTATGGGGCAGCTCCCATCACTAGTGATGAGCGAACGTGCTCGCCACTACTCAGTACTCGCCCGAGTATCACTATGCTCGGTGTACTCAGCGAGCATCGAGTATTTCCAGGATTATTCGGCGGGAGCTCAGGTCTCCTCCTTTTAATTTTGGCGCTTTTGAGAGTGCCAATCAGCATGCAGGGATTGTCAGCCATGCACTGTAATACCGCAGCCATCTTTGTTGTGGTATTACAGTGATTGGCTGGCTGCACAGCATCATCAGGTCTATAAGAGACCTGGTGCCGCCCTGCTCACCGCATTATGCTCCGGACTCAGGTAGTGTAGGGAGAGCTGCTGCTGAGATAGGGTCAGATTTGTTCTTTGATTAGTTAGTGTGGGTCTACTAGTGTTCAATCCACAAATCCTGATAAACCAACAGTCCTTTTTAGGGCTAATTCGGGGGTACATAGATTGCAGCGCTAGGTAGGCCGGGGAATCTATGTGCACATATCCACATCAGTGCAAGGCCTGCAGGCACTGTATGTGAGTATATAGATCTCACTGCAAACCTCAAAAAGCTCCATTCCTGTCTGCTGCTTATTTTATATACAGTATATGTAGCTGCAGGTATCCGTGGCAATTTTCTTTTTTTTTTTGCAGCTTACACCTGCTAATTTTATTAGAAAGCAATCCATAGTCCCCTTTTTTCTACATTTATTTGCTTGGTCATGCTGCAGACTACAGCCAGGTCATTGCAATACAAGAGTGTGAAAACAATTAAAAAAAAAAATTGTCCCGGGCATCAGATGTGAGTGCGCAGAAAAATCTGGTCTATTTTTGGGCACTATATTATTTTTTGGAGTGTCTTACAATATTTTTGGACACCATTTTACTGCCCCAAAAATCTGTAGCTGGCCCAAAAATATTTAGCTACAGTTCTCTGTCCAAATCCTTGTTTTGCAGGCATACATTGCATTTTTTGCTGTGCTAGCCTTGGTCTATACAGTATATGGGGGTTAAAAAAAAAAAAACACATATTGAAACAGTCTGTTATCTCCATCAGATGCCCAGTGCATCTGTGGTGTCAACATCCTCGCTTGCAGGCATACATTGCTTTTTTTTGTCTGCTAGCCTTGGTCTATACAGTATTTAGCTGTTAAAAATAAATTAAAATAAAAATACAGACCACATATTGAAACAGTCTGTTATCTCCGTCAGACGCCTGGTGTATCTGTGATGTTCAAATCCTCGCTTTGCAGGCATTCATTGCCATTTTTGTCTGCTACCCTTGTTCTATTCTGTAATTTGTGGTTAAAAAATGTAAAAAACACCAGGCCACATATTAAAACAGTCTGTTATCTCAGTCACAGTAACCAAAATATACACCGCACTCACGGATGGAATATATTGCAAGAAAAAGTCATGTGACAATTTATTTATGTACATACATATCAGAACAAAATCATATATAATATACAGCGTACACAGATTATAGCGTATACAGATGACGTTTCGAACCCAACCGGGTTCTTAATCATACTTCGCTGTGGAATAAATTGAAAAACAAAAAATACAAATTACAGCAAATAATACATAATCCACAAAAGAATGAAAGCAAGTACATAAACGGCATAGAGCCCCACAGGTAGCCCCATAGAAACACGCCAGCTAAAGAAAGAAATATAAACCAGAAAAAAGAAGAAGGGGGTGAATCATCACCGAGAATAACCAAGAAGCCACCAAATATCACCAAAGAATAACACCGGACTAAGGTAAGAGACTTCAGTTTTACCTGAAACTGATATGTAGTGAATTGAAATGAAACTATCCCAGCCGGGATTGAAAGCACTTTGTAGTAATGCTGTGGGGAATAATGTGATGATTAGCAAAATGCTGAGCCCGTAAGTAAGTCACACTCATATAGTATAGATACCTATAATGTTTGTAGGAGTAATCCAGCTACTGGCCAGATAGCACTGGATACTTTAAGCCTGTGGACATGAGCATATATTAAGTACCCTGGATGTGCATGTACCCTTTAAAAAGTAGAAAGTTGCGCAATGGATTGAATTACCTGGCGGCAGATATATGAAGAGCGGCGCTCCCGCGCCCTGCTTAGCTGCGTGTGTAATGGGAGCTGCCAGCCATGGTATAAGTATTCCCGGAAAAGCGCTAACCGGAAGTGGTCCACCGCGGGACCGGAAGTGACGTTGCGCAGCGCTGTCAAGTCACAGCGCTTGTATGTGGGTAACTATGGAGACCAGGTAGTGTATAAACGCATAAAGCGGCGCTAGTGCAGTGCTGATTTAAACACTGCTTGCTCTATATGATCATAAATATAGTGTGCCAAAGTATTTAGACAAAAAGTCCACCGGCCTATATGTGGTATTCTGTGATGGAATTATATGCGAAAGTGTCCTATAATGGCCTGTAGTTTAAATCCAGCCGGCCCATGAAATACACAGCCAGAGCAAAATCTTATAGGTCACAGTGTAATATATGCAAAAAAAGCAGAGCAGGATCTGAATAAGTCTGTATAGAAAACTTACGTTGGACCAAATGAGGTTCATATATAAAAGACATGGTTATGAAGCAATAAAATTAATGAAAAATAAAGAGAACAAAAAATAATGAAAAATAAAAAATAAATAATAAATAAAAAATAAAAATAAAAAATAGATAAATAAAAAATAAAAAATAAAAAATAAATAATAAAAATGTAAAAAATAAAAATTAAAATAAAAATAAAAAATAAGAAATAAAGAAATAAACTGGAACAATAATAAATTAAAAAAGTAATGAAATAATGAAGAAAATAAAAAAATTTAAAAATAAATAGCTGAATAGATAATGTGAAAAATGAACATACACTAATGGAAAAATAAGAATGGTAAAACCAATGAAAGAAATGAGGGAATTCTGAAAACAATGATAAAATCATGGGAAAATAAAAAATAAAAAATAAAAAGAAAAAAGAAAAAAGAAGAAAAATAAAAAAATAATAATAATAATAAAAATAATGAAATACGAAAATTAAAGAAATAAAAAAATAAAAAATTAATAAAAACATGAAAAAAATGAAAAAATGAAAAAAATGAAAAAAAAATGAAAAAAAGGATGAAAAAGGCGTGGCCAAAATTAGACTCACCAACACGGTCTCCAGGTCAACGTGTCTGGGAAAGTGGAAAAAGAACAAATGGTTAGAAAGACCGGAACATTATGGATGCCACTCTATTTCTCTATTTAGGCCCCTGGGTTCCAGGGTGTCCAGTGTATAGATCCAATAAGCCTCCCTCTGTTTTAAAAGCCTAATGTGATCACCACCCCTTCTGGGGCAAGCTACCTGTTCAATGACCTGAAAGCGTAATTGTGCCACTGTGTGTCTCGATCTAGTGAAGTGGTCTGGTAATGGGAGCCAATTTTTTTGACATCTAATCGTAGACTTATGGCTCACTATACGATCACGAACATGTTGCGTTGTCTCCCCTACGTATAGGAGACCACACGGACACTTCACTACATAGACCACGAAATTTGAATCGCAAGTAAAATACCCGCGGATAGGGTAGCTCTTGCCAGTTCTGGGGTGAGTAATGTTCTCCGCCTTAATGACATTGGAACATGCCGCACAACATAGGCAGGGAAATGTGCCTAGACGTTGCGCACCAAGAAACCTCTGGGTGGTATTTGGACGTGCGCTACCAACATCCGCCCTCACTACTGTATCTCTAATGTTGGTTGGTCTCCGAGTGCAAATTAGTGCAGGACTACTAAATGACTCAATTCTCGGGTATGCTTTAGAGAGGAGTGACCAGTGCCCTTTGATGATGGAGTAGACTTTTGGCATACACGGATGGTATGTATGAACAAAAGGTATCCTGTCTATTTTCCGGGAAGGCAGGGCAGGAGATGAAGGAGTAGTGGCGCGTAACCTCTCTTTATCCAGCAATCTGGTAGGATATTGTCTTTCTTTGAATTTGTTACTCATTACATCCAATCTGACATCCCGTATTGCAGGATCCGTGACTATACGTGATACCCTGGTAAACTGAGACCTCGGTAGGCTGTTCCTTGTGGCTCTAGGGTGACAGCTAGAGTAGTGGAGTAGGTTGTTACGGTCAGTGGGTTTACCATACAGATCAAGAGAAAGGTGTCCCGTGTCATCCTTGACAACTAGTGTGTCCAAGAAAGGTATCTCCTTCATACTATATTGGATGGTAAAACTGAGTTCCGGTATGACTGAATTGAGGTAACCGTGAAAAGATACAAGTGAATCAAGGGAACCAGACCAGATGCAGAATATATCATCGATATACCGATGATAGCATTTGGCATATTGTAGAAATAGATCATTCTTAAAAATGTGTTTGGTCTCTAAATCATTCATAAATGCGTTTGCATATGCAGGCGCTACGTGCGAACCCATCGCGGTCCCCCGTTTCTGAATATAGAAGCTGTCCTCATAGAGAAAGAAATTCTCATATAAGACAAGTTTAAGTATGTCCATACAGAACTGTATGGAACCTATAGACAAATCAGACGTAGCCAGTAGAGATTCCGTGGCCTCCATACCTCTGGAGTGTGAAATTGAGGTATACAGGCTATTGACGTCAAACGTAACTAGCCAACATGTAGGGGTTACATACCTAAGGCCTTTAATGATTCGTATAAAGTGTCCCGTATCCAGAACAAAGGATTTTGTTGTCTTAATGAGGGGTGTCAAAATTTTCTCAAGAAAAATAGAGAGCGGGGACAAAATAGAATCAGTGGACCCCACGATGGGTCTACCCTGAGGGTTCACAAGTGATTTGTGTATTTTGGGCAACACATAAAATACAGGTGTTATGGGATGAGGATTTGTGAGAAATGTGGCAGTTTTTTTATCTATGATGTGTCTATCCAGGTAGTGTGTTATTATCCTGTCTATCTTAGTTTTAATCCCCATGGTGGGATCCCTCTGGACCATCGCATATGTCTCTTGATCGGCAAGCTGACGTTGAATTTCCTGAAGGTAAGATGACCGATCCATCACTACCACTGCTCCACCTTTATCGGCTGGTTTGATAGTAATTTGTTGATTGCCCCAAAGAGATCTTAGTGCTATCCTCTCACTCTGTGATAGATTGGAATGAGTTGGAAAAAAACCTAACTTGTGATCATGAGAGAGCTGTTTTACCTCTTGGTCAACCAGTTCAATAAATGTTTCTATTGCGTGATGTGTACGTGGTGGCTGAAAACGATTAGGAGTGCGAAGGCCGAGTGTTGAAATAGAGAGTTCAGATTCAACAGAGTCACCCGTATGGAGAACCCTTGTATCTGGTGATAGACCAAAATGAGTTTTTAATCTCAACGAGCGATAAAACATTTGTAAGTCTCTCTCAAGCTGGAAAGCATTCCAACCAGGGGTCGGACAAAAGGATAGACCCCTTTCAAGTACAGACAGTTCAGCAGGGGCAAGCAGGTAGCTGGATATGTTAATTACCAGGCTTGACGGCCTACCTGGGAGCGTGTTGTCATTCGTTCTCCTAGATCTTCTCGTTGGCCTGCTTATTGTGTACCGCCCCTGCGGTGCTTTGGTAAAAAACGAGATCGTCCTGTACCAGTTGAGGAATCGCCGCTCGAGCTGAAAGAACCGAATCTTCTCTGAGAGGAAGGTTGGCGCCAAGTGGATGAGTCGTTCCATCTGTACACTCTGTTATTTGCGTAGTCCTCGTTGTCCCTGTAGAATTTCTGTCTCTTACGTTCCTGTAAAAACTTCTCGTGTTCGGCCAGAATCTTGTCTGTCTTATTTTTAAGAGTAGTCCATTCAATGGATGAAAGAGTTGCACTAAGTTGTGTCTCAATGGCCTCAATTTTGGACTTTGTCTCAACAATACTTTTTTGCAAATATTCCACCGTGAGTACAATAATGTCTAGGGAGCATTATTTATTAAATTTGCTGTAATTTGTATTTTTTGTTTTTCAATTTATTCCACAGCGAAGTATGATTAAGAACCCGGTTGGGTTCGAAACGTCATCTGTATACGCTATAATCTGTGTACGCTGTATATTATATATGATTTTGTTCTGATATGTATGTACATAAATAAATTGTCACATGACTTTTTCTTGCAATATATTCCATCCGTGAGTGCGGTGTATATTTTGGTTACTGTGATTAGGACTTTTTGTCCGTTACACCAGCACCTTCCATATATTAGCTGAGTGCAGACTAATTCTCTATAAATTGTATTATTTCTTAGTCTTTGCACCGGTTTTTCCCCATGTCTTTGAATACATTTGCCTATGATACGGCCACCAGTTCTAACATACTTGCACAGGTCACTAGTTCAAGTGACTTCCTGAAAACTCCAACACAGGAACTGAGGACAAGGGACTATGAAAAAGAGAGAAAACGTCTAGTTTCTCACGATTTACATTGCACGACACTGGCGGAATACCACCGCCAGTGCAAAATACCTAGAGGTCTTAGAAGCAATTTGCGTCCGACTCTATTTGCTGACAATGAGGAATTTTGTGATAAATACAAAAAAATATTAAACAAATGCTCCCTAGGCATTATTGTACTCACGGATATTTGCAAAAAAGTATTGTTGAGACAAAGTCCAAAATTGAGGCCATTGAGACACAACTTAGTGCAACTCTTTCATCCATTGAATGGACTACTCTTAAAAATAAGACAGACAAGATTCTGGCCGAACATGAGAAGTTTTTACAGGAACGTAAGAGACAGAAATTCTACAGGGACAACGAGGACTACGCAAATAACAGAGTGTACAGATGGAACGACTCATCCACTTGGCGCCAACCTTCCTCTCAGAGAAGATTCGGTTCTTTCAGCTCGAGCGGCGATTCCTCAACTGGTACAGGATGATCTCGTTTTTTACCAAAGCACCGCAGGGGCGGTACACAACAAGCAGGCCAACGAAAAGATCTAGGAGAACGAATGACAACACGCTCCCAGGTAGGCCGTCAAGCCTGGTAATTAACATATCCAGCTACCTGCTTGCCCCTGCTGAACTGTCTGTACTTGAAAGGGGTCTATCCTTTTGTCCGACCCCTGGTTGGAATGCTTTCCAGCTTGAGAGAGACTTACAAATGTTTTATCGCTCGTTGAGATTAAAAACTCATTTTGGTCTATCACCAGATACAAGGGTTCTCCATACGGGTGATTCTGTTGAATCTGAACTCTCTATTTCAACACTCGGCCTTCGCACTCCTAATCGTTTTCAGCCACCACGTACACATCACGCAATAGAAACATTTATTGAACTGGTTGACCAAGAGGTAAAACAGCTCTCTCATGATCACAAGTTAGGTTTTTTTCCAACTCATTCCAATCTATCACAGAGTGAGAGGATAGCACTAAGATGTCTTCGGGGCAATCAACAAATTACTATCAAACCAGCCGATAAAGGCGGAGCAGTGGTAGTGATGGATCGGTCATCTTACCTTCAGGAAATTCAACGTCAGCTTGCCGATCAAGAGACATATGCTATGGTCCAGAGGGATCCCACCATGGGGATTAAAACTAAGATAGACAGGATAATAACACACTACCTGGATAGACACATCATAGATAAAAAAAACTGCCACATTTCTCACAAATCCTCATCCCATAACACCTGTATTTTATGTGTTGCCCAAAATACACAAATCACTTGTGAACCCTCAGGGTAGACCCATCGTGGCGTCCACTGATTCTATTTTGTCCCCGCTCTCTATTTTTCTTGAGAAAATTTTGACACCCCTCATTAAGACAACAAAATCCTTTGTTCTGGATACGGGACACTTTATACGAATCATTAAAGGCCTTAGGTATGTAACCCCTACATGTTGGCTAGTTACGTTTGACGTCAATAGCCTGTATACCTCAATTTCACACTCCAGAGGTATGGAGGCCACGGAATCTCTACTGGCTACGTCTGATTTGTCTATAGGTTCCATACAGTTCTGTATGGACATACTTAAACTTGTCTTATATGAGAATTTCTTTCTCTATGAGGACAGCTTCTATATTCAGAAACGGGGGACCGCGATGGGTTCGCACGTAGCGCCTGCATATGCAAACGCATTTATGAATGATTTAGAGACCAAACACATTTTTAAGAATGATCTATTTCTACAATATGCCAAATGCTATCATCGGTATATCGATGATATATTCTGCATCTGGTCTGGTTCCCTTGATTCACTTGTATCTTTTCACGGTTACCTCAATTCAGTCATACCGGAACTCAGTTTTACCATCCAATATAGTATGAAGGAGATACCTTTCTTGGACACACTAGTTGTCAAGGATGACACGGGACACCTTTCTCTTGATCTGTATGGTAAACCCACTGACCGTAACAACCTACTCCACTACTCTAGCTGTCACCCTAGAGCCACAAGGAACAGCCTACCGAGGTCTCAGTTTACCAGGGTATCACGTATAGTCACGGATCCTGCAATACGGGATGTCAGATTGGATGTAATGAGTAACAAATTCAAAGAAAGACAATATCCTACCAGATTGCTGGATAAAGAGAGGTTACGCGCCACTACTCCTTCATCTCCTGCCCTGCCTTCCCGGAAAATAGACAGGATACCTTTTGTTCATACATACCATCCGTGTATGCCAAAAGTCTACTCCATCATCAAAAGGCACTGGTCACTCCTCTCTAAAGCATACCCGAGAATTGAGTCATTTAGTAGTCCTGCACTAATTTGCACTCGGAGACCAACCAACATTAGAGATACAGTAGTGAGGGCGGATGTTGGTAGCGCACGTCCAAATACCACCCAGAGGTTTCTTGGTGCGCAACGTCTAGGCACATTTCCCTGCCTATGTTGTGCGGCATGTTCCAATGTCATTAAGGCGGAGAACATTACTCACCCCAGAACTGGCAAGAGCTACCCTATCCGCGGGTATTTTACTTGCGATTCAAATTTCGTGGTCTATGTAGTGAAGTGTCCGTGTGGTCTCCTATACGTAGGGGAGACAACGCAACATGTTCGTGATCGTATAGCGAGCCATAAGTCTATGATTAGATGTCAAAAAAATTGGCTCCCATTACCAGACCACTACACTAGATCGAGACACACAGTGGCACAATTACGCTTTCAGGTCATTGAACAGGTAGCTTGCCCCAGAAGGGGTGGTGATCACATTAGGCTTTTAAAACAGAGGGAGGCTTATTGGATCTATACACTGGACACCCTGGAACCCAGGGGCCTAAATAGAGAAATAGAGTGGCATCCATAATGTTCCAGTCTTTCTAACCATTTGTTCTTTTTCCACTTTCCCAGACACGTTGACCTGGAGACCGTGTTGGTGAGTCTAATTTTGGCCACGCCTTTTTCATCCTTTTTTTCATTTTTTTTCATGTTTTTCATTTTTTCATTTTTTTCATGTTTTTATTAATTTTTTATTTTTTTATTTCTTTAATTTTCGTATTTCATTATTTTTATTATTATTATTATTATTATTATTTTGTTATTTTTCTTCTTTTTTCTTTTTTCTTTTTCTTTTTTATTTTTTATTTTCCCATGATTTTATCATTGTTTTCAGAATTCCCTCATTTCTTTCATTGGTTTTACCATTCTTATTTTTCCATTAGTGTATGTTCATTTTTCACATTATCTATTCAGCTATTTATTTTTACATTTTTTTATTTTCTTCATTATTTCATTACTTTTTTTAATTTATTATTGTTCCAGTTTATTTCTTTATTTCTTATTTTTTATTTTTATTTTAATTTTTATTTTTTACATTTTTATTATTTATTTTTTATTTTTTATTTTTTATTTATCTATTTTTTATTTTTATTTTTTATTTATTATTTATTTTTTATTTTTCATTATTTTTTGTTCTCTTTATTTTTCATTAATTTTATTGCTTCATAACCATGTCTTTTATATATGAACCTCATTTGGTCCAACGTAAGTTTTCTATACAGACTTATTCAGATCCTGCTCTGCTTTTTTTGCATATATTACACTGTGACCTATAAGATTTTGCTCTGGCTGTGTATTTCATGGGCCGGCTGGATTTAAACTACAGGCCATTATAGGACACTTTCGCATATAATTCCATCACAGAATACCACATATAGGCCGGTGGACTTTTTGTCTAAATACTTTGGCACACTATATTTATGATCATATAGAGCAAGCAGTGTTTAAATCAGCACTGCACTAGCGCCGCTTTATGCGTTTATACACTACCTGGTCTCCATAGTTACCCACATACAAGCGCTGTGACTTGACAGCGCTGCGCAACGTCACTTCCGGTCCCGCGGTGGACCACTTCCGGTTAGCGCTTTTCCGGGAATACTTATACCATGGCTGGCAGCTCCCATTACACACGCAGCTAAGCAGGGCGCGGGAGCGCCGCTCTTCATATATCTGCCGCCAGGTAATTCAATCCATTGCGCAACTTTCTACTTTTTAAAGGGTACATGCACATCCAGGGTACTTAATATATGCTCATGTCCACAGGCTTAAAGTATCCAGTGCTATCTGGCCAGTAGCTGGATTACTCCTACAAACATTATAGGTATCTATACTATATGAGTGTGACTTACTTACGGGCTCAGCATTTTGCTAATCATCACATTATTCCCCACAGCATTACTACAAAGTGCTTTCAATCCCGGCTGGGATAGTTTCATTTCAATTCACTACATATCAGTTTCAGGTAAAACTGAAGTCTCTTACCTTAGTCCGGTGTTATTCTTTGGTGATATTTGGTGGCTTCTTGGTTATTCTCGGTGATGATTCACCCCCTTCTTCTTTTTTCTGGTTTATATTTCTTTCTTTAGCTGGCGTGTTTCTATGGGGCTACCTGTGGGGCTCTATGCCGTTTATGTACTTGCTTTCATTCTTTTGTGGATTATGTATTATTTGCTGTAATTTGTATTTTTTGTTTTTCAATTTATTCCACAGCGAAGTATGATTAAGAACCCGGTTGGGTTCGAAACGTCATCTGTATACGCTATAATCTGTGTACGCTGTATATTATATATGATTTTGTTCTGATATGTATGTACATAAATAAATTGTCACATGACTTTTTCTTGCAATATATTCCATCCGTGAGTGCGGTGTATATTTTGGTTACTGTGATTAGGACTTTTTGTCCGTTACACCAGCACCTTCCATATATTAGCTGAGTGCAGTCTAATTCTCTATAAAATGTTATCTCAGTCAGACACCCGGTCTATCTATGGTGTGTTACCCTAGCTCAAAAAACTACTTTGGGGTCAAACATTTTAAAATATTGGCCACGTATTGAACAGTCTGGTATCGCTGTGAGATGGCTGAGCTATTTGTGGCCTACATATTGCTGTAATTCAGGCCGACATTCCAGTGTCTTTGCTGTCTGTTAACCTAGTTCTGTACACTATTTTGTGGGGTATAAAATAGAAAAATACAGGCCACATATTGAAGAGTGTGATGTCTCCGTCAGACTCCTGGTCTATCTGTGCTCTACCAATAGTTGCTTTTCAGGCCTACATTCCACTTTTTTGCTGTCTGCTACACTAGGTCTAAACACTATTTTGGGGTAAAAATTTAAAAAATACAGGCCACATATTTAAGAGTGTGGTATCTCCATCTGACTCCTGGTCTATCTGTGCTGTACAAATAGTTGCTTTTCAGGCCTACATTCCACTTTTTTACTGTCTGCTACCCTAGGTATAAACACAATTTGGGGTAAAAAAAAACAAAACAGGCCACATATTTAAGAGTGTGCTATCTCCGTCTGACCCCTGATCTATCTGTGCTGTACAAATAGTTGCTTTTTGGGCCTACATTCCATTTTTTTTGCTGTCTGCTACCCTAGGTCTAGTGTACAGTATTTTGTGCTAAAAAAATTTAAAAAATGGCCATATATTGAACAGTTTGGTATCTCTGTGACACGATTCATCTATCTGTGGGCTACAAAGTTTGATTTTGAGGCATCCATTTACCTTTTTTTGCTGTGTGTTACCCTAGCTCAAAACACTATTTTGGGGTCAAAAATATAAACAAATATAGCATGGATTGAACAGTCTGGTATCGCTGTCAGATGGCTGAGCTATTTTTGGCCTACAAATTGTGGCAATTCAGGCCGACGTTCCACTGTCTTTGCTGTCTGTGACCCTATTTCTATACACTATTTTTGTGGACTAAATAAAAACAAAGGCAGCATATTTAACACTGTGGTATCTCGGTAAAAATACTTCTGTTTCAAGTTGTTATGGCTGCTTCAGGACTGTGTCTTAAATGCACCAACTACTACTACCATCATCTTCTGCCTGGAGGCAATTACTGCGCAAATAGAAAGTCTGAGGAACAGAGGGTGAATGCTTGGGCAGTGTGTTAGGGCTAGCGGAACGCACTGATTAAATATAGATGTTTTTATTGGTGCGTTCGCAGCCCGGGGTCCACCGTGCAGGAGGAACCTGCTGCTAGCAAATGACGGCACTATATGGCGGTTTAAGCGAACTCTGTTACTTCACAGAGTTGCACAGAAACAAGACGCTGTGCCCTGTTAACCCCACAGGAGTTCACAGCTAACTGCCGAGCTGAAGGCAGTCTGTGGTCACGCAAACATACAATCTCCTCACCGGAGGAGCCGGTATTCTAGGGGCTTATTTCAGCTGGGGCCCTAAATCCACGCATACAATCTCCTCGCCGGAGGTGCCGGCATTCTAGGGGCTTATTTCAGCCGAGTCCCTGAACACACATAAATGTGACCACACTGGCGCATGCACATAACAGATTTGATACTAGCGCATGGCCGTGCGGCCATGCGAGCCTTATATAGCTAGCTAGCCTTATACCTAGAAGGACCAATGAGAGACTGCCATACCTGAGCATGTGACCCTAGATCTCCAGTGAGAGATCTTGCCCTGGGCACGCTCAGTATGTGCAGAGCAGGACTTAGTCCTAGCACCTACAGGACCTTCCTGAAAGGACCAATGGACTTAGCTGCAGTATCTGACCATGTGACCCTCGATCCCCACTGAGAGATCTTACTCAGGGCATGCTCAGAACGAGAAAAGCAGGACTTAGTCTGCTCGCTGCTGCCCAGCACTGACTTCAATGGCAGAAGCAGGAAAAGCAGCAGTAACTCTTTGTACAGAGTGGGACTGAGCAAGACGCTGGGACCGACGTCTCCGCTGAGCAGGCTCCACTGCGGCAGGAGAAGAATGGGAGACTGCAGCGGAGATGGCCCGAGATTCCCCCTGTGCAGAGGCGGGAACTCGACCCCTAACATTACCCCCCCTCCTTGGGCCTCGCTACGCTCAAAGGCGGCAATGAGCTGCAGAGCCCGAATGTGCTCAACAGGCTCCCAGGACCTGTGCTCTGGACCATAACCCCTCCAATCCACCAAATAAATTTTTTTGCCACGTACCACCTTGCACCCCAAGATAGCGTTCACCTCGTAATCATCTGAAGATGAACCCAATGTCCCGGCAGATGACTCAGAAAACTGGGACATGTATACGGGCTTTAAGAGGGACACATGAAAGGTGTCAGTGATACCCAGGCGTGGAGGAAGGGCCAGACGGTAGACCACAGGGTTAACCTGTTCGAGGACCTTGAAGGGACCCAAGTAGCGAGGTGCAAACTTAGTGGACTCAACTCGCAGCCTGATGTTACGGGCGGAGAGCCACACTAAGTCGCCAAAAGCAAAGATCGGAGCGGGGCGCCTCATTCTCTCCTTGGAGGCCCGGATGGCATCCTGAGTGCGGTCCCAAATGTCCCGTGCCTCCACAGCCCAGTCTGCCACCCTGGAGTCGGCAGAAGACACGGGCATAGGCACAGGAACTCGCGGATGCTAACCGTAATTAAGAAGGAATGGAGTCTGACCAGTGGAGTCGGCTACGGCTTTGTTAAGTGCAAACTCCGCCCACGGTAGCAAGGATGCCCAGTCATCCTGCCTAGCAGAAACAAAATGTCGCAGATATGTGACCAGAGTCTGGTTGGCCCACTCTACCAACCCATTCGCCTCGGGATGATATGCTGAAGAGAGATTCAACTCAATGCTGAGTAGATGACAAAGCTCTCTCCAGAACCGAGACGCAAACTGGGGACCCCGGTCACTGACAATTTTGTCTGGCATACCGTGTAGGTGAAAGACATGTTTAATAAACAACGCTGCCAGAGCCCGTGCAGAAGGTAGCCATGGAAAAGGCACCAAATGCACCATTTTGGAAAAATGGTCGGTGATCACCCAAATAATGGTGCAGCCACGGGACTTGGGTAAGCCCACCACAAAGTCCATCCCGACCATCTCCCAGGGCCTGTCTGCCACCGGCATGGGATAAAGTAAGCCAGCTGGCCGTTGTCGAGGAGACTTATTTTTGGCGCAGGAGACACACGCCCGAATATAGTCTCTGACGTCACGGGCCATATGCGGCCACCAGTACGTCCGCGCCAGAAGCTCAGATGTCCTTTTGGTCCCAAAGTGTCCACCCACCCTGGACGAGTGAGCCCAAGAGAGAACCTCCGGTCGCAAATTTGCTGGCACAAAAGTCTTACCCGGGGGCACAGACTCTAGCGAAACCGGAGCCACAGTCCTCAGACTCTCAGATGGGACAATAAGCCGAGGTTCCTCCTCCTCCACTGATGACACTACGGAGTGGGAGAGAGCATCGGCACAAATGTTCTTCTCCCCAGAGAGAAAATGGAGGGTGAAATGGAACCGGGAGAAGAACAGGGACCATCTGGCCTGGCGAGAATTTAGCCGCTGGGCAGTCTGAATATAGACCAAGTTCTTGTTGTCGGTGAAAACTTGGAAGGGAAAACAAGCCCCCTCCAAGAGATGTCTCCACTCCGAGAAGGCCAACTTCATAGCTAGCAACTCCCTGTCCCCGATGGAATAATTCCTCTCTGCTGGTGTGAAGGTCTTAGAGAAAAAGAAGCAGGGATGCTTCCGACCTTGAGTATCCTTTTGGAATAGGACGGCTCCAGCACCGACAGACGAGGCATCCACCTCCATTATGAAAGGTTTATCTACATCGGGGCGATGTAGAATGGGAGCACTAGCAAAGTGGGACTTAATAGAGAGGAAGGCCTTGGAGACCTCTTCTGACCACAACTTGGGATTTGCTCCCTTTTTGGTGAGGGCAACCAAAGGAGCTACCAAAGTTGAGAAGTGGGAAATTAACTGGTAATAGTAATTAATGAACCCCATAAAGCGCTGCACCGCTTTGAGAGAATGGGGTTCTTGCCAGTCCATCACAGCCTGTAGCTTGGCAGGATCCATAGCTATCCTTGGGCCGAGATTATATAGCCCAGGAAAGGCAAAGACTCCTGCTCAAACATACACTTCTCCAACTTGGCATAGAGGGAATTTGCCCGTAGGAGGTTGAAGACTTTGCACACATCTCTCCGGTGGGAGTCTATATCTGGAGAGTAGATGAGAATATCATCCAGGTAGACTACAAATGAGGTGGAGAGTAGGGTTGAGCGAAACGGGTCGATCATTTTCAAAAGTCGCCGACTTTTGGCTAAGTCGGCGTCTCATGAAACCCGATCCGACCCCTGTGCTTGTCGGCCATGCGGTACGCGACTTTCGCGCCAAAGTCGCGTTTCAATGACGCGAAAAGCGCCATTTCTCAGCCAATGAAGGTGAACGCAGAGTGTGGGCAGCGTGATGACATAGATCCTGGTCCCCACCATCTTAGAGAAGGGCATTGCAGTGATTGGCTTGCTGTCTGCGGCGTCACAGGGGCTATAAAGGGGCGTTCCCGCCGACCGCCATCTTACTGCTGCTGATCTGAGCTTAGAGAGAGGTTGCTGCCGCTTCGTCAGAAGCAGGGAGAGCGTTAGGCAGGGTCCACTAACCACCAAACCGCTTGTGCTGTAGCGATTTCCACTGTCCAACACCACCTTCGGTGTGCAGGAACAGTGGAAGCTATTTTTTTTTTTTTTTTTTCCTCAGCGCTGTAGCTCATTGGGCTGCCCTAGAAGGCTCCGTGATAGCTGTATTGCTGTGTGTACGCCACTGTGGAAACCAACTGCTTTTTTCAAAGCACATATCCTCTTGTTCCTTTCTGCACAGCTATCTTTTTTGTTTGTCCACACTTTTTATTTAATTTGTGCATCAGTCCACTCCTATTGCTGCCTGCCATACCTGGCTTAGATTACTGCAGGGAGATAGTAATTGTAGGACAGTCCCTGTTTTTTTTTTTTTTTTTTTTTTTGTGGGAGATTAAGATTGGCATTTCTGCTACAGTGCCATCCCTGTGTGTGCCATCTCTCACTGAGTGGGCCATAGAAAGCCTATTTATTTTTTCCGTGATTTGTGTTCTAAATTCTACCTCAACACAAAAACACTACATCAATCAGTGGTAGAAAAATATTGGCCTCAGTCAGTGCTTGTGTGCCACTGCTGTGTGTGCTATCTCTCATTCAGTGGGCCATAGAAAGCATTTTTTTTTTTTTCCTTGATTTGTATTCTAAAATCTACCTCAACACAAAAACACTACATCAATCAGTGGTAGAAAAATATTGGCCTCAGTCAGGGCTTGTGTGCCACTGCTGTGTGTGCTATCTCTCATTCAGTGGGCTATAGAAAGCCTATTTATTTATTTATTTTTTTTCTTATTATTTGGTTTCTAAAGTCTCCCTGAAAAAAAATAAAAAAAACAGTGGGAGAGTAATATTGCCCTTTCAGCTTGTGTGCCAGTCTTGACTCCTGGGTGTGCCACCTCTCTCTCATTCAGTGGGCCATAGAAAGCCTATTTATTTTTTTGTTTTTTTTAATATTATTTGGTTTCTAAAGTCTCCCTGAAAATAAAAAAAAAAAAACTTAAAAAAACAGTGGGAGAGTAATATTGCCCTTTCAGCTTGTGTGCCAGTCTTGACTCCTGGGTGTGCCACCTCTCTCATTCAGTGGGCCATAGAAAGCCTATTTATTTATTTTTTTAAATATTATTGGGTTTCTAAAGTCTCCCTTAAAAAACAAAAAATACATAAAAAAACAGTGGGAGAGTAATATTGCCCTTTCAGCTTGTGTGCCAGTCTTGACTCCTGGGTGTGCCACCTCTCTCATTCAGTGGGCCATAGAAAGCATTTTTTTTTTCCTTGATTTGTGTTCTAAAATCTACCTCAACACAAAAACACTACATCAATCAGTGGGAGAAAAATATTGGCCTCAGTCAGGGCTTGTGTGCCACTGCTGTGTGTGCTATCTCTCATTCAGTGGGCTATAGAAAGCCTATTTATTTATTTATTTTTTTTCTTATTATTTGGTTTCTAAAGTCTCCCTGAAAAAAAAACAAAAAAAAAAACAGTGGGAGAGTAATATTGCCCTTTCAGCTTGTGTGCCAGTCTTGACTCCTGGGTGTGCCACCTCTCTCTCATTCAGTGGGCCATAGAAAGCCTATTTATTTTTTTGTTTTTTTTAATATTATTTGGTTTCTAAAGTCTCCCTGAAAATAAAAAAAAAAAAACTTAAAAAAACAGTGGGAGAGTAATATTGCCCTTTCAGCTTGTGTGCCAGTCTTGACTCCTGGGTGTGCCACCTCTCTCATTCAGTGGGCCATAGAAAGCCTATTTATTTATTTTTTTAAATATTATTGGGTTTCTAAAGTCTCCCTTAAAAAACAAAAAATACATAAAAAAAACAGTGGGAGAGTAATATTGCCCTTTCAGCTTGTGTGCCAGTCTTGACTCCTGGGTGTGCCACCTCTCTCATTCAGTGGGCCATAGAAAGCATTTTTTTTTTTTTCCTTGATTTGTGTTCTAAAATCTACCTCAACACAAAAACACTACATCAATCAGTGGGAGAAAAATATTGGCCTCAGTCAGGGCTTGTGTGCCACTGCTGTGTGTGCTATCTCTCATTCAGTGGGCTATAGAAAGTCTATTTATTTATTTATTTATTTTCTTATTATTTGGTTTCTAAAGTCTCCCTGAAAAAAAAAAAAAAAAAAAAAACAGTGGGAGAGTAATATTGCCCTTTCAGCTTGTGTGCCAGTCTTGACTCCTGGGTGTGCCACCTCTCTCTCATTCAGTGGGCCATAGAAAGCCTATTTATTTTTTTTTTAAATATTATTGGGTTTCTAAAGTCTCCCTTAAAAAACAAAAAATACATAAAAAAACAGTGGGAGAGTAATATTGCCCTTTCAGCTTGTGTGCCAGTCTTGACTCCTGGGTGTGCCACCTCTCTCTCTCATTCAGTGGGCCATAGAAAGGCTATTTATTTTTTTGGTTTTTTTAATATTATTTGGTTTCTAAAGTCTCCCTGAAAAAAAAAAAAAAATAAATTAGGTGGGAGATTAATATTGACATTAGTGCTTGAGTGACAGTCCTGCGTGTGTGTCATCTCTGTGATTTTGTGCCACAGAAAACAGAGTGTGTAACATTGTGCCTGATTTTCCTTGTGGTCTCACCAACCTGTTAAGGGATATTGAAATCATACTGAAGTTATAGCTCACCGTGTAAGTTGTTTGACAGCAACAAATAAAGTTACTTTGGTTAAGATTTTAAAACAATGAGGAAGTCTGGTGCAAGAGGTCGTCGTGGGCGTTCATTGTCAGCTGGTAATGATGGTAGTGGTAGTGGAGCATCAGGTGGTCGTGGGGATAAAAATATTCCACCTAAGTCTGGAGCTGTGGAGCCAGTTTCGTCGTCAGGCTACACAAGGCCTCGAACGCTCTCTTTTCTGGGAGTAGGAAAACCGCTTTTAAAGGCGGAGCAGCAACAGCAAGTTTTGGCTTACATTGCAGACTCAGCCTCTAGCTCTTTTGCCTCCTCTTCCGAAACTGGTAAATGTAAAAGCAGCGCGTCGCTTGTGGATGTTCACGGTCAGGGACAAGTCGCTTCCTTGTCCTCCTCAGCAAAAACTACAACAAGAGAGAAGGATGCAGCAGGCGACACAACGGGTCACTCCATGGAGCTCTTTACACATACCGTCCCTGGCTTAGAAAGTGAAACATTTAACAGGCCATGCCCATTACAAGTATATTCTGACATGGAGTGCACTGATGCACAGCCACAGCCAGAGTACTATGCTGCTCCTTTGACTCAGACCACCACATTGCCCTCTCAGGGTACAGATCCACAATCAGACCCTGATGAGACTATGTTGCCCCGCCACGAACGCTATACCACCGACCGACACAGTGACACAGACGAAGTTGCACACGAGCTCGAAGAGGAGGTAATAGATGACCCAGTTATTGACCCCGATTGGCAGCCATTGGGGGAACAGGGTGCAGGCGGCAGTAGTTCAGAAGCGGAGGTGGAGGAGGGGCCGCAGCAGGCATCAACATCGCAACAGGTTCCATCTGCCGGGCCCGTATCTGGCCCAAAACGCGTGTCAAAGCCAAAACCTGTTGGAGGACAGCGTGGCCATCCGGTTAAAGCTCAGTCTGCAATCCCTGAAAAGGGATCCGAGTCTAGGAAGAGTGCAGTCTGGCATTTTTTTAAACAACATCCAACTGATCAGCGCAAAGTCATCTGTCAAAAATGTTCAACTAGCTTAAGCAGAGGTCAGAATCTGAAAAGTCTAAATACTAGTTGCATGCATAGACACTTAACCACCATGCATTTTCAAGCCTGGACTAACTACCAAACGTCCCTTAAGGTTGTAGCACCCTCGGCCAATGAAGCTAGTCAGCAACGCAACATCCCTTCCGTCACTGTAAGGCCACCATTTTCCGCACCACCGGCAGTATCTGTGCAGGTTTCTTTGCCAGCCAAAAGCAGTCAGGGTCAGGGAACCACCAGTTTTGTAGGAGGAAATATTGCATCTAGGGCACCGGCGGAAACAATACCGTCTCCAACCGTCTCTCAGTCTGCCATGTACACCGGCACACCCGAAAGTTCCACGATCTCCAGCTCTCCAGTCCAGCTCACCCTACATGAGACTCTGGTTAGAAAAAGGAAGTACTTATCCTCGCATCCGCGTACACAGGGTTTTAACGCCCACATAGCTAGACTAATCTCGTTAGAGATGATGCCCTACCGGTTAGTTGAAAGCGAAGCTTTCAAAGCCCTGATGGAGTACGCTGAACCACGATACGAGCTACCCAGTCGACACTTTTTTTCCAGAAAAGCCATCCCAGCCCTGCACCAGCATGTTAAACAGCGCATCGTCCATGCACTCAGGCAATCTGTGAGTACAAAGGTGCACCTGACTACAGATGCATGGACCAGTAGGCATGGCCAGGGACGTTATGTGTCCATCACGGCACACTGGGTGAATGTGGTGGATGCAGGGTCCACAGGCGACATCAATTTAGGGACAGTTGTGCCTAGCCCACGGTCTAGGAAACAGTTGGCTGTAGGCGTTCGCACCCCCTCCTCCTCCTCCTCCTCATCCTCCTGCAGAAGCTACAGCTCTTCCACAGAACGCAGTCTGCCAACCACTCCATCGGCAGATGACACTGTTGCACACCAGTTGTCCCATTATGGGCCAGCTACTGCCAAGCGTCAGCAGGCTGTATTGGCTATGAAGTGTTTGGGCGACAACAGACACACCGCGGAAGTTCTATCCGAGTTCTTGCAACAAGAAACGCAGTCGTGGCTGGGCACAGTAGATCTTGAGGCAGGCAAGGTAGTGAGTGATAACGGAAGGAATTTCATGGCTGCCATCTCCCTTTCCCAACTGAAACACATTCCTTGCCTGGCTCACACCTTAAACCTGGTGGTGCAGTGCTTATTGAAAACTTATCCTGGGTTCTCCGACCTGCTCCTCAAAGTGCGTGCACTTTGCTCACATATCCGACGTTCGCCTGTACACGCCAGCCGTATGCAGACCTATCAGCGGTCTTTGAACCTTCCCCAGCATCGCCTAATCATAGACGTTGCAACAAGGTGGAACTCAACACTGCACATGCTTCAGAGACTGTGCGAACAGAGGCGTGCTGTTATTTATTTGTGGGAGGATACACGGGCAGGCAGTAGGATGGCAGACATGGAGTTGTCAGGTGTGCAGTGGTCTAAGATACAAGACATGTGTCAAGTCCTTCAGTGTTTTGAGGAATGCACACGGCTGGTTAGTGCAGACAACGCCGTAATAAGCATGAGCATCCCCCTAATGCGTCTGCTGATGCAAAGTTTGACGCACATAAAGGAGCAGGCATCTGCACCAGAGGAAGAGGAAAGCCTTGATGACAGTCAGCCATTGTCTGGTCAGGGCAGTGTACAGGACGAGGTAGCGGGCGAAGAGGAGGTGGAGGACGAGGAGGATGATGGGGATGAGTATATTTTTAATGCCGAACCTTTCCCGGGGGCACAGGAAATTGGTTGCGTGTCACGGCCTGGTTCTGGTTTTTTGAGGGACACAAGTGACGTAGATTTGCCTGCAACTGCCCCTCAACCAATCACAACCGGAGATTTGACAACTGGAACTTTGGCCCACATGGCGGATTATGCCTTACGTATCCTAAAAAGGGACACACGCATTACGAAAATGATGAACGATGACGATTACTGGTTGGCCTGCCTCCTTGATCCACGCTATAAAGGCAAATTGCAAAATATTATGCCACATGAGAACTTGGAACTAATATTAGCAACCAAACAATCAACTCTTGTTGACCGTTTGCTTCAGGCATTCCCAGCACACAGCGCACGTGATCGTTCTCACACGAGCTCCAGGGGGCAGCAGACTAGGAGTGTTAGGGGTGCACACATCAGAAGTGGCGTTGGACAGAGGGGTTTTCTGACCAGGTTGTGGAGTGATTTTGCTATGACCGCAGACAGGACAGGTACTGCTGCATCAATTGAAAGTGACAGGAGACATTTGTCCAGTATGGTTACTAACTATTTTTCATCCCTTATCGATGTTCTCCCTCAACCGTCATTCCCATTTGATTACTGGGCCTCCAAATTAGACACCTGGCCAGAATTGGCAGAATATGCATTGCAGGAGCTTGCTTGCCCGGCAGCAAGTGTCCTATCAGAAAGAGTATTCAGTGCTGCAGGTTCAATATTAACCGAAAAAAGGACTCGTCTGGCTACCCAAAATGTTGACGATCTAACATTCATTAAAATGAACCACAACTGGATTTCGAAATCTTTTGCCCCACCTTGCCCGGCCGACACCTAGCTTTCCTATGAAAAGCTCTTGCCTGTGAATTACTTTTCTAATGTCTAATTTGCTGCAGCTGATTGTACAGCATACGACATGTTTACACCTCCCTAAATGGCAAAACTCCCCACACGGGGCCGTGGTATCGCGACTTGGCGCAAGCACCCGTGAGACTGCTGTTTGTCTGAAGAGGTGGGTGTGCTCGCTTTTGGTTGACGGCATTGCTACTGGGTCCCTCATAGTACAATGTAGTGTCTCTGGCGGTGGCGGTGCGCACCCAACGTCAGACACACCGTTGTAACATGAGGGGCCCTGGGGCGGTCCCGCCGGCCTCAAGAGAGTTCCCCCCTACCCCAGCTCAAAATGTGCTCTACCACGTGCAAAATTATGTCGCACAGCTCCACCAATCTTTAGTCTATTCGCTGACATCATTCAATGTCTGGCACTGACAATACAAATTTGTAGACATCTATGATGCAACTTAAAGTAGTCTGTGTCTGTGTCCTATATTGGCACCATTAAATAGTTACTGCCAAATTACTATGTCAGAAACTCAGTAGATGAGCCCACCCCTGTACCTAAGTATGCCACCTTTTTTTTTGTTTTGGTTGTTTTGCGAGACATTAACATCTATTTATATTTTGGGAGTACTGGGACAGACACTCCTTGCACTACTCCTCCACTCACCACCAAGCTGCCTGTGTATCCATGTAACCGCTGTAAAGCTGCCATGAGCCTATTGTTTGTTATTTTAGGCCTTTGATAGCCTGTCTGCGGTCCCTACTTGCACTACTCCTCCACTCACCACCAAGCTGCCTGTGTATCCATGTAACCGCTGTAAAGCTGCCATGAGCCTATTGTTTGTTATTTTAGGCCTTTGATAGCCTGTCTGCGGTCCCTACTTTAAATACTCCTCCACTCATCACCAGCTGCCTGCCCGTGTATCCATGTAACCGCTGTAAAACTGCCATAAGCCTATTGTTTGTTATTTTAGGCCTTTGATAGCCTGTCTGCGGTCCCTACTTTAAATACTCCTCCACTCACCACCAAGCTGCCTGCCCGTGTATCCATGTAACCGCTGTAAAACTGCCATGAGCCTATTGTTTGTTATTTTAGGCCTTTGATAGCCTGTCTGCGGTCCCTACTTTAAATACTCCTCCACTGACCACCAAGCTGCCTGCCCGTGTATCCATGTAACCGCTGTAAAACTGCCATGAGCCTATTGTTTGTTATTTTAGGCCTTTGATAGCCTGTCTGCGGTCCCTACTTTAAATACTCCTCCACTGACCACCAAGCTGCCTGCCCGTGTATCCATGTAACCGCTGTAAAACTGCCATGAGCCTATTGTTTGTTATTTTAGGCCTTTGATAGCCTGTCTGCGGTCCCTACTTTAAATACTCCTCCACTGACCACCAAGCTGCCTGCCCGTGTATCCATGTAACCGCTGTAAAACTGCCATAAGCCTATTGTTTGTTATTTTAGGCCTTTGATAGCCTGTCTGCGGTCCCTACTTTAAATACTCCCC